>NC_065447.1:92251744-92580244 GCF_917563875.1 Diabrotica virgifera virgifera | reverse complement strand
AAAAACTCTTCGGAATTTCATCAACCAATGCTTAAAGAATATCTACCTACCTTGGCAACATTGAAATTTTTAGTTAAATGTCTGATTTAGGGTTAAAAATGGCCGATTTCTCAATTTTCAAAATTTTTAATCGCTTATTAACAAAAACTATTAACCTAAGAGAAAAGTCACTAAAGACCTTTTCTGTTTGGAATAATTCAAAAAACCTAAAAAAAACTTTGTTCGATGCAAAAAAGATAAATTTAGGAAAAACCCCTAATCTTTCCCCTCGCCTGGCAAGGTCTTATGCTCTTCAGAATCGCCTTTCATTGTACACATTTCTTCTAAATGACTTACTCAAACAAATACATACCTACTTAAATTTAAACTTTACAGGAGAAAGTTTATTTTACCCCCTAAATTTGCACTTTTCGATTCACCTGGTAGATACACGTGCACGGCTGATGCCTGCAAGATCATGGTTTTTAGCCTTGGTGTGCTAGGAATTATCACTAGACAAATTTCTAGCCTTACAGGACGACCGTTAGTCGGAGGGTTCACTAGCTCTTAGAATATATTTCTACGTAGCATGCATTAAAATGCATGTATTTCGCACGGGAAACACTATGTGTTTATAGCTTTGTTAAACAATAAAAAAATAAATTTTTAGCAATCCAAATAATCAAAACCGATCAAATTTGACTTGAACTTTCAAATGCGGTAAGCAGAATTGCTATTTTATTTTATAATCAAAATTGATTCGGGTTCAAAAATTGCAATTATTCGATTTTTTTAAAGTTTAACTACGTTTATCTCGAAAACTGTGCATCCTACGAAAAAACTTCTAAGAACATTTTTTGCTTAGAATGACCTAAAAAATACAAAAAGCTGTTTTGTTTTGCGAGTAATCGCTGTTATGTAGTTCCTCAAGTTCTTTGTTTATAAAAATCTTATCGACATCCGGATCAACTGTTACCCAAAAAATTCGTATTCTACGGGTCAAAATACATAAGAAACTTGGGTAAGTCCATCTGAATAAAGGAGGCCGTTGTACCCCCCCTGGCGACAGGACTATATTACAAAAAGTATCATTGGTGTGACTTTATACTAAATTTAAATATTCAAACATGAAGAAAATTAACAGGCCAGGCGATTTGAGGGCGATTTTATCTCGGCAAGATACTTGCATGGGCGCCCCAGGATTATTATCAGGGGGTGCATCTGAACTTCGGAAGATTTCGTCTGAATCTGTACATAGGTACTATTAACGAGTATAAAATATACAACTATACATGCATAGCTATGTACATTCCTTCCGGACAGGGAGGTGCAATTGTTATTTGACAGGATATTTTTTTAATATTAAAAATAAATATTCTAAACAAGACAGGTCTTGTTTTATGAAATTTTCCAACTGCCAAGTGATTAAACAAATTACGCGTACATGTGAATGAAAAGGGCTATAGGTAATTATTCAACAGCTGACGGAAATGGATGGATACTAACAGATTTTGCAAAGGAATTAAAAAATATTAAATTTAGGCAGAGTTTTGTAAAAATTTTAATTGAACATTGGTCTACAGATGAGATAGTGCCTTTTATTGGTAATTTATTAATAAATTTAAAGCATGATTTATGTTATTCGTATGTTGTAAATAATGATGGTATAGAAATGTAGATCGACGATAACATGACCTGCGAAAATCACATAAAAGCCGACACGAAGATAGTTCATCACGTATGTAAGTTTAATACATTAGCAAAGACCAATGTTATAAAAACTTCTGATACAGATGTTTGAATAAGTATGCTTGGAAACCTAGATCATCTCCAAAGTGACGATCTGGAGATTTTTATGGAGTATGGTAATAGAAATTCTAAAAGGTACATAAACACACTCCGCCAAAAAAGTATCGCATCACCTTAAAAATTTTAGTGATTTTTTTAGTATGTCATAGCTTTGTTCTTCAAGAATATCGCTGTAATAATATTTTTGCTAAACAGATAAGTGTCATTGTATACCGGGTGTAAAAATGATAGTGTGTTTTTCCTCAAAGTTCGGAACACCCTGTGGAATATTCTACCGTATATAAAATATTGAACTTACTTACTTACTTAAGCCGTCCTTTTGTACCTTACGGTGTCGAGGTAAGTGGAGAAATGAGACGTCTCCATGCCTTTCGGTCGGTAGCTAGTCTTTCTGCTTCTCTCCACCCAATATTCCTTTTTTCGCAAGCCTTTCCAATATTTGCATTCCACGTTCTTGCTGGCCTGCCTCTTCGCCGTTTGTTGTCAGATGCCGCTTTCCATACCCTCTTTACAGTTCTACCTTCACTCATTCTCGCCATATGTCCGAACCACGATAACTGTTTCGTTTCAAGTCTGTCTAAGGTCCTTCCAACACCGCACCTTTCACGTATGTCTTCATTTCTTATACGATCACGTCTGGTCACCCCGGATACCGCACGTAAATATCGCATTTCGCATGCTTGAATTTTACTACAGATGTTGTCGTTCACTGTCCACGTTTCACTACCGTAGAGTAGCACCGGCTCGTATACGGTTTGAAATATTTTCATTTTTGTTTTCAGGCTTACTTTTTTTCTTCCTAATAAAACTTTTATTTAGTGCATAGTATAATTTTGTTGCACTCATTACCCTGCTATTTATTTCTGGTTCTATATTTCCTTGCCCATTCATTGTTGATCCTAGTTACTTGAAGTCCTCAACTTGTGTAATGGTCTCATTATTCAACTTAACATTTATATTTTCTTGTGTTTTCGATATTACTAAAGGTTCTGTTTTTTCAATATATATTTTCATCCCAAATTTCTTAAAGGCTTCATTCCAAACATTCACATTCACTTGTAAGTCTTTTTCTGATTTTGCCACAATTACCAGGTCATCGGCATATATCAACTCTGACACGTAAACTTGTTGAAGTTTATACACCCCAACCCTAGTTCTTTTTACCTTACCCCTGCATTCTTTTGCAATTTCGTCCATTAAAGTGATGAATAACAAAGGACTCAGAACACCACCTTGTCTTACACCTGTCCTTGGGTAGAATTCTAGAGATAAGCAATTGTTCTTTCTTACATTATTACGTGTACATTTATATATACTCTTTATTGCTTTGATTAACTTCGGTTTCACATTTCTACGGTTTAATATTTCCCAGATCTTGTTACGTGGCGCCCAAAATAAAATATTGAAATTAAAACTAAACTGTAGC
Source organism: Diabrotica virgifera virgifera (assembly GCF_917563875.1). NCBI lineage: Eukaryota > Metazoa > Arthropoda > Insecta > Coleoptera > Chrysomelidae > Diabrotica > Diabrotica virgifera. Next base: position 92,577,030 of record NC_065447.1, on the reverse strand, counting down.
CTAAGGCTTTCTTAACATTTTGCTTTTTGATTCATTCGCTTATGTTGCGTAATAGAAAAGTAAGGTACTTTAACAACTAGTAACGTTCTTCATCAATACAGGGTGTTTCTAAATAAGTGCGACAAACTTTAAGGGGTAATTCTGCATGAAACATAATGACCGTTTGCTTTATAAACATATGTCCGCCAATGCTTCGTTTCCGAGATACGGGATGTTGAATTTTTTCTGACAAACTGTCTAAAGACAGCCATCATTATGCCTCTTCATAAGGGTAGTGAAATATCTAATACCTGCAATTATAGACCTATTGCACTGCTACCGTTACTCTCCAAAATTATTGAGAGAATCAAAAAAGCCCGACGTATGTCCTTTCTTGTTGAAAACAACATTTTATCACAAAATCAGTTCGACATTTTAACTAAAAAATGCACCACTGATGCCATGTTTTCTGTACTACATGAGGTTTATGAAGCACTGAAATCGAGGTATTTCTTTAACCTTTAACTACCCGCGCATCAAGTTATGACATAACTACACGCGTGGAGTACTTTATACGCCACAAGAAAATACACAATAACAGCGGATTTGTTTATTTTTTTTTAATTCACTTAGTTGTTTGTTATAAACCTTATTCGATATCAGTGAATACTTGGAGTTCCTTCTCAGTAAGCCAATTGGGTTTTATAACTGGAATCATGGAATAACTGGATTCCACGATAAATAAAATTGCTAATAAAAAATTTTTTGAAATGCGATTTTTTACTGGAGAAAAAGTATTGTTTATAAAGAAAAATATATTTTGTGCCATAATGACTAACAAACAATTAAAATATGTACTTATATTACTACTTATATTAATATAATCGTGGCGTATATTGTCCAATACTGGAAACAACAAATAATAAACTGTAAATTACGATCTTCCCAGAACACCGATTATAACGAAACTAAAACCAAATTGTAAAGCACATTCCAGTGATAGGTTAGAGACATAAACAAGGTCAAAAATTAAATTCTTAAAAACATTTGCAGTAGAATTCTTATATCTGGCGTACAAAATACGCCAGCGCGTGTAGTTAAAGGTTAAATATGTTCCAATCTTACTTGGATGATAGGAAACAACTGTGTTGAAATTTCATTAAATAATCTAAATTCTATTTGCTTTATTATGCCCCAAAAATTATATCACATAGACGAGGGCATTTAGCATAAAATAAATAAATTTTTAAATACAGCACATAGACACTTGTGGTTTTTTGCATTATGTTCAGGATGACGTCAGGAAAAAAGTCTACTATTCAAAAATGAGTGGAAATGCATAATTGCACTGTAAAGTGCATAAAATGCATATAAAATTGCATAAATTGCAAAATCAGTATACTAAGGAATAAAATTTATTATTTGGGGGGTTTTTGGGTCACTGAATACGATTACGCAATCAGGACTGATCCCCGGATTACCTGGTGCCCAAGGTCAGTGCAAGAGACGTAATCTTCTGGAGTTTCGATGGTTTTAGGCATTAAATCGATGCAAACAAATTACTCACGGGTTTTAGGGGCCATTAAGTAATAATATACCATAAAAATTTACCTTAGGATCACCAAGTGTCCAAGGCCACTGTAACGGACGTCATCTTCTGGAGTTTCGAGGGATTTCGGCATTAAATTGATGCAACTTGATTATTCGGGGGGTTTTTGAGGTGGTTAAACACGAATATGCTATCAGAACAGACCTCTGGATCACCTGGTGCCCAAGGTCACTGCAAGGGACGTCATCTTCTGCACTTTCGAGGGCTTTCGGTATTAAATTGGTGCAAACGGATTATTCTGGGGTTTTTGAGGTCGCCAAACAAGAATATTCTATCAGAATAGACCACCGGAGTACCTAGTGCCCCAGGTCACAGCAAGGCATGTCATCTTCTGGAGTTTCGAGTGTTTTCGGCATTAAATTGATGTAAACGGATTACTCACGGGTTTTTTGGGGTCGGTAAACACAAATATGATATCAGAACTGAACTCCGGAATACCTGGTGCCCAGGGTCGCTACTAGGGCACGTAATCTTCTGGGGTTTCGAGGGTTTTCGGCATTTAATTGATGCAAATGGATTACTGGAGGGATTTTGAGGTCGCTAAACATGAATATGCCATCATAACCGACCCCCTGTGCACCTGGAGCCCAAGGTCACTGAAAGGGGCGTCCTCTTCTGGAGTTTCGAAGGATTTCGGTATTAAATTGATTAAAACGGAGTACTTACGGGTTTTTTAGGTCACTAAACACGAATATGCCATCACAAACAACCTCTGTGCACGTGGTGGCCCAAGGTGACTTCAAGGGACGTCACCTTATGAAGTTTTAAGGAATTTCGGCATTAAATTGATGAAAATAAATTACTCGGGAGTTTTGAGGTCAGTAAACACTAACATGCCATCAAAACTGACCATCCTAGAACCTGGAGCTCAGGGTCACTGCAAGGGGCGTCATCCGCTAGGCGAGGTTTTCGGTACTAGATTGATGCAAACAGATTACTTATAGGTTTTTGGGGATGCTGGACTCGAATACCCCATCAGAACAAATACCGGAGGACTAGGTGCCTAAGGCAAGTCATCTTCTGGAGTTTCGAAAGTTTTAGGTACCCAATTGATGCAAACAGATTACTCACGGGTTTTTGGGGATACTAAACACAAATACGCCATCAGAAGAGACACCAGAGCATCTGGGCCTAAGGTACGTTATCTTCTGGAGTTTCGAGGGATTTCGGCATTAAATAGATTCAAACAGATTACTCATGGGTTTTTGGGGTTGCTGAAGACAAATACGCCGTCAGAACAAACACCGGAGCACTTGGTGCCTAAGGATTATCATCTTATGGGGTTTAGAAAAATTTTGGTACTAAACTGATGTAAACGAATTGCTCAAGGGTTTTTGGGTTTACGGAATACGAACTCTACTATGTTGATCTATTTAATTTTTTACATGAGTTTTATTATGTGTTGACATTATTAGTGATTACCGTAATCACTAGATACTCCGGAATTTCTCATGTAAGCCATATTCGTGTTCAACAACCCCAAAACCAAAAGTAACCCATTTTCATCAATTTAGTATCGAAAACTCTCGAAATTCTAAAAAGATAACGTGCTTTAGGCACCAGGTGCTTCGGTGTCTGTTATGATGGCGTTTTCGTGTTCAGCTACCTGAGAAACTTATGAGTAATCCGTTTTCATCAATTTATTACCGAAAACACTCGAAACTCCCGAATATGACCTGCCTTAAGCACCAGATTCTGCGTGGGTTGGGTCTGATGGCATATTCAAATTCAGCAACCCCAAAAACTTAAGAGTAATCCGTTTGCACTAATTTAGTACCGAAAACTATCGAAACTACAGAATATGACGTGCCTTAGGCACCAGGTGCTCCGGTGTCTGTTCTGATAGCGTATTTATGTTCAGAAAACCCAAAAACCCATGAGTAATAAATTTGCATCAATTAAGTACCGAAAACCCTCGAAACTCCAGAAGATAACGTACCCTAGGTACCAGGTGCTCTGATGTCTGTTCTGATGACGCAATCGTGTTCAACAACGACAAAATCCGATTAGTAAATAATCCGTTTGCATCAATTGAATGCCGAAAATCCTCGGAACTAAAGAAGATGACCTGCATTAGGTACCAGGTGCTCCGAGGGTGAGATCTGATGGCGTATTCGCGTTCAGCAAACCCAAAAACCTATGAGTAATCCGTTTGCATCAATTTAGTACCGAAAACTCTCGAAGCTCCAGAAGATGACGCCCCTAGCAATAACCTTTGGCACCAGGTTCTCCGGGATTCGGTTCTGATGGCATATTCGTATTTAGCGACCTCAAGAACCCCTTAGTAATTCATTTGCAACAATTTAATGCCGAAATTTCTCTAAACTCCAGAAGATGACGTCCCTTGCAGTGACACTGGGCACCATGTGCTTGGTGGGCCTGTTATAATGGCATATTCGTGTTTAGCGACCTCAAAAACCCCCGAGTAATCCATTTGCCCCCATTTTATGTCAAAAACCCTCGAAACTCCATAAGATGGCGTGCCCTAGTAGCGATCCTGGTCACCAGATACTCCGGAGTTTAATTCTGATATCATATTCGTGTTTAGTAACCCCAAAAACACGTAAGTAATCCGTTTGCATCAATTTAATACCGAAAGCCCTCGTAACTCCAGAAGATGGCGTGCCTTGCCGTGACCTTGGGCACCAGGTGATTGAGAGGTCTGTTCTGATGGCATATTCATGTTTAACGACTCAAAAACCCCCGAGTAATCCATTTTTATAAATTTACTTCCGAAATATCTCAAACTCCAGAAGACGACGCCCCTTGCAGTGACCTTGGGCTCCAGGTGCCCAGGGAGTCGATGTTGATGGCATATTCGTGTTTAGCGACCTCAAAAACCCGTAAGTAATCCATTTGCTTAAATTTAATACTGAAAGCCCTCGAAACTCCAGAAGATGACGTCCCTTACAGTGGCCTTTGACACCAGGTGATCCTAAGGTTTATACTGATGGCATGTTCGTGTCTAACCACCTCAAAACCCCCCGAGTAGGCCAGTTACATCAATTTAGTGCCGAAATCCCTCGAAACTCCAGAAGATGACGTGCCTTAGTAGCGACCCTGGGCACCAGGTACTCCGGAGGTCAATTCTAATATCATATTCGTATTTAGCGACCCCTAAAAGCCTTTTGAGTAATCCGTTTGCATCGATTTAATGCTGAAAACCATCGAAACTCCAGAAGGTGACGTCTCTTGCCGTGACCTTGGGCACCACGTGATCCGGGAATCAGTTCTGATGGCGTAATCGTATTCAATGGCCCCAAAAAACCCCCAAATAATAAATTTTGTTCCTTAGTATACTGATTTTGACGTTATTTTTGTATTTATGCAATTTTGGATGCATTTTATGCACTTTCAGTGCAATTATGCATTTCCACCCATTTTTGAATAGTTGACTTTTTTCCTGACGTCATCCTGAACATAATGCAAAAAACTGCAAGTCTCTAGGTGCTGTATTTAAAAATTTATTTATTCGGGTGTTTTTAGTGCTAAATGCCCTGGTCTAACATTAAATGCACGCTTTGTAACGAGGTCGTACTTATCCGCGGAACTAAAATTATTTGCTTGGGCCCCAAGCCCCACTGGGATCGGTCCAATGGCTTGGTGCTCAAGTTTTTTTTTTGTTTTTGTGTTTTTTATATTTTTTTGGTGCTTTGCGCCTTTTTTTATATTTATTTGTATGCTGACTTTACTTGATCGTCTGTCTGGTCCCTTGGATGACTTCTTGTACTACTTTAGTCACTATGTTGGTTATCATTCTGACTAGGTCGTCTTCGTCTTGGTGGATCTCTGAAGAGTTTTGCGTCTTTTCGGCTTGTGTGGCTTGGGCATAGGATACCCCGGCTGCCGCTGTCGTCTGTTCGCCTGTTGTTGTGGCCTCTGTGGTGGTGGCCTTTGACAAACATTTTTTTACACCGACTGGCCCTACGCCAGCTCGGCTTCAGGGTCGGTTTCCCTGGGTCTATCGCAGCTGTTGACTAACCCAGACAGAACTGGGTTAGGGTTCCTCTTGCTGTTTCTCGTTCTACTGACCCAAGGGATCGTGGCTGCCCGATGTAGGTTCCTAAAACACTGCACCTTGCAATGTCGATTGCAAGGTCGACCCTTACGGAGGCACAGATGAAATCCCGTAACGGTCTCACGTCGAGCCCGTTTTGCTTCTTCTGCTAACCAATCTCTAGCTGTAGCGTCTCAGAGAATCCAATAAAAATCAAACTCCCTAAGTTTACCACATCCAGAAGATTAGCCTTTGCCTCTGCTTCTCGCCTCAGAGAGTAAGAAACGCTTGACTGTTGCCGTGCATACATTCACGGCTGAACTGAAAAGTTCAACAATCAAGCCACTCCCACTTCGTCGGCTGCTCTCTGCTGCTATTTCGCTCAGCTCGCACGTCTGATTCCTCCGGTGACTGGCAGCGGACAACAAACTTTAACAATTCGGTGTTCGTTTTCTTCTGTATTTATGCTATTCTAAGCATCCTTCTGTAACCCCACATTTCAAATGACTGTAGCAATTATTATATGTTATTGCTTCAGTGTTCAGCTTCCAAGTCCATATCTCAAACACGTAACATCTCACAGCTATTACTCTCAGTTTTAATCACCGATATTTATTGCTCATAACTGTTTTAGTTTGTACAAACGCATTTCTTGTTATTTCTACCATGTCTCTTAGTTCTATTGTTCGATCGTTATTTTCTTAAATCCAGATTCCTAGGTATTTGTATTTACCAACCCTTTCAATCGGTACATCTCATTCCGATTCTCATTCTCATCTTATTCATTAAAAAACAACAGTTTATAATATCACAAGATTTCTTCTTTTATTCATTTAGAAATTGATATATTAGGAAAAGGAAAAAGTACAGTTATATTACTTAATTATATTTATTGAACTACAATATAGTTTAACACTGTTAAAAAATATAAAACTAGCAATGTACACTAACCTTAGGTCGAAATATTTGCACAATCAATAAATTAGTTACTAATATCAGTACAAAAGTATTAAACTTAATAACTAACTATACAATCTTAATAACTATTAGCTTATGTATTAGAAGTTAATATCTTTGTTTCCATTTTATAGAGACATTACTTATGAATCTGCATTTTTTTTAGTGTTCGACTGTCGACACTTTAAGAGGTCAAACTATATATCTTCAGTTTATATAGATAATCATAGGAATAAAAAATCAAAAAATGAAAAATATAACGTCTGATAACAAGATTCTAAATTTGATTAAAGATAACTTATAAATATTTCATTTTAGCCATTCAATACCAAAAATGTATTTAGAAATTGTGTTGCCAGAATATCTTCACTGCTTGGTTTGTTGTATTTTGCAGACTTCTCTATCAGGTTCTTTATCACTATTAAACGATCGTCAGTAGGTACTATGTATATCTTTATATCAATCCAGCTTGTTCTCTGGATTGACAGAAGTCTAGATTAGCCTCCTGTTTTTTTTTGCTTGGAAAGTCCTTTTTTTTTGGTAGATGCATTCGATGAAAAGTTTAACCAAAGCCTGGATAATTCTATTTCCACCTAGTTTGTTCGGCTCGACCTCTATTACAACAAATGTCATGTCGAATTATTCCTTGCATTTCTTCTGGTCCCTGTTTTGTTTTTCGGCAGGGGTTGATTTAAAATATTGGTCCTCTCACGCATGTTTTTCGGTCAGCCCATCAGCTGTCTTATTTTAGGTAACGGCAGCTAAGATTTAATTACGATTTAGAGACCACTACCATCCGTTTGATATGGATGATACCCAATTTGGGTTCCGCAAAGGACTTGGAACAACAGAGGCATTGTTTCCGTTTAATGTCCTCTCTCAAAGATGCTTAGATATGAACCTGGATATTTATTTCTGTTTCATCGACTTCGAAAAGGCGTTTGACAGGGTCCGACATGAAAAACTAATAGAATTATTGAAAAACAGAGATATAGACAGACGGGATTTACGAAATATCATCAATCTGTATTGGAATCAAAAGGCCAATATAAAGACAGAAGAACAAGAATCCGAGAATATTGATATAAAGAGAGGAGTAAGACAGGGTTGTGTTCTGTCGCCGCTACTGCTTAACCTGTACAGTGAAGCCCTATTTCAGGAAGCGATAGCGGGCTAAGTGATCGAATCTCTATAAACGGAAGAATAGTAAATAACATAAGAATCGCTGATGACACCGTTCTAATGGCAGACACCCTGGAAACGCCACAAGAATTGCCAAATATAATTAACGGTTATTGCATTCGATACGGACTAAAAATGAACAAGAAAGAAACTAAATGTATGATTGTCTCAAAAACAGAACATAGAAATGAAAGGTTAGTGATGGAACAAACCCAAATAGAAAAAGTGAAGACATACTAGAAACATCTAGAAACCTGGGTTGATGACAAAAATGATCAAAGCCAAGAAATTAAAGTCCGAATTGAAACTGCAAGGCAAGCATTTATAAAAATGAAAACACTGCTTACAAACAAAGACTTTCAGTTGCCTCTCAGATTGAGGGCTCTAAGATGCTACATATTTTCTATATTGCTATACGGAATAGAAGCTTGGACATTGAAGAGACGACACATAAGGAGAATAGAATCGTTCGAAATGTGGTGTTATAGAAGAATATTTAAAATTCAGTGGGTTGCTACGAGTGCTACGACGTTTAAATAAGGAGTTAAAAACTATGAAGAGTATAAAAACTAGAAAACTGGAATATTTGGGTCACATTATCAGAGGAAAAAAATATGAGTTGCTGAGAATAATTATGCAAGGAAGGATCCAAGGAAGAAGAAGCCTATGAAGTGGACGCATCTCCTGGCTGAGGAACCTTAGAGAATGGTTTAACTATAGTTCATTACAACTATTCAGAGCAGCAGCCAACAAAGTGACCATAGCCATTATGATATCCAACCTCCGATAGGAGAGGATACTTTAAGAAGAAGAACAATTCGTTTATGTTTATATTTTTTATATTTTATATTTCAACCTCTTGGTTTCTTCAGAACAGCCTGTAGTGTGCTGTGAATCGGAATCAAATCTCTCTGCGGTGTGTGTCAATTATAATAAAATAATTAACAAATAGACGCAGTAGCGACATCTAATTAAAGATAGGCGAAACCCAAGAGGCTCCACTTCCAAATATTTAAAAATAAAAATCTAAAAGATTTCATAAGTCGGAAACAAATTCTCACTTATACCTATAGCCTATTGTTCTATAACTTGCAAGGAAAAAGGTGAATCGTAATTAAATTTTAACTGACTTTACTTACCTTTGTTTTTACTCACATATTGAGTATAGATGTGGCATATTATGTATTCCCCAAGTCTATGCATTTATCGCCATTTTTCTTTGGAAATTATAGAAGGATAGGTTATAGGTATAAGTGAGCATTTGTTTCCGAGCTTAGAGAACTTTTAGATTTTTATTTTTAAATATTATTTATATGGAAATAGAGTCTTTTGGGTTCCGACTATATTTTTTTGTGTTTTACTTAGGACCTCTCAGGTATTTTTGCTTGATTAATGCGTCACTACTGCAATCATGTCAAGCATTCCTTTTTCGTTTTCTCTTCAGTGATCCTCTTTTATGTCAAAATTCGCTCGTTTATTATCTTCTATTTCATTTTCCAAGTCTGCTATAATATGTTTGGTCAGTGTATCTTCACACAGGTATTTTGTTTTTCTGGCGGAATCCAACCGTTATTTAGTGTTTTAAGCAGATAAAAATATAGACACTTAATGCAGATACTGAAAAAATGTAGACTAAGAAGCACTAAAAGCTTTGGAGAAAAGGATAACTGAATGACAAAATATAAAATAAAATAACAAGTTAAAAACATATTAATAAAAAAGTAGTAAAATATGTTTATTTAGTTGCAAAAAATATATATTTCATTATATTATTTAAAATTTAGTCGGTCAGATTAGCCAGTCGACTCCCAGGCCGGTGAATAGAATCATAAATTGGCTGACGTCGTAGTCTAAAATTCTAAATAGAATCTAGGACTTGGCATGGAATAAACTGGTGTCTGATCGGCCTATGGAGGGGCGGTACGCATATTTACAGATGCTCCTATACTACCGCACCAGAGTGCTGAAATCGCTTAGCCTTTGCTAATAATATACACTATTACGCTACAAACCCTCATTGATTTAGGCACCTATTCAATTATAAGACATCTATTAAATTATGGTGCCTAAGTTTTATTGCAATTAATATTATTGTAAGTAAATATTGTATATTTCAATTTACGGCTTGAAAAATAGGAATAGAAATGTTGAAACTGCAATAAACCGAGCATACTTAACCCGCCAGTGGTCGCTATATGAGATTTTCTCTCACGGTTTCAGAAAATTGCGCACAACTTTTTTTCTGGGAAAATATACGCGCTGTAGTTCCTTCTAGTCTCCTAACTATCCTCCCTCGACAATCTAATAGACTCGCCCGCTCAGATAGTGACTCAGTTTACTTAGTATCACCATATTGTTGAGTCAGTGCGCTTCATGTGAGAGATTCTCTAATCAAGCGACCACCGGCGTCACCAACTGTGTATAAAAATTAATTTTATTTTTCCCCTTAAAACCTGAAATCATATCCTTTTATGATGTAATTAAAGGCGCCGTGGATGTGGTCGATGACATGGAAATCCTATATTCTCTTTCACGGGTTAGTTGTAGATGGTCACTTACCATATATTTTTCAATGTTAAATATTGGCGGCATCAATAGTCACATTTTATATAAAGATAATAATAATAAAACAGAAAAACGTCTTGTCTTTTTAAAGCAAATGGATTTATCATTGATGAAACCTCATCTTTTTTATAAAATTTTGTAAGGAAAGGCAAAAGTTGGATATGTGAGAGGAAATCTCACGCGCGACTAGTCGCGCAAAAATTTACCTAGCGACCAATGCCGGGTTAAGAATGTGTTTTTGACTATAACCCAAGAAAAAATTTAAAAAAAAATTATAAAAAATGTAAATCGTATATGTTTATGAGTAACTATATGTGTACTTATAAATAAATAAAAATAAAAAATATTTATTTGTTTTTTATTCATTGACGTTTTTTATAATTTTCCTTTTATTTGTTTCTTGGGTTAGGGTCAAAAACACAGTCTTAAATATGCTCGGTTTATTGCAGTTTCGACATTTCTATTCCTGTTTTTCAAGCAATAAATTGAAATAAACAATATTTACAATAATATTAATTGCAATCAAAATTTAGGCACCATAAGTTAATAGATGTCTCAGAATTTAATAGGTGCCTAAATCAATGAGGGTTTGTAGCGTAATAGTGTATATTATTATCAAAGGCTAAGCGATTTCAGCACTCTGGTGCCGTAGTATAGGAGCATCTGTAAATATGCGGGCGGTACGGCAAGGGATAAGGGCTTGTGGCTCGGTTACAATCCTCCATAGATCCCTACCGGAAGGGCGTTGACGCCTAGAAACGGTGTATATATACAGGGTGTCCAGAAAATCTACCGAAAAACAAAGACAGGCGATTCCTCAGAAAATTTTAAGACAATTTAACCAAATTTGCCTAGTCCCAAAATGCTTCCTAAGGGAGCTAGAGCACTTTGAAGATGGTGTCTTGTAATTAGTTTTTCTTAAATACTTCCAGAACGGCTCTAGTTAGAAAAGCGAAAGTTGGTACACATATTTATCTTCCAGAGATAAATCGATTCCATCAATTGTGAATTGCTAGTACCAGTCATAGGCGTCCGTTTTGAGTGAGGCAACGGTTATTTTATACTTACATAACTTTTTTGTATTTAACTTTTAAGCATTGTTGATACTGGATTATTAAATTGTTAGGTATTCTAGTACTAAAAGGTACTCTTGCTTTAAGTCAGTAGGATACACCGTTTTCTAGAAAAATCGATTTAAAACTTTTTCGCTTCTTGAATTTGAAAAAAAAATGAAAAAAATAAAAAAACGGTCTATTTTACCAACTTAAAACAAGAGTAACTTTTAGTAATAGAATATTTCATAATTTAATAATTTAATGTCAAAAATTCTTAAAAATTAAAGACAAAATTTATGCTATAAAATAATCGTTGACCTACCCAAAACGGACGCATATGACCATTACTAGAAATTTGCAATTAATGAAATCGATTTATCTCTGGAATATAAAAAACGTACCAGTTTTCGTTTCTTCTAAATAGTTTTTTTTTTTATTTTTTTTTATATTCAAAAAACGAATAACTTCAAATCGGTTTTTCTAGAAAACGATGTATTCTACCGACTTAAAGTAAGAGTACCTTTTAATACTATAATACGTTTCTTTTTAATAATCCAGACTCAAAAATGCTTAAAAATCAAAAACAAAAAAGTTATGCCATAATATAACTGTTGCCCTACCCAAAACGGACACCTATGACCGGTACTAGAAATTTCCAATGGTTGGAGTCCATTTATCTCTGGAAGATAAATATGTGTACCAATTTTTGTTTTTCTAAATAGAAACGTTCTGGAGATATTTTAAGAAAAACTAAATACCAGACGCCATTTTCAAATAGCTCTAGCTCCTTTAGGAAGCATTTTCGGACTAGATGAATTGGGTTAAAATGTCTTAAAATTATCTGAGGAATCTCCTGTCTTCGTTTGTCGGTAGAGTTTCTGGGCACCCTGTCTAATTAAAATTTAAACAGTTTAATTTTGTTAATTATTTTGCACTTTATAGTGCAATTTTTTTTCGCTTGGTAAAGCAAAGGTCTTCTTTTAGTTGCATGATTAAAATATTTATTATTTATTTTAAAACAAATTAGCGTGTAAAATAAATGATTTTAATGCATATTTATTGTTCTAACAAAATGGATACGATTATTTATGGGACGTCTCCGTAATCTGTTTGGAATAAATTTAACAGACACAAATTTTATAACAAATCCAATTTATAAATGGAAACAAGTCTATTAAACGTAGGGAAATGATAAATGGATATGTACAATTTGTGATATAAAGACTAAAGTCAATGCTCATGTATCAATGCTCAATTTGTGTAAAAGTCCATTAAAAACAACTGAACTGTTTAAAAAGTTAGGAATTTTCCAGTACATTTTACTTTACATGCCATTGCACTGGATTTGTTTCATTCCATAATATATTGTTGTAATTTATTTTTACCACACTTTTTTCTACAGAATATTAATAGAATTTTTATGGCCTATGGAGGTGTATTTTAAATTTGGTTTAAAATATGTTTTGTGCAGTTTTAAGCCAATATTTCATCGTAAGTGATTGTATGGTTTTAATAAATTAAAGGTTTTATTTATATTGACTTTGATAATATAAAATCACACCTATATAGATAAATAAAATTGAATAATGGAGTCTACTTAAATTATTTTTAATTTAAATATTACAATTACTAAATTTTTGAACACATACAGACTTTTCAATAACAATATACGTTCTGTTTCACTTTTTATTTTATAAACATAAACTGTGAATGTAAACATAATATATAACTGGCATTCAATTACCAAATGAGCAGGAATTCAATAAAGATAAAAAAGGAATACTAAGAAAAAAAGTAATGATATGAAAAATATACCTACTTTTCAGATTAAAATACATATATAACAGCACACAACCACTGAAATAAATGGAGCAAGAAAATTATTTACATAAACGTAAATAAAGATTGAGCAAACAAAGTAGTATGCCCGAAAAATGGATGTAATTGAGATGTAGTAATTTCCACATCTAGACAAGTGCTACAAACTGCTTGTATGCTATGCATGTGTTAAAAAACCCAATAAACACCTTAAACCGAACTATTTTAACTTACACCAAATTTTTGGTATCAAATTCTTATTTATTTTACGAGTCAAACTTAAAATGTTTCTTTTATTGAGTAATAATTGTTTTGTTTATACATAGGTTTTAAGCATAAATGTAAGTTTCATTACTGTCCTTGAAATATACTACTCCAAGAAATTAACGCATCACTTTAAAAATGGGTCATTTTTGTTGTCTCGAATTTTCTAAACCTGTTGTCCGATTTAAGTGATTTTTTTAATATAAATATTATAGCCTTTTTTTAGCAATATCGCTGTAATAATATTGTTGCTAAACAAGTAAATTGTCATTGTATACCGTTCATACCAATCAAACTGCGTTTTTTTTTTTCTCAAAGTTCATCACACCCTGTGGAATATTCTAGCACTTAAATTAAATCCCAACTATAGCCTCAGATTTTCTAAACATTAGGTTTTTTTATTCAACCTCTTAAGTTGGATAATAAAAAAGTTGGGTAGTTTAACAACTAGCCATGTTTTTTATCAGTACAAGGTGTGCGACAAACTTTAAGGGGTAATTCTGCATGAAAAAGAAATGACAGTTTGCTTTGTAAACGTATGTCCACAAATGCTTCGTTTCCGAGATACGACATGAAATTTTTCTTACAAACTGACGATTTATTTACTGCACTAAGACCGTTTGAGATATGCAAATGATATTTGGTGGGTTTTAAGAGGTTTTAAGATATTGCGCATTTTTTGGCATACAATTGATAATTTTATATTCACCCTAATATGACCCGTATGCGCGCCAATGGAGAATATAAATTGTTTAATTGTATGTCGCAGTAACTACCTCTTAAAACCTACCAAATTTAATTTGCATATCTTAACCGGTCTTGGAAAATTTAATAAATCGTCGGCTAGTAAGAAAAATTTCAACATCCCGTATTTCGGAAACGAAGCAGTTGCGGACATATAAAACTAACATAAAAACTAACACAAAACATAAAGCAAACTGTCATTATTTTTTCATCCAGAATTACCCCTTTATGTTTGTCGCATTTATTTATATTGTAGTAAATTCGAGACATCAAATATGACCTATTTTCAAGGCGGTCCATTTGGAGTAGTGTAAATTCGGGATGTCTACAGTTAATTGACATTGATACATTCACTTTATAATTATAGACGACAAAATTAATTACTAACCTATTTTAAGAAGAAACTACTTAATACATGGTACTAAATTTCGAGGTAACTTAAATTTTGGTTTAAAAAGTTCACAATTCACAATCACCTCCACTTCTTCAAAAAAAGTCTTTCATGTCTATTGTTTAATACAACACGTTTTCAATTGACTAGTAACCTAAAACGTCGACTTAAATTTTACCCGACGTATGGATATCCTGGGAATGGAGCTGGGAAGTACCCAGGATACGCAGCTGTAGGTACTGGAATCGACGCTGTAACGAAGGACGTCGTTAAAGTTGGTATAACTGTAGTGGAGTAGATAGTGGTGTGTGCAGTTTTAGCACCAAACGTTAGCTTGAGAACCTTGCTGTTGGTTTGAGTTATCATGGTGCTTTGTACTATTGGGGAGGATGTTACTATGAGTTGTTGTTGAGGTTGAGGTAGGAAGGGATTCAGCTGTGGCAATTGAGGGATTTGTGGTATTTGGGGTATCTGTGGAATCTGTGGAAGTTGAGGTTGTAATTGTGGGAATGCAGGTGCGATAGTACTTGTACCGATTTCATAATCAGTTTTGGTTATTGTTCCCTTTAATTTGGAAATCGTACTTTGAATTGTGTTATGTCCTTGTGTAACAGGCAGGACAAAAGTCTCATATAAAGTTTCAATTTTTATTACAGGTTTCGATGTAGTGATTATTTGAGCTTGAGCTCCTGCAGCTTGAGGATTCAGTAATCTGTATAAGGCGAGCTGCTGTAGTTGATCTGGATTAACAGGTGGAACCTGTTGGTTACTAGTTAACTCATTTATGGTTGGTTTGGGAGCCTGAGCTTTCTTTGGCCTGATATGCGCCTCTAATAATTTGGATTTTTCTACATCTGACAGATCGAAATTAGAACCAATATTTGCCAAATCAAGGTCAGCTGGTAGGGATACTTTTCTAATTAGTCCTTCTTCTTGATCATTCTGATCTCCGAATTCAAGCTCTAAATGCAGCTCAGATCCAGCTTCATCCAGATGACTGTTAAACTCATTCAGTACTTTACTGGGAATAAAGTGGTATGCTTCCATAGGAGGTAAAGTTTTTGTAGCAGTTACTAACCTGTAATAAATGTACATAACTTTAGTCTATTTTGTTCGTATATATACTTTAATTAGTATGACCGCCACCAAATTATTATAATATTAGTAATAGTTCAAAATAGTCACTTTCGTCGGCACTCCTAAAGTGCCATGCGCCGATTTAAATTTTAATAATTTACCCATACACTGAAAAAATGTTGATATTATTATTGTTACCCAAACATTGATATTTTTCTTGTTATTTCATGAAGTGCCTACTTTAGCAAATACAGGGTGATTCATTAATAATTGTCCATATAGTAACTGGACAAACCTTAGCACAAAATATGAAGATTTAACCTAAAACACTTAAAATAAAATGTGGTTCCTTACTGAGTTACAGGGTGTTTTATCTAAAAATTTAAAAATTATTTTTGCTCAGCATTTTAAAACTATTCGAGGTATTCTTTTCATACTTAGCAGAAAGTGCGACTACTATACACACTACTAAATTATTATAAACAAACGTTTCTAGCTACTACCAGAGGCGTACGACAGGGGATAGTGAAAGGTTGACCCTTCTTAAATTCTACGCCACTGCAGGAATTACTATTTTAGTGCCATTTTTATATTCTCCAATACTTTCTACGTAAATAATATACTTTTTATTGGTAACGGTAAAGTCATTAGTTTTCGAGCTATTTGAAGTTACTTATGAAACGGCACAGTTATTTTGATTAATTTATGATATGATTCATATATGTAATTAAAATTTAAAAACTATTTGTACCCAGTACTTTAAAACTATTTGGCCTATCCTTATCATACTTGACAGAAAGTGTAGGTACTGTACACCCTACTAAATTAAGATAAATAAACGTTTCCAGCTACCACCAGAGGCGTACGACAGGGGATAGTGGTTGGTGATCCCTCCCAAATTCTACGCCACTGACAAAATCGCTATTTTAGTGTAATTTTTTGATTTTTCAATACTTTTTATGTAAATAATATTCTCTTCATTCGTAACGATAAAATGATTAGTTTTCGAGATATTTGAAATTAAAAATGAAACGACACAATACATTAATTAAAATAACCGTATCGTTTCGTTTTTAACTTCAAAGATCTCGAAAACTAATGACTTTATCGTTACGAATGAAAAGTATATTATTGTCATAGAGAGTATTGTAGAACCCAAAAATTTAACTAAAATAGCAATTCCGCCAGTAGCGTAGAATTTGGAAAAGGTCAACCATGCACTTTCCCCCGTCGTACGCCTCTGGTAATATCCAGAAACGTTTGTTTAATATAATTTAGTAGTTTGTACAGTACCTATACTTCCTGCCAAGTATAAAAAGGAGACGTTGAATAGTTTTTTAAATGCTGAGCAAAAATAGTTTTTAAATTTTTAGATAAAACACCCTGTAACTCAGTAAGGAACCACATTTTATTTAAGAGTTTTAGGTTAAATCTTCGTATTTTTTACTAAGGTTTCTCCAGTTACTATATGGACAATTATTAATGAAACATCCTGTATATTCTGAGACGAGGAGATCTCGAGATGGATATTGTAATGTTGTTCCGAAGCTATTTTATTTTATTTTATTTTATGGATATTTTATCGGGTGAAACGTAAAACAAAGTTATTTTTTCCAAAATGATCTAACACAGAAGTTCTAAAAATGCAACGAAATATATTTAATGATTATTGTATAAATAAACTGTTTAAACGTCCTGTAAACAATACAACACTTTTCGTTCGTTAAGTTCCAGCTCCCATTGGTTGAAAAGCATTACCACAATCATTACTCTATCTGCCGCTACTGTGAAAATTTCAATTGAACTCAATTTCCACCAGTCCCTTAAAGTTTTCAGCCATGATAGTCCCATTCTTCCTATACTCTCTCGTTTTCTTTTCTTTCCCTGTATTATCAATCCTAGCATTTTATATGAGTGTCCCCTCATCACGTGACCCATTTCTACTGTGCTTAATATTTCATAATTTAGTCTTTGCTTATTTGTTGCAATACTTCCGTTTTCGTTTTATTCTCTGTCCACGCTATTTATAAGTATCCTTCTGTAACGCCACATTTCAAATGACAGTAGGTAGCTTATTTATTAGTGATTAGTGGAATCAATAAAGCACTGAACCTCAAAAAAACGACAAGACGGATCTTAATTCTTTTTGCATTCGATTTGTGAATGCGCCAGGAAATTTTGTGCCCCTAGCCATGAGATAATATTGAATAACGCATACAAAAAATGCATTCTTAAAGTGCATCTCAAACGTACAATAAAAAAAAATTCAGATCTCGTCAATTATCAGCGGAAATGAGTTCAATTTTGTTACTCGGAAGATTTTGGGGTCGCTGAAAAGGAATATGACGTCGTAAGTGATCTCCGGAGTACCTGTGCCCAGAAAGTCCTTTTACCCTATGACGGCCGATATGCAATTAAGAGATGATCAGTGGGTCTCAAACAGTGGGGCGTTAATATTTAATTCCGATCGCTTGAAAAGTAAAAATATTTAATTTCCTGTATTTTATATTCAGTAAGAATATTGGATTTTACTCTATCAAATGCAAATAAAATGAATATAATATATGTGTATACAGGGCGTGTTAAAAGAAGTGGGACGGAATATTTCGAATACTCGAAATTATATACTCGAATAATATGGTTTTGTAAAGGCATACCTTTGATTATTGGCTAAACCTACTTTATACGATACGTCACAAGAAATAAAAAAAATTAACATGTAAATTCACTGTTTAAATAAAATACAGTGCGCTGGAATAAGTGTTACCCCCCCTCCTTAATAACCCATTTATTTTTAGCACATAAGCAAAATACTCGGATAGGTCGATTTTTAAAATAATCAAAGTATATTATAACGTCTATGTTTCGAACTTTACGAGATTCCTCTTCAGGTGACAGGCAAAACTTTGATTTTTTTTAATGGGAAATTACATCATGTGATAGCTCATTTTAGAGTGTTTGAAATACTGATTACAAAAATGTATGATACTTTAATCCTTTTTAAGATCGTAGGCGCAAAATTTTGATCCAATTGTTTTTAAACGCATTGATTTTTTTCGAATCCTGAGAAAACTGATTAGTATTTTTGAAAAATTTAAACGGAAAATAAAAGATTACATTATTACCGAGGGCTGAAAGTCCCTCAGAATAAACAAAAATTTCTTTTGAATGATCATTTGAAATAAAAATTCAGACTAAATTTTCTTTTTGTTTTCACTCCTGTGACTTATTAAAATAATCATTATAGAAGTTCTCGGGGACTTTTATCCCTCGATAATATTGTAATTTCATTCTGCTTTTAAATTTTTCAAAAATACTTATTAGTTTTCTCAGGATTCGAAAAAAATTAATACATTTCACAATTTTCGACCGAAATTTTGCGCCTACGGTCTCAAAAAGGATTAAAGTATTATACATTTTTGTAATAAGTCTTTCAAAAGCTTTTAAATGAGGTGCCACATGATGTACTTTCACATTTAAAAAAATTAAAGTTATCACTCTCACCTGAAGAGGGACCGCGTATAATTCGAAACATTGATGCCAGAATATAATATGATTTTTTTTTAATTCGACCTGTCCGAGCGTTTTGCTTATGTGCTAAAAATTAATAAGTTATTAAGGGGGGTAACACTTATTCCAGCGCACTGTATATTCCCTACTATTGCAATAAAATATTAAAACCAATAAAAGAAAACTTGTTGAGTAGTGCTGATTGACACACCAGACCAGTAAAATGTTATTCATACAGATAATGTAAAATATATCGCTGCTTATCTGGTCCGCTAGTAAAAAAGTTATCAGCATTTAATTGCGAAGCGGTCTTCTTAGGTGGAAAATACTTATTATCTACTGTTTACCTCGTCTTGTGGAGCTTTCGGCAAATTCATAAAAAAATTAGTCAAAAATCATTACTCGGGGGGTTTTAAGGTCACTGACGACGAATATGACATCGGAAGTGATCTACGGAGTACCTGGTACCCAGGGTACCTACTGCTTACCTCGTCGTCTGGAGTTTTCAGCAAATTCAAAAATAGTAACAAAACATATACAAAAATTAATATTGCACTGCAACATGCCAGACGCATGGACAACAACATAATGATACCAATGTTCAAGAAAGGAGACAAAGAAGACCCCAACAATTATAAAGGCATAAATCTACTGAACACTGCACTTAAGCTAACCACAAAAGTCCTAACCAACAATATCAATAAACTAACAACTTTATCAAATGAACAACAAGGATTCAGATCCGGAAAATCCTGCGTAGACGTCATATTTGTATTGAGACAAATCACAGAAAAGGCCATCGAGTAAAATAAACCAACATATCGATGTTTTATAGACTTGAAAGTGGCTTTCGATCGCAACCAGGTCGGAGAAGTCTTACACTTACTGTATAGAAGAAAGATACCAACCAATATTATACAAACCATCGAAAACATCTATGTACTTCCATAATCGAATACAGGCAAAGATAAATGGTAAAATAACACAGTTTATACCAGTACAAAGCGGAGTCAGACAAGGTGACTCGTTAAGCCCACTGCTCTTTAGTATAATAATGGACGAAATAATAGAAGCAGCGTAAAGGTTATGGTTACAGAATGGGTAGTGTGACCAACTACCCCGAAAAATCCGGGACATGGCCCGAATTACGAAGTCTTGTCCCGGCGTCCCGGGCAAGGCTTCCGGGCCATCCGAATTTTCAAAGTTTTGGTAAAATTCTATTGTGAAATTTTGAATACGTAATTCATGTCAAATTGAATTTTTGGGACGAAAAAAAGTCGACGATTTCTAGAGTGTAATACTAATATGACATCCAAAATGCTTGCATTTTATATCGTGGTATTCCAGTTCTACAAAAACTCAAACCCTGGACTTTTTCCCGTTTCTGTATTTTAATTATCGTCTTCTGAAAGACGATTCAAAAACATGAATAACAAATAATGGTAATTATATTTTGATATTAACCTAAGGTTCTATTTACATGGAAATCCAACATCAGTTAAATTTTCTAATTTTTCCCTTTTTGAGAACGATTTCCAGATTGGAAGTCGAAACATCAAAAACTAACAAAAACGTAATTATCATTACAACCAATCCCAGCAAGAAAATGTTTGTCAACATAAAAATGTTAAATAATCAATAAAATGATATTAAAGTTCTATATTTAAAAAAATGGCCCGATTTTCATTGAAAAGTCCCGGATTTTAGGGGTTTTTTCAGCCTTGTCCCGAATTGGACTGACTTGGAGTTGGTCACACTAAGAATGGGGAACAAAGAAATCCAAATATTATGTTATGCAGACGACGCCGCATTAATCGCCGAGACAGAAGACGATCTCCAAAGATTAACACACATCTTCAATACAACAGCGAACAAATACAATATGATAATATCAGCAGAAAAAACCAAATATATGACAACATGATGTAAATACCCACTTCAATATAAAATCGAAATTTATGGAAAAATAATAAAGCAGGAAGCAAGATTTAGATTATCTGGGAATAGATATAACCAGTTAGGAAGATGTTGAAGAGGAATTGCGACAACAAAGCTTAAAAGCAAGTAAAGCGGCGGGATCTGTTAATGACACAATCTAGAAGAACAAACACCTAAGACAAGACACAAAAGCAAGAATCTATAAAGCAGCAATTATACCTATATTGACATAAACGGCGGAGACAAGACCTGATACATCTAAAACGAGACAACTACTAGAAACAGTAGAGATGAAAATACTTCGACGAATATCAGGGAAAAGACTGTTGGATAGGGAGAGAAGCTAAAACATAAGAAGATCATGCAATGTAGAAGACATTAATGGATGGGTGACAAAACGGAAACAGGAGTGGAACGAACACATTGGTAAAATGGCAGAGAATAGGATAGTACGAATAGCACGAGATAATCACCAAATGGACGGAGAGGTATTGGCAGACCAAGAAAAGGATGGTGCGATAATTTAAACAATTTAGGAATCTAATATTGAAAAAGAAACCGGCTTTAAAGCCTACAAAGAAGAAGGAAGAAGAAGAAGAAGAAGAAGAAGAAGAAGAAGAGGAAGTGTTAAAAAAGTCTAATGTAATGTCTAAGGTTCCATCGTTTATGCATTTTAAGCTTTGTACTGGGGTTTGGTATAGACCTACTGCTTTGCTATTTTTCTGTTTTTTAATGCTATTTTAATGTCTTTAAAACTACACCATCTTCTACTTCTACTTCCATAATATGTTCTGTTCTTTTGTCTTTGAATAACTCTTTGATGCATGCTGTCTATCTCTTTATTTCTCGTGACTATTCAAGTTTTCCATTTGTATCTTTCAAAATTCCCGGTTTTCTTTTACTATTGTTATAAGTTAATTCTTTAATTTTTTTGTGCGTGTTATAATTATCCTTATCTATACTGACGTTCTTCTATTTCTGCACATTACTTTTTTAACCAATCTTTTTTCGCCCTTCTAAATTTTGTATATAATTTATGTAGGTATCTAGAGCTTTATACAGTGTGTCCACGGATGGGGTGCCCAAGAGGAAAAACTTTTTTATTTTCAATTTTAGCAAAAAATGTCATTCTTGATAAAAAGTATTGCTTGTTCTAAAACCCCAAAAAACGAAATAAAATTCAAAAAACCTGCTTAATTTTGTAGTCAATTTTACGTAAATCTCTATAAATTTTTGCACTAAGTTCGAAATCATAACAATAATCTAGTGTTGCTAATCTACAATGTAGCTTAGTAACTGTCAACTTCGATAAATAATTTGCGAATTGTCATTTTTTTTTCGACAGTGTTAAGCAATATATTGATCAAGAATGACAGTTCACAAGATAAATTCTTTGTTGATCGCTTAAAATTGTCGAAAAAAATGACAATTCGCAAATTATTTATCGGAGTTGACAATTGCTTACCTACATTGTAGCTTGGCAACACTAGATTATTGTTATGATTTCAAACTTAGTGCAAAAATGTATAGGGATTTACATAAAATTGGCTACAAAATTAAACAGGTTTTGAAAATCTTTAATTTTATTTCGTTTTATAGCGTTTTAGAACAAGCAAAACTTTTTATCAAGAATGACATTTTTCGCTAAAATTGAAAATAAAAGTTTTTCCTCTTGGGCACCCCATCCGTGGACACACTGTATAGATCTGATTATTTTGTTTTATGTTGACATCTTTATTTGACACATTTCCTTGTGAAAGAAATTAAATTCCTCCAGCAATACTCGGGATAATGTTAACGCTTTTTCGTCTCCACACTTGTGCGTTCCGTTTCTAATTAAGTTTGAAGGCGTCTCAATAGATTCATAAAATAGATTCAATAGATTCAACAGAAGTCAATAGAATCCATAAACCCATTTTCCTGTACTCGGTCGACCTCACAAAAGCGTTTAACGTAGTCCTACTGAAAGACATAATCCATGTCATGGCTTAAGGGAGAAAAATGTTAATTAAAAAAATACGTTAATAAAAAATACCTTAAATAAAAATACAAATTATCATGAAAGGTAAAAGTCGCAATAGAACAAGTATAAAAACGAATCATGGAAACAAATCTTCGAAATTGCCATAATACCTGACATAATGTACTGAACTGAACGTTGTTTAATAAAAATATAAAGAGAAACAACCAATGCAAGTGGCGGAAATAGGAACGCTTAGATGAATGAATATAATGACAACATATAAAAATAAGAATGAGTCAATTGGGAGGTCTCGAGTGGCACCAATTAATGCCACAATAAGAGAGCATAAGTTAAGAAAAACCTCCAAATTCAATATCGGATGGTAAAATGTTACATCAACTTTATTCTTCTATGTGGTGCCAAAGCCCGGATTGTTAATGTTGAATTAATGAGAAAGCTGAAAGCTTTTTAGATGTGGCTTTTTAGCCACATCTGAAATACATTCTAATACATTAGACAAATGTCTAATACATTAGACAAATATCCTGACTGAAAAACATTCGCGACTGGATCGGGTTAAATACACAGACGCTATTAAGACAAGCAAAAGATAGAGACGAATTTGCAATAGTTATAGCCAACGACCTCTATGAAGATATACTAACCAGACGTATACAAGACTTAGAAAACGAAATAGAAGACATCGAACTAGCAAATAATCTCATAACGAAGGCACTAAGTTTAACTTAACCACTAACGGACTTTTCAGGGCAGCAGTCAACAAAGTCAGAATAGCCATGTTAGTGTCCAACATCCGTAACGGATAGGCACCATAAGAAGAAGAAGAAGGCACTAAAAGGGACCGAAAGGGAGTGCTGCCCGACGGTCGTGACCCATAAAGAAAAATTAAGCCAAAATACCAACGAGTTAATAAGTAAAAGAAGACAACTGACGGAAAAATACGACTCCAACTACACAACACTGAAGAACTTAAATAAAGATATCCACCGATAAATCTGAAAAGACATACATAAGAGAAAACAATACAAGAGAAATAACTCAAATAATTCAAGAAAACAAAAGTTTAAAAGTTTTGCGGCGAAATACGAATAACGTTGGCAATAAAAATATATACAGAATAAGAAACAAAGACAACAACATTGCTACGGATAGAGCCGAAATCCTTAAGGTTTTCGAATCGTTTTATCGCGAAATGTATGAAAGCACCAACGCAAGGCAAGATCAGCCCCTGCCCAAAATCACAAACCAGGGATCAGAATTAATGCCAGAAATAACACCATACGAAGTTAAAAAGACACTTTCAGAAATGAAAAATAATAAATCCCCTGGCGATAACGAAGTAGTGATGCAGGCAATCAAACAAGGTGGAAATAAAATTATCCAGGTTTTGGCCAAACGTTTAACCAATGCATGTACCAAGGGAAAACCCCTTCTCAATTGAACAATGCTGTCATTTTTTATTGCACAAGAAAGGTGACATAACAGATCTAAAAAACTACCGTCTTATTAGTCTGCTATCACACATATATAAAATTTCACAAAAATTATCAGTAGTAATTGCACAAGAGCTCTAAATTATTGAATTTTTCCCGAGTTTTTTTTTGGCAGTTTTAATTTCACGAGCCGAAGGCGAGTGAAATTATGTCAAAGTGTCACGAGGGCAAAAATTCTATATTAATTTTAGAGTTCGAGTGCAATTTGTTGCGATTATTTCATGAATAAAACTGTTCAAAACCAAACTTTTATTGTAATTTATATATGTAAGTACCAATTAGTGAAATTAAACACACAGTTGTTATAAATATGTATTTGACGGTTGAAAGTCATCACTTTTATAATTTTTAAATCATTTGTCATTAACGTCACTGAATGTATTTTTTCGTAGCAACGAAGGGCATCTGACGTAATATGCTTAACGACGGGAGATTATCAAAAATTATCACCTTAATTTGCATGTCTGTAGCTTTCTATTGGTCAGAATCTCCTGTGAATGAAATAATCAAAAAAATACTGGAGGCTAAGTTAGACTTCTATTAGCCTAGAGATCAAGCTGGGTTTAGATCCGGATATAGCACTAACGACCACTTACTGGTAATAAAAACTTGACAGAGAAGTCGGCGGAATACAACAAACCATTGGCACTGATATTCGTGGACTACGAGAAAGCGTTCGATACCATAAACCAGCAGAAAATGTTAAGAGCATTGACAGAATGCGGAATAAACCATCGCTACAATAACATGATAAAATATATCTACCACAACGCAATGGCTAGCGTAAGACCCTCTGATAAACAAACTAATAAATTCTGCATGCAGCGAGGAGTACGGCAAGGAGACACCATCTCACGAAAGCTGTTCACAATCATTTTAGAACACACTTTTAAGAAGGCAGATCTGAAAGAATATGTTACAAATATAAATGGAGAGAAGCTCAGTCATTTGAGATTCGCAGATGACATCGTCCTTATAGCCGATCGTATGGATGATGCAATAGAAATGTTGAGCAAGTTATATCACGCTTCCTTAGAGGTCGGACTAAAGATTAACATCAACAAGACGTAAGTAATGACTAATCTGGTGCTAAATCGTAATATTGTTGTTGATGGAATGGATATTGAGCAGACTGCATCTTATAAGTACTTGGCAGCTGGGCAGCCTTTGGTAAACTGAGCTATATATTTAAATCGGACTTACCCATATGCCTGAAATGGAAAATCTTTGACCAGTGTGTATTGCCTGTACTCACTTATGGAGCGGAAACATTAACACTCACAAAAAGAGGTAGTGAACAAGATTCAGATTCAGATAACTCAGAGGGCTATGGAGCGCCACATGTTGGGTGTCTCCTTGAGGGACATGGCGGTAACGTGGAATGATTTTGGTATTAACTCATGAAGAAATGTAATTTGGGAAGCCAATCTCACATAACGATATGGACCAATATAATGAAGATATTTGATTCACCCTTATTACACCCTGCAGATTACCTGTAGATTGTTAATTCTTCAAGTACTTTAAGATATACACATCCCGAGACGGGGAGATCTCGGGATTGAGACCTCCCCTTTCTCAAATTGCCCCACATAAAAATGAATAAAAATTTATATACAATGGAAACCTTTTAATATGCATTTAGTAATAAAACACTGCAATAATAATATTATCAATTGAAATAATTTTGAGAGAATTTTACTGTCACTGTATATTCAGTTATCTATTGGCAACAATTTCTTTGTGTGTGGAGCATTAAATTAGTAAAGAAATTAAATTCCTCTAGCAGTGCTCGGGATAATGTTAACCCATTTTCGTCTCCACACTTGTGCATTCCGTTTCTTATTAAGTTTGAAGGCGTCATAACTTGATGCAATTAAGTACGGTCCCGGATTCCGGCAAGCAATTTTATAATCACCAGTCACCTCGTTACTACAGACATCAGAATTCAACTACATTGTTTACTGTTGTCAGATCGGAGCTGCTATTATTAATGAAATTTTTTGAGTACAAACCTTTACACAGTAAAAGAAATACATTGAATATAAAATTGTTCATGTATTGTTAATTTAAAGGAATTTAATGATATTTATAATTGTATAGATCGTATGGTGGACCGTTATTAAATCTAGAACAATTTTTAGCTTAAGCTGGATTTATAGTTTGACGGACTGTAGACGTAGACGCAAGGTAGACGCACTGGAAGAAGATCAACACACATTATTTTGTGTATGATCGAAGCGAAGATCGGTGGGATATGCGCATTTTATCAATAAGATTCGATATTTTTAAGAGATTCCAGAAGCCGCTACAGATAAAATGTTATAACAACCCATTAATCATTCAGAATTAGTCGACGGGTATTAGTACAGTTAAAACAATTAAGACGATAAGTGGACAGTAATGATTTAATGAGTGAAATTTAAAGTTTTTTCTACTTTAACGACAAAAAAAGCAGGCTCATTAACAGAACCCAATTAAAAATGATTTTGCCATTCATATTTGAAACATTATTTTGTTGAAAAATCTCATTTTTGTTGGCAAAAAAATATATTAATTTGTCTGGACTAAATTACAGTTCTGTTTATCTTAAAACGGATATGTTACTATCAACATTCACACAGTGTTGCCAAACTGAATTTTGTTATTTTGGGTGTAAATTTTCCCAGCGATCTCCGAGGGTACAATACTCTTGTTAATAAATGAACGTAAACGCATGACGGAACGTAAGAGATACGGACTGGAACGGAAGAGTTGGCCAAGTTTCATCTTTTACAGTGCGTTTCTTGCTTCTGGCCAAATAAAAGGAAGAATTCCACCTTCGCGCCTTCCCTTTTGTAAAGCTGTTTATTAACATATTCGAATTTTGTTAATTATTTGTTACAATGGATGCTATAGTTATTAAAGTACCAAGCCTATTATAAGGATAATAACGCTTGAGGTCAATGGTGTATACACAGAAATCCTTTGGCCCGAGGGATATACGTTGACCGAAAGCGTTATAATGTATAATACCCGTGGTGCCTTCAAAGTTTAATGTCCGACTAAGTTATTATTTATATGCAAAAAATTTGAATAAATTTTGAATTAATTATATAGTTTTCAAATAAGTACATTTACCAGCAATAGTAGTAACGTAATTGTGGTAACCATAGTTTTACTTAGGTTGTTATTTGTCGACTTGGCAGTATTTAAGTAGTTATTTAGATTTAATTCCCTAGGGCGTTATTGTTTAAAATAACGCCGCAGGGCATTATATCATACTTAACTGACTTCGAAATCATGTCGTTATTTGCCAAATAATATACCAGTCGGCCATTCAGTTAATAATAATTTAATATAAAGATATCATAGTGCAATTTCAATATTTCAGTTAAATATGAGTTGTTAATTAGCCTCATTCCGGGTCATCCGTACGTGTACTACGATAAATCCAATAAACATTTTAAAGACCAAGCTATGAAACAAAATAGTTGGAAATCCCACAGCACCAAGGAGCATTCCATCGTGTATTTCATAATCCATTGGAACACGCAAAATGGATAAATATTATAATAAATGATAGTATAAATAAACATACATAGTTTGCTTATTGTTCGTAAAATTAACAAGTTATGTTGAATTAAACTCGGTACAACGCAACTCATCAACGAATCTACCTTACCGGTAAAGAGTCTACGAGAAGCGCACGGTAAATTAATGAAGGTGGAATTACAAAAAAAAAAAAAAAAAAATTATGTATGTATGTCTTTGTACTCACTTTATGATATTTAAATAATTACGGGATCTGGATTTCAATACATATTTTTGAAGTTATACTTCTTTACCGGCGATAGAGGATGAATTTTTATATGGTAAAACCTAGCGACCGGGCGCATGCGCATTATAACTTTGTTCTGATTGGATGTTCAAATGACATGTCAAAAATTATTCAATATGGCGGCTGTGGCACAGCTGTAGTTAGATTATTTATGGTTGTTGCGTTTTAAAATTTGTGTGAAAAGAAACAACAAACAAAATTTAGTTAATAGTTATACTGCCTTTTTAAATAGTTTTCATATACCTATATTTTTGGACTTTTGGACTATTTTGGACAAGGAAAACTCATTCTAATTTGGTAAGTGGTTTTTATTATAATCATATTGTAATTATACATTTGGATTAGGTTGAAATACATACATTTATTTTCTCAAGAATGCGGATTTTAGAGAGAAATCCCAAATTAGGTTCGATTTTTATTTTTAAATTATGATTTTTTGGCGTAGATTTATTTATCTAGTAGGTATGTAAGGCTTTGATTTATATACTTAATTTGATTACCAACAAAAGTTCTACCAATCTTCATCTAATATATTGTTTTCTTACTGTTTTGTTATATTTTTATATTTTCTTCCACAAAATTTAAACTACATAATTTAATTTTCAAAACAACTGTCAAATAGTAAAACGTTCAGTTACCGTATTTTTCCACTTGATAAATAATGTGGGATTGGACGAGTTAGTCTACGCTTCAATTACGAATCAAAGCGCCACGAAAATCACGGGTTCAATTCCCGATGCAAGTTTTATTTTTTTATTTTTTATGCATGTTACGATTGTAAGTATATTTGTTATATAATTTTTTTTTTTCAGAAAATGCGTATTTAAAATTTTTGCCAACAATTATTATCGTTCAGAAATCATTTTTTCTTTGTGGCATTTTTCAATATGTTTGTGTGCGTTTTATTCTTTTATTTTTTAAATTTTTGGTATTGTCTTAAAAATCACATAATATGTAGTAGAAGTATAACTTCTTACGTGCGTACAAAGTACACACACATTCTTTTTTTTATTCCTTCCATTTTGTCTTCACTGCAGCATCCATTTGGCCTGCATATTGTAGAAGCCTTTGAGATGTCACCAGGGAAATGGACTAATAAGTTTTTCAATTAAAAATCTTTTAAAAATATTTTATTTTACAAATATAAATATTTTTATTAGGTTGAAAAACTTAGTCTTTCATTTAGCAGATGCCGCTACGCACCTACTACCTTCACGTCGGTTGCAGTGGGAGATTAATATGTCGAAAAATTTTTACAAGGATTAGAGAAAGCAGCCTGTGCATTCTCTGAAGAGCCTCTAACAAGAGGTGAAATCGTCGATAAGAGTTCTGGCTGCACTCTCTAATCTAAGTAAAAATTAAGACAATTTTGGCTTCGCATTGCAACTGAATAAAAATGGTATACATATTTATTTTTATATTAGTATTACTCCTATAGAGTAACTCGGTCCATTTTCCGTTGGAACTTTACCAAGCTGCAGACGGGGGTTGTGAATTGCATAGTGTAGAATTACTTCCCTTTTGTCTTCACTGCAGCACGCATTTGGCTTGCATATTGTAGAAACCTTGGAGGTGTCACCAGGGAAATGGACTAACAAGATTTTCAATTAAAAATCTTTTAAAAATATTTTATTTTACAAATATAAATATTTTTATTAGGTTGAAAAACTTAGTCTTTCATTTAGCAGATGCCGCTACGCACCTACTACTTTCACGTCAGTTGCAGTGGGAGACTAAAATGTCGAAAAATTTTTAAAAGGATTAGAGAAAGCAGCCTATGCATTCTCTGAAGAGCCTCTAACAAGAGGTGAAATCGTCGATAAGAGTGCTGGCTGCCCTCTCTAATCTAAGTAAAACTTAAGACGGTTTTGGCTTCGCATTGCAACTGAATAAAAATGGTATACATTTTTATTTTTATATTAGTATTACTCCTATAGAGTAAATCGGTCCATTTTCCGTTGGAACTTTACCAAGCTGCAGACGGGGGTTGTGAATTGCATAGTGTAGAATTCCTTCCCTTTTGTCTTAACTGCAGCATCCATTTAACTTGCATATTGTAGAAGCCTTGGAGGTTTCACCAGGGAAATGGACTAATAAGTTTTTCAATTAAAAATCTTTTAAAAATATTTTATTTTACAAATATGAATATTTTTATTAGGTTGAAAAACTTAGTCTTTCATTTAGCAGATGCCGCTACGCACCTGCTACCTTCACGTCAGTTGCAGTGGGAGACTAATATGTCGAAAAATTTTTACAAGGATTAGAGAAAGCAGCCTATGCATTCTCTGAAGAGCCTCTAACAACAGGTGAAATCGTCGATAAGAGTGCTGGCTGCACTCTCTTCTAATCTAAGTAAAAATTAAGACGGTTTTGGCTTCCCATTGCAACTGAATAAAAATGGTATACATTTTTATTTTTATATTAGTATTACTCCTATAGAGTAACTCGGTCCATTTTCCGTTGGAACTTTACCAAGCTGCAGACGGGGGTTGTGAATTGCATAGTGTAGAATTACTTCCCTTTTGTCTTCACTGCAGCACGCATTTGGCTTGCATATTGTAGAAACCTTGGAGGTGTCACCAGGGAAATGGACTAACAAGATTTTCAATTAAAAATCTTTTAAAAATATTTTATTTTACAAATATAAATATTTTTATTAGGTTGAAAAACTTAGTCTTCATATTTTTTTTAATTCATATTTTTTTTTTATAAATTTCGTATCAAAGTTCCGCGTGAAGTTAGACCTCTTGATAACAGTTGAGGAATTGGGTTCGACCCAATTGAACTCTAGCTTAGCTAGACTTACACAAAGCCACTGTTTATACACATGCGCGAAAAAAATTCCACTCCGTCGATTTATAAATTGACATAATATTTAAAGTCCTTTTATTAACGTTTCCAGTGCGTCTACGCCTACAGTCCGTCAAACTATAAATCCAGCTTTAATGTCGTAAGGTGGAATATTTCTTCTGAGATAAAAATAATTAATTGAAACTAAATACCTAATGAAAATGCGAACTAAAATGTTTTAACATTTAAAATGTTTAGTATAAGTTAACTATACATTCAATACCATGAAGTTATCCGGCCTAGTTTTCACTTCATTATGACGAAATTTTTATGAATTTTATTGGACATTTAAACTTGTATTTTTTAACTATTTAATGGGAAATAAGCCACAATATTATTAAAAAAATGATTTTTATTAACGTTTCGACGCCCAAATCAATAAAAATCATTTTTTTAATAATATTGTGGCTTATTTCCCATTAAATAGTTAAAATTGTAAAAATGCCACAAGAAAATAGCTTCAGAACAACATTAAACTTGTATGTATGATATGGGAATGCTTCTCAGATAGAGATGGTGCTTCGGAAATAAAATAATCGAGGCGGACCAAATTTAGCAATGAAAATCAACAGCAACATTATCAAACACTGATCTGAATGATCTGAATAGTTTTGAAGCTAAGAATAAGTTGGGTGGATAAAATTACAAATGAAGAAGTAATACGCAGAATAAATAACGAGCCAGAAGTTCTACTGAATATAAAAAAGAGAAAACTTGAATACTTAGGCCACCTGATGAGGGGACAAAAGTACACATTCCTACAAAATATAATGCAAGGAAAAATCCAAGGACGAAGAAATCCAGGCCGTAGAAGAATGTCCTGGATGAGAAATTTGAGAGAGTGGTTTGACTGTACCACTAACGAATTGTTCAAAACAGCAGTAAATGAAATTAGAATCGCCCTAATGATATCCAATCTCCGATTGGGGAGGCACTCAAAGAAGAAGAAGTTTTGAAGCGCGCAAGAAACGCATATAATGTTAAGTACCTCCGTAACTGCACTGGCGGTTTTACAGCGGTGCAAAAAGAAATGGGAAACTTTAGAACTATGCCGTTAGAACAATCAGTCATGACAAAGACAAACAGAATGGCCTTCAGTTAGCGAGACTCCTTTGCAGACCATGAAGCGCTAAGAACCCCCATGAGAAAAAATTAATCAAAACGGAAAAATTTGTAAATAATTTCATCCGAAATTCAGTTCGCTCTTTTATTGCAGCTCAAAGCCTGCACAGTTAGTATCAACTATTATCTTTCAATGTTTTAAAGAAAGAGATATTGAAACACGATAGACCAAATAAGCAAACTATAGTTGTAGGTGACGAAGCAAAAGACATAATGACAAAATACATCAAAGAACAGGGCAAAGATCCATTTAGCGAAATTGGGTCGGAGGTAGGTGAGCAAGTGTAGCAGATACTGAGCACCTCAAGAGAAAAACGATATAGTGAAACACTAAGTAAAACACACCAACTGCTGCTGAATAATAAATCAAATCACCGACATAAAGCACCGAAAATTAAAATAAATCAAGAAAGCGAGACAATAAGTCTTGACATATTTAACAACTGTTAATATCAAACAGGCTTTAGGTCCGGCAATCCCAGGCCAAATAGTAAACCTAACAGAGTACATATACAGAATGTTCCAACGAAAATTTGACCCCCACCCCACTAACTCCAAGAGTTTTTTCAGAATTAAACAAAAAAAACATGCCAATTTATATTGAGGGAGGGACGAATTTTGCCTAAAAATTCGTCCCCCTTTCGCTGTCCCGCAATAACCCCCCAGTTTTTTTTTAAATAGCAAGTGTAGTCGAGTGGCACATCATTTGAAAGGTATTTGTTTTCTCTACAGGACCCTCTATTTTTTCTTTAATTTGCGGAATAACCTCAAAGATAATTTTGGACTTAACTAATTTATAATAAATTTGTTAAATCCAATATTATCTTCAAACTTATTAAGTAAATTAAAAAAAGAAGAATGTGTGTGTACTTTGTACGCACGTAAGAAGTTATGCTTCTATTATAATATAATTTCAACGAAATAAATATACCTACTTAACAGTTACAATACAAAAAATTAACAATAATTACCAAAAATTAACCAAAACAATGCCAAATATTAAAAAAAAAAGAAAAAAGTATGAATTGTCCGGGATTTGAACCCACAATCTCGCGATTTTTGATCTCTGGTCCAATGCTCTACCAACAAGACCATCAAGCCGCATGCTACTTACCTTTCAGATATAAATAATTATACATCACGGTGACAAGTGAAATATAAAAGTAGATGTTTTATTATTTTACGCCCAAGGAAGACAAATCCAAAGACATAAAATTATAATAAAAAACCTTTTAAACCACCTTTTTCAAATTGCGCAAGTTGTATTATTAATATTAATGTTAATAAATGAAATATAAATATTTTGACGTTTCACAATTTGACAATTCACTTTTAACTGCAGTGCCTTAAAAATTTTAAAGCACTAGTGCCTTAAAGTAGCATTTTTAACGCTCCTACGGAGTCCTAAAAATTGCATTTTTAACACGTTTGTAGAAACATATATTTAAAAACACTAATATATTCTTTCCGCACCTTTTCTGGACTGATACATACATAAATTAAAACATTTTGAAGTATAACTTCAAAAACAGAATATGAAAACTATTTAAAAAGGCAGTATAACTATTAACTAACCTTTGTTTGTTGTTTCTCTTCCCACAAATTTTAAAACGCAACAACCATACATCACCAAACCGTCAACCGTCCAAACCACAGCTGCGCTACAGCTGCCATATTGGATAATTTTTGATATGTCATTTGAACATCCAATCAGAACAAAGTTATCATGCGCGTGCGCCCGGATCGTAGGTTTTAACATATAAAAATTCACCTTCATATCGCGAGTATAACTTCAAAAGAATACAGCGTCGTTTAGAGAAAAGAACTACCTTTCAAATAATGTTCCACTCGACCACACTTGCTATTTAAAAAAAGTGGGGGTCGATGCGGGGCAGTAGGAGATTACATTTGAGGGCATGAATTTTGCATGAAAATTCGTCCCCCTTCCACGTCCAATTGACGTGTTTTTTTTTTAATTTTGAAGTAGCCTCGGTTGACTTCATGGCGACTTAAATTCAATAAAAAGAACCCTGTTAAATAAGATTGATAACATTGTTCTGGACTACAATATAGTAGAGATCATTAGGTCATTGCTATAATATACATCTCAAAGTTGTGCTAAATGAAAATATGAGCAGATGGCAAACTTAGAAAAATAGTCTACCCCTAGGAAACCTTCTGACCCTGTTTCTATTTAACATTTATACGAGAGACCATATAATATTGGGCGTTCAGCGGGAACTTAAATGTTTGTTTACGGTTGCGATCTTAGTATTGCTCTAAAAGGAAAGACATTGGCATATATAAAGTCAATCATGAAAGAAGATTTAATCATTATGTCAACCTGTTACAATCAGAACTCAGTGTGTATATTCTATCTCAACACGGATCTGGCGCATGTAAAACTAAACGTATCCTGCGTGGGACAATACTTGGAACATACTGACAGATACAGACCAAGTGATAAATGAGGAAGTCGTCAGAAAAATGAAAAAGAAACGAGAGATACTGACACCTCGAAAGTTACATACTCTGGGCTAATTAGCAAAATTCATGGAAAAGTTATTTACCAGCAATTTTATTGCTGGAATCGAATTATAAGATCCTATATATTAATAATATAGGTATGCAAAGTCCGCAGATAATGTGCTACTTTTTTTATAAACAAAATGGCGCCCGAAAATCGTGTTTTTTTCAATTTTTGCTCTATAACTCCAACGACTTTAACTTTACACCAAAAACACCCAAATAAAAATTCACCGCAATTAAATTCTGCATAGAGATAAGTTTTTCCCGATTTGCTCCGACGAAAATTTTCCTCGAAAAATGCGGGTTTTCCCAACAAAATCTCTAATTTTCAAATATAGTTTTAGGTAAGTAATTATTAATCAATAATTAAATAACTTAGTGAGACCAAAGCTTTCTTGGTATAGATTGTAATTCCAGAAGCCGATGAAAATTAAACGAACATTTTAGCAACAATTCAATTGTTAATTAACAATTTACGATCCCAATAATAACCAAAATAATCATGATACATTGATCAAACTTATAAAGAGTATAAAGATGAGATGCTTATTTAATATTTTATCGACAAAATATAAATTTTTCGTTTTTTTGCATAATCTTTAAATTTTGAAAAAAAAATAGTTATAATACGCTGGTCTAATTAGTAAAGTACAAAGAAAGGTTCTTTACCAGCAATTTTATTACTGCAATCGAATATTATGATCCTATATATTAATAATATAGCTATGCAAAGTCCGCAGATAGTGTGCTACTTTTTTTATTAACAAAATGGCGCCCCCAAATCGTGTTGTTTTCAATTATTGGTCTATAACTCCGAAGATTTTAACTTTACGCCAAAAACACTAAAATAAAAATTCACCCCAATTTAATTCTACATAGAGCCATGTTTTTCCCGATTTGCTCCGACGAAAATTTTCCTCGTAAAATGTGGGTTTTCCCAACAAAATCTCGAATTTCCAAACAAATTTTTTGGGCAAGTAATTATGTATCAATAATTAAATAACTTGGTGAAATAAAAGCTTTCTTGGTATACATTATAACTGCAGAACCCGGTGAAAATTAAACAAATATGTTAGCAACAATTCAATTGTTAATTAACAATTTACAGTCGCAATAACAACTAAAATAATCATGAAACATTGATTAAACTTAGAAAGATTATAAAGATGTGATGCCTATTTAATATTTTGTCGACAAAATATAAATTTTTCATTTTTTTGCATAATCTTTAAATGTTTAACAAAAATAGTTATAAACAAATTAACATTTCTCAGAAATTGTTTATTATATTATAATTTAAAAAAATGATTAAAATGCGTATTTCAAAGGTCTTAAAAACGAATGTTTTAATATTTTTTTCCAACCATTTGCAAAAAAGTTATGAAACAGCAAAATAAACATACGATTACTCCGTTTTTTATAATTTGTTTTAATTGTTTCAAAGCTTAAAAATTGGTTTATGGTACAAACTAATTACTCTCAAAAAGTATCAAACATTAGTTCAATGGTTATATATTAATCAAAGATTAAAAATGTTTTTTTTTGTAATTTTTAGCGCGAAAACAGGCTTGATACAGAGCCGAAGCTTAATTTTATTTATTAACTACCGTACGTCGCGGGCGGTTGTCGCTTCAAGTGAAAATGTTATTAGCTACGGTACTGTATTAGTCTGCTTTCGCGCGTGTAAATTACAAAAAAATATATTTATAATCTTAAATTAAAATGTAACCATTAAACTAATAATCGATATTTTTTGTAAGTAATTAGCTTGTACTTTAAACTCACTTTTACGCTTTGAAAGAATTAAAAAAAATTATAAACAACATAGTAATCGTATGTTTATTTTGCTATTTCATAACTTTTTTGAAAATGGTTGCAAAAAAGTTTTAAAGCATTCATTTTCAAGATCTTTGAAATACGCGTTTTACCTATTTTTTAAAATTAGAGTATAATAAAAACTTTCTGAGAAATGTTAATTTGTTGATAACTATTTTTTTTTAAACATTTAAAGATTATTCAAAAAAATTAAAAATTTATATTTTGTTGACAAAATATTAAATAAGCATCTTATATTTATAAGATTTCAAAGTTTTAACAGTGTATCATAATTATTTTGGTTATTATTGCGACCGTAAATTATTAATTAACAATTGAATTGTTGCTAAAATATTCGTTTAATTTTCACCGGCTTCTGAAACTATAATCTAAGCCAATAAAACTTTTATGTCACCGAGTTATTTAACTATTGGTAGATAATTTCCTATCTAAAACTTTATTTGAAATTTAAAGATTTTGTTGGGAAAACCCGCATTTTCCGAGGAAAATTTTCGTAGGAGCAGATCGGGAAAAACATGTCTATATGCAGAATTTAATTTCGGTGAATTTTTATTAGGGTGTTTTTGGTGTAGAGTTAAAATGTTCGGAGTTATGGAGCAAAAATTGAAAAAAACACGATTTGGGGGCGCCATTTTGTTAATAAAAAAAGTAGCACACTATCTGCGGACTTTGCATACCTATATTATTAATATATATAATCATAAGCATCGACTCCAGCAATAAAATTGCTGGTAAATAACTTTTCCCAAAAATACCCTATTCTCCGATAATCAGCCCAGACTAACAATACTTCGGATAGATTATCCAAGATAAATCCAGATATACCCTTCCTAAACCGTACTGCAAGGAAAATAATTTGAAAAGAAAGGTCCAGGAAGAAGAAAAACATCATGGCTGACGTACTTCATAACCTGATCGAGTATTGCTTCTCGGGTGCCTGTACCTTTCACAATATCTACTCCGTATGGATTTACAGGCATATCAATGACAATTTTTCGTAGTTTTTATAAGCGTACCAATGAGAATTGTACCTTTAAGGGGTATGCGCAAAATTAGCCTTAGGGGTAGGCCACAGTAATCAAACTTAGAGCGCTTAGAGCGCCCACAGAAGAAAAGAACGTTCACTACTTGCACTGTCTCACAGAGACAGGTTTAGAAAGGAAGGAAATCAGAAGGACAGGCGTCACATATGTCATAGAGCGAATAGAATGGCTAAAGTGGAATTGGGCGGGCCATGTCTTCTTCTAAAAGTGCCTATCTTCTGGAGATGTTGGCGACCACATTGACCCATCTTATTCTATTTACGGCAGCTCGAAATAGATCAGTTGACGTTAGACCAGTCCACTTCCTAAGATTGGCCAGCCAGGATATACGTCTACGTCCAGGGCCTCTCCTGCCCTCAATCTTACCTTGTAGAATCAACTGCAGCAGTCGGTATTTTTCATTACGCATAATGTGGCCGAAGTAAGCCAATTTTCTGTTCAATTTTCAATCATGCTTCTTTTGCCCCTTTTATTTCTCTTAGTATACTCTTATGCAACTTTTTGTATTCATTGTCATTTCTACCTTTTAATTTCCTTCGCTCTTCCATCATCTGCAATATTTTATCTGTCATCCATTCTTGCTTCTTTTCTCTTTTTGATTTAAGATATTCATGCGAAAGTGTGTTGATAGATGTCTTCATTTCGTTCCATTGTTCTTCTACGCCACTAGGAGGGTCTTCAACTATTTTCGCAAAATTCTTATTAATCTCTGGTTTTACTTTTTCCTGGATGCTATTTTCCTTCAGTAGTTTTATATCTATCTTGGGTCTTACTTTCTTTTGAATTATTTTGAGTCGTATGTTGATATTTGCAACTAACAGACTATGATCTGAGAAGATATCGGCGCCTGGATATGTTTTTGTTGAGGTGACAGAATTTCTAAACCTTTTGCTTATGTTAATAAAATCAATTTGGTTTCTTGTGATTTTCCCTGGGGTATCACCGGGTGCTTTCCATGTATAAAGCCTTCTTGGATGTAATTTAAAGAATGTGTTCATTACAACCATATCCGTCTCTTGGCAGAATTGTATCAGTCTTTCTCCTCTTTCGTTTCTTGTGCCAAGACCATATGACCCCACAACATTCTCGACTGTACCTTGTCCTATTTTGGCGTTGAAATCGCCCATGATGATAGTTATCTCATGTTTTTTTGTCAGCTGTAGAGAGTTTTCTAGAGTCTGGTAGAAATTTTCTATTTCTTCTTCGGTTGATTCGGATTTCGGTGCGTAGACCTGAATGATATTTATATTAGAGGGACTTGAATTAATCTTCAATAGTATAACTCTATCTGATATGGGCGTAAATCCTATTACTGCTTTGGCTATTTCCCTTTTTACTATCATCGCTACGCCATTTCTGTTTCTTGTTGTGTCATTTCCCGAATAATAGATATGGTGTTCACCTATAATTTGTATGCCAGAATTTGGCCATCGAACTTCACTGCATCCTAAAATATCTATGTTTAGGCGAGTCATTTCTTGAATAATATTTGCTGCCTTGCCTGCTTGATACATGCTTCGAATGTTCCACGTACCGATCTTTTTCACTTTTGGGACATTATTGGCTGACCGGGGGATTCTTAGCACCCTCTCCCCATTTAAGGGTTGCCCGGGACTGAGGGCCGTTTGTTTTGGGTTTTCAGCCATTGTGGTGTCCTGGGGATATCCTTATGGATCTTTAATGTGGTAGTCATCCCGTGGCTTTCCACATCTCAATGCCGTTGGCTAATTTAGCTCATCCGTCTTCGGAGTCAATTTCCCAGCTCCAGGGCAATGAAGTGCCCTACCAAATGTCGGTTCTTCCACCCGTAGCTGTTGACCAACAAATGGGAGATTACTTATACCGGTAATCGTTCGGTTAGTAGAGGGTGTAGTAGCAGGAAATATAGTGACCCGTCTACCTTCGGAAACCTAATCGCCATTCGGGGTCGGAAGAGACAAGAGTTAGCCAAGAGAGGCTCATAGGAAAGATTGAAAGACATTTCACTCAAGACAAGTTGAAAGAGAGTAAAATGTGAAGGCCCTTATGATCCGCCAGGTGCGTTTCATGATCCGCCAGGTGCGGGCCATGTAGCGAGAATAAAGAACGCGAGATACAGTGTGGAGACCACGAACAGAGAGAAGACGTAGAGGTAGACCACCTACACGATGAACAGACGACGTCAAAAGGGTTGCTGGGATTTGGTTCCACGAAGCCCAATCGACAGAACTGAAAGAAATTAGGGGAGGTCTATGTTCAACTTTGGTTTCAGAAGGCTGGATGATAATAATGCACTTTTAGGCCTAATGATTCCGAATTTTTCCATAAGTTTCAGTTGAACGTTAATATACATAATCGTATGAGCTGATATAGTTCTAAGATTTTAGGTTTTACATAAAGTCTTCTTGGGAATATAAAACATACCGAATTGCGTCAAGAAGTCCCATTCCAAGAATAGAATTACGAAAAAAACAGATAAATAAGTATCAAATAAATATACAGTGTGGAAGGCACTAATGGAATACAATTATTTCTGCCCTTGTTTAAAAAAATCATAAAAAATGCTGAGACCCGTCGACTTTAAAATAAAAATGTGCACTTTCTAAACATAAATTTAAATTTACAGGGTGATTCATGCAAGTCCAGCAGAGTCCAGAGCTTTATTTTTAATTGAGCACCCTGTATATTTTTATATTTTTAAAAGCTGCTTGACCACCTGATTTCAACGAACTATATCATGTAGGATGTATTATGAATAATACAGGGTGAAATTTTGAAATTTTAAAGTATGGACACCACTTACGGAATAAAATTGCTTGTGTCCTTATTTTAGAAAATTATAAAAAATGCTGGGACACGTCTACTTTTAAATTTAAAATTGCGGTTTACAAACCTAAATTTAAATATACATGGTGCTTCGCGCAAGTACAGCATAGTCCATGATATTTAGTTTTAACAGATCACCCTCTATATTTTTATTTTTTTAGAAGCTACTTTACAACCTCATCTCAAAAAAGTGTATCATGCAGGGTCCATTATGAATAATATAAGGTGAAAATTTTAAATTAATTATAAATTTCGTCAAGACCTCAAATACAAAACCCAATATATTTATACTTTTAGTTTAGAAAGTGTATGACTTTATTTAGCTAATTTATAAATATTACCAATATTTAACCTTCGGAGTACGAAGACTGGGTCAAGCGTGACCCGAAATTTACTTATTTCTTAATATTTTATGAAATAATTTTTTTACAAATCCGATTGATCGTAAGTTCTCCTTATTTGTTTCAATCTATTTTTTCGTATATAATTCGTGAACATGCAAATTACAGTTTTTCCTCTACGTAACATCTATAATGCCGGGTCACTCCTGACCCGGTCTTCGGATTTCGAAAAATATTTTTAATATGTTTGTAGGTACACGTAAATCGCAGCCGTCTCTGTTTACGGGTATACGTATTCAAATATATGGCCGGAGCGAATTTACCTATGCCCGTTTTCTGTAAGGTATTAAAATCTGGCCGCCGGAGCGAACTAGTATATACCCATGGGAAACCATCTTAAAAAATTTAAATACAATAATT
The DNA here is from genome assembly GCF_917563875.1 of Diabrotica virgifera virgifera. Taxonomy (NCBI): domain Eukaryota; kingdom Metazoa; phylum Arthropoda; class Insecta; order Coleoptera; family Chrysomelidae; genus Diabrotica; species Diabrotica virgifera. The sequence continues at coordinate 92,535,701 of NC_065447.1, read as the reverse complement.
TAGGATTATAATTGTTATGTTTGTTTGTTTTTTGTTGAATTAAAGATACTGTTTATTAATACTGACTATTTAAAACATCCTTATAAATAAAATGAGAATGGGTCACGCTTGACCCATCTTCGTAATCTAAGTAAGTCAAATAATCTCCGTACTCCGAAGGTTAAAGTATGCTAAATTATTAATTTCAAACTTTTATGTAGGTTTTTAATATCTTGACGAAAATTATACATAAATTTAAAATTTCACGTTGTATTATTCATAATAGGTCCTACATAATATACTTTTTTGATCTGACTTTGTTTAGACCAGTAAGGATCTGTTTTTATGTGGATGTGAGAGGTGGCATTCAGATTTTTGCGGATAAAGTTAGGTGATAACTTCGTTAATAATAATTAATTTATGCTCCTTCGCAAATATGCCCGGAATATTATTAAAGAAAATAAAATATTTAAAAATTTCAAAAAATTTCGTCTTTTTTTCTACTTTTTTTGCTTATAACTTTAAAACGATTGGTTTTGGAACAAAGTCGTATATAAGTCGAACAAAGATAATGAAAAATGTCTTAATTTATCACCCTTGCTGCAGAATAGCAATAAATATAAAATAAGGGGCAAAACAAGTCTGTCTTTATTCAATGATTTTCCATCACTTAGGTTACACTTGGAACCTTCCTAATTCGCTTAGGAAATTTTTGTAATGTTCTAAAACCGTACATAAAATTTCATTAAAATTGGCTTACTAGATTTTGAATAATAATTTTGCAATCTAATTTTTTTTAAAAAATTAAAATTTTTTAAAATCTTGCACAACAAAAACTAGAACATACAAAAATTTGTCAATTTTTTTACATATAAAGAACCACTCCACCTATCTAATACACTTTACAGAATTGAAATCGGATTATTTAAGCAGCCTCAGCAATGTTTTAAAGTTATAAACAATTTTTTGGCCTATAAACAAATTAGTGCTGTGGCCAGGAGGATGTGCTACGGGCTCCTTTATTTAGATGGACTTACCCAAGATTTTTATGTATTTTTTGACCCGTAGAACACGATTTTTTTGGATAACAGTTGATCCGGATGTCGATAAGCTTGTTATAAACAAAGAAGTTGAGGAATTACATAACATCGATTTTTCGCAAAATTATAATATATTTTTTTTGTATTTCTTGGGTAATTCTAAGCAAAAAATGTTCTTACAAGTTTTTTCGTAGGATGCATAGTTTTCGAGATAAACGCAGTGGAACTTTCAAAAAATCGAAAAATTGCAATTTTTGAACGCGAATAAATTTGACTAAAAAAAAATAGCAATTCTGCTGAGAGCATTTGAAAGTTTAAGTCAAATTATACCGGTTTTCATTATTTGCATTGCATTTTTGTTCAGAAAGATTTTTTAAAATTTTAACTTTTTTAAAAACATTTAGATTGCAAATTTATTATGCAAAATCTACCTATTAGATTGATTTTAATGATATTTGGTACACGGTCTAAGTATGTTACAAAGAATTTCCTAAGCGAATTACTAAGGTTCTAAGTGCCACCAAAGTGGTTAAAAACATTGAATAACAACAGGCGTATTTTGCCCCCTTATTTTGTATTTAATTGCAGAAAAGGTAATACGTTAAGACATTTTTGACTAGTCGTATATCATACAAAATTCAATTATCTTTATTTTATTTCTCTACGACTTTGTTCCAAAACGAACCGTTTTAAAGTTATAAGCAAAGAAAGCAGAAAAAATCGACGTTTTTCGAAATTTTTAAATATTTTAATTTTTTTATTAATGTTCCGGGCATATTTGAGAAGGAGCATAAGTCAATTATTATTACTGAAGGTGTCACCTAACTTTATCTGCAAAAATCCGAATGCCACCTCTCACATCCAAAAATAGACGTTTTTTCACAGATCCTTACTGGTCTAGTTTAGCAGATTCTAAAAATATAAAAATATACACGATGTTTCATTAAAATTAAAGATCATGGACTATGCCAGACTTGCGTGAGTCACTCTGTATATTTAAATTTTTGTTTAAACAGTGCATATTTGAATTTAAAAGTTGACATATCTTAGCGTTTTTTATAATTTTCTAAAATAAGGACACAAACAATTTTATTCCATAAGTGGTTTCCACACACTATAATTTCAAAATTTCACCCTGTATTATTCATAGTATACCATAATATGATGTAGTTCGATGAAATCGGGTTGTTAAGTAGCTTTTAAAAATATAAAAATATATAGGATGTTCCATTAAAAATAAAGCTTATGGACTATGCTAGACTTACGTGAATCACCCTGTACAATCAAATTTAGGTTTAAAAGCGTATATTTATATTTAAAAATGGACGAGTCTTAGCGTTTTTTAAAATTCTTTAAAACAAGGACAGAAATAATTTTATTCCATAAGTGCCTTCCACCCTGTATAAAGTACCCTCCAATGTCATAAAACGTTACACCATTCGAACGTATTTAATAAGTTTACGTAATTACAAATTTATTTTTAACTAAAAACGTCTTCAATTTAATAATCTAATTAAATTAAATTAAACTCCCCTAAAGTATCAACGACCTTTTCCATTCGTGTAAATCCATCTCGTGACAGGCAAATTGAGACAAGAAATCGTTCCAGCGATTAAATACGCTTTCCAATTAGAGAGTAACACTTATCATTAACACTCACCTCGTTACCAGATAGGTCTGCACTAAAGTCGAGCTGCTGGTGTCATTTCCGTGGCGTACGACAGGCAAAATGTGAGTTTTTAACATGGTCTGTGTCGTGCTGAAGGTTTCCGTGAGCGTTTCGAGAGGTGGCGTTTCCATATCCGAGGCGAGGTAGAGAGGCGGCAATGTAGCAATGCTGGAATCCAAGAAATTGTTATCTTTGGCGTAATTGCTCGATGTCGCCAGGATGTTCTCTGTAAGGGGCTCGGTCGGTTTTGGTGTAGGGTCGACGGTGCGCTCTAAGCTCTTTTCGAAAGTCGATGTTACGGTTACATACCGAGTGTTTTTGACGTTGCCAATCTGTAAAAGGTTTAAAAAATAATAATTATTTTTATATAATTACTAACTAAATAAAATAAAAATAAACAATTTTTTGTTTTGATTCAATTCGAGGATCTTATCATCCTCTGACACGTGTTTCTAGTTTTACCTGTTATCAAAGAGGCTTTGTAAGAAGACTGAGTCAAAACGCACCGACTGGTTGGTAAATATGTTTAAAACACTAGAAAGTCGGAGGGGCCAATTTGGCCCCTGTTGCGATTTGAAATTATTGTAGTTTTTTTAGTTGACGTAATAATAATTTCATATTTTATGACTTTTAATATTTCGATACAAAGACTTATAGGTCTGGATTCCGCGTATGAAAAAAAAGTTGATTAATAGCAAGCTGAAAATTTGTTAATAGCTTAAGGGTGTCTAGTCGGATAAACTTTGATATATAGGAAATGGATATCCCCAAATGGGAATTATAATGAGTGCAATACGTAGAATATGTCAAATGACAGGAATTATGACAGGTGATAAATAGCAGTCTGATATTTGCCATCGCCATCGTCTTGAAGTTACTTTTGTAGTATAAAGACGCGTCATTTGGTCCTCTACACCCACAATAATTGTATCTTTGTGTTTACTTGTGTTCACCAACAATTTTATCTTTATTACGCACATGATCAGTACCAGTATAAGGGTAATCACTTACAATAAACAAACATAAATATAATTTTACCCATCCGAGAGGAATTTGAAAGAAAGGCTCGTCGAATTTCCCAGAAAACTATAATAACTTACACAGGACCAATTTGGCCCCTTTAGACTTCTATGGTAGATTTGTTGGTTGTAGAAAAACCACTTAATAAATTTAGTAAACAATACTTTTTTGTGCTAAATAATAGGTCTGGATCCCGCGTATGAAATAAAAGTTGATTAATAGCAAACTGGAAATTTGTTAATAGCTTAAGGGTGTCTCGTCGGACAAACTTTGATATATGGGAACACTGGAACAGGGGCAGTTTTAATTGTGGAACAGGTTAAAAATTTGGAACGGTCAGATCACGAAAACGGCACATTTATTTTGTCCGACAGAACAGACTTAAGCTCTCCGATCAGAGATTAAACTCTCATGCAAAAATCAGATTGCTATTTATCACCTGTCATAATTCCTGTCATTTAATATATTCTACATGTTCCACTCATTAAAACGCCCATTTGGTGATAAATAGCAGTCTGATTTTTGCATGAGAGTTTTAGCTCTGTTCGGAGAGTTTAAGTCTGTTCTGTCGGACAAAACAAATGTGCCGTTTTCGTGGTCTGACCGTTCCAAATTTTTAACCTGTTTCACAATTAAAACTGCCCCTGTTCCAGTGTTCCCATATATCAAAGTTTGTCCGACGAGACACCCTTAAGCTATTAACAAATTTCCAGCTTGCTATTAATCAACTTTTTTTTCATACGCGGGATCCAGACCTATTATTTAGCACAAATTGTTTACTAAATTTATTAAGTGGTTTTTCTACAACCAACAAATCTACCATAGAAGTCTAAAGGGGCCAAATTGGCCTTGTGTAAGTTATTATAGTTTTCTGGGAAATTCGACGAGCCTTTCTTTCAAATTCCTCTCGGATGGGTAAAATTATATTTATGTTTGTTTATTGTAAGTGATTATCCTTATACTGGTACTGATCATGTGCGTAATAAAGATAAAATTGTTGGTGAACACAAGTAAACACAAAGATACAATTATTGTGGGTGTAGAGGACCAAATGACGCGTCTTTATACTACAAAAGTAACTTCAAGGCGATGGCCTATGTACGTGTTTTATAATACTCTTGACTTGGAAGCAATAAATGCATGGATTATTTATAAAGAAATAAGTGGAATTAGACTCAGTCTTTGTAAGTTTATTCTTCGGCTGTGTGAAGAATTATGGGCCCCATACCTTGCCTCCCGAAATCTAGAACTACGCCTAGCATCATCAGGTCTACCAACAACTATCACTGTTACTATCCAAAAACGACAAAAATATAAGTTGAAAATATTGTGTAAAGGAAATCATACTTCCAATCATTGCCGCGGCTATAACAAGGCAATGTGTGGCAAATATCAAAAACTGCCAACTGTATGGTGTTTGATAGGCAGCGAATGTGTTAAACAATGAAAGTAAAAAATAGAATCAGATTCTATCGTCTAGAGTAGATTTAATTTCTTTAAACTGAGTTTTAATTGATTAAAGAACGTGGGGCCAAAATGATCCCTTCCGGCTTTCTAGGTAGGTAAGCTAAGCCCGACTTTCTAGTGTCAAATATTATACCGGACTATGCTTTTAGCGACCTCTAACGGGGAAATATGAAGTGAGTGTCGATAACGATTCAGTAAACTGTTGAACCAGGTATAACCATGCCATCGCGCATCGGGCGATGCTAGCAAAATATTACACCAACGCATCTGCAATTTACCCGTCTAAACGGCTATCATTTTGTACTCTGTACCGAGTATAGTGTGAAACAGAATAAAAATACACGGTTACGTTTTTATTCGATTCGTGTCTCTTGCTAGCCTCTGACACGTATTTCTACGTTTACAAGTTATCAAAGAGACTTTGTAAGAATACTGAATTGAATCAAAATGCACCAACTGGTTGGTAGATATTTAAACAGGGAGCAGTCGCGCTCACTTCTGTAACGTAAGTAGTCGCACGTAGAGAAAAAATCTCACAATTAAATAGGAATTTAAATCAAATTTCTGTTTTTTAATATTTTTATTTACTTTACGAATTTAAATCAAATTCCTATTTTATAATATTTTTATTTACGTGCTATGTTAAAAACATCTATTTCTAACGATTTTGAAGTTAACTAGTTCTTACCAAAGCCATAAATTACACAAAAAAATTAAAAAATAAAAAAAAATAAAAAAATTCCTACGCATTACTACGATCTTCCTCGAGGCACTTACGAGTGGAAAGCAATATTAAAAAAATTTTTCATTAAGTTATCACAGAAAAGGACAAAATGTGAGATTTTTTCTCACGGCGCGACTGCTTACGTTACAGAAGTGAGAGTATCCTTTTGTATACCAGAATTTTTAAATTCTAATTTAAGTATTATACCAGAGTCTGCTTTTAGCGCCCTCTAAAGAGGAAAGATGAAGTGAGTGTCGATAACGATTCAAGTAAACTGTTAACCTAGGTATAACCATACCATCGCGCATTGGGTGATGCTAGGAAAATATTCCACCAACACATCGGAAATTTACCTCTCTAAATCGCTCTCATTGTGTACCCTGTACCGAGTATATTATAGGCCTTGGGCCCGCATATACAATTATTATTTATGACCACACCGTTGAAACTTTTTGTACTTGTTATTTGGGTGGAGTCGGACAAATTTTGAGCTTGGCGCATTATGGTAGTGGGGCGTTTGTCTGTCAAGCGGTGACGAAGTTGTCAACTTTATGCAAGAAAAAAATTTATTACCACATTGGTCATTCTATTTTAATCAATGGATTTTATCATATAAACAACGAAAACAATTTTGTCGGACAAAAATATTGGGGCATATGACGCGTCGGACACGCTAAATATGTCAAATTTATGAAAATAATAAATTTATTACCACATGGATAATTTTAACGGTATCTACCATAAAACATTTTTACAATAATGTGGTAACCTTGTCGGACAATTTTCACGGGGCATATGCGCAGTCGGACGCGCCGAAGATGTCAATTTCCTGAAATTTTTTTATTTACAACCATTTTTCCGACAACATTAGTAGGTTATAAGTAATTATATTCTTAATCAAAAAATCAAAGTGTCGGACAAAAATATTGGGGCAACTCGACAGTCGGACAAAAAATATAATTTTTATTAGTAAAGTATACTTTCAAATTATGCTGGGTTCGTGCATCCCTTATCTTTACAACCATTTTTCCGACAAAAGTAGTAGGTTACAAGTAATTATATTCTTAAACAAAAAATGTAATTGTCTGACAAAAATGTTGGGGCAAACGAACAGAAAACTTAATTCTTTTAGGCTATCGACGAGGAGGTATTATCAAAAAAAAATTTAAAACAGTGTTTCTCGGTTACTTTGAATCGATTTAGCTGAAAATTGGTGCACACACTAAGTAAAGCATTTAAAAGGGTATGACGTAGATCGGAACCCAAAATTTTCTTAAAAAATTTTCCGACAAGAGGGAAAATTTTAGAAAAATTGTGATTTGATAATTTGTGTATATACTCCTTGAACAACGACAAACATCGTTCTGTATTTTTTCTCGAATTAAAAAAAAAATTTTCAGCACATGTACCTATCAGGTTATAAGTAGTTATATTCCAAATCAAAAAATCTAAGTGCCCGTCATAAATAGTGGGGCACATCCAAAGTCGGACAAAAAATTTAATTTTTATTAATAAACTATACTTTTAAATTATTCTGGGTTCGTGCATCCCTTATCTTTACAACCATTTTTCCGACAAAAGTAGTAGGATACAAGTAATTATACTCTTAAACAAAAAATGTAATTGTCTGACAAAAATGTTGGGGCAAACGAACAGGAAACTTAATTCTTTTAGGCTATGGACGAGGAGGTATTATCCAAAAATATTTTAAAACAGTTTTTCTCGGTTATTTTTGAATCGATTTAGCTGAATATTGGTACACACACTAAGTAAAACATTTAAAAGGGTATGACGTAGAGCTGTACCCAAAATTTTTCCAAAAAAATTTCGGACAAAAGGGAAAATTTTAGAAAAATTGTGATCTGATATTTGCGTACATACTCCTTGAACAACGACAAACATCGTTCTGTAGTTTTTTTTTCCAATTAAAAAAAATTTCCGACACAAGTATCGTGTTATAAGTAGTTATATTCTAAATCAAAAAATCTAAGTGTCCGACAAAAATATTGGGTCAAATCCAAAGTCGGACAAAAAATTTAATTTTTATTAATAAACTGTCTTTTAAACAATACTGGGTTCGTGCAACCCTTACCTTTAAAACCATTTTTCCGACAACATTAGTAGGTTATAAGTAATTATATTCTTAATAAAAAAATCAAAGTGTCGGACAAAAATATTGGGGCAACTCGACAGTCGGACACAAAATTTAATTTTTATTAGTAAAGTATACTTTCAAATTATGCTGGGTTCGTGCATCCCTTATCTTTACAACCATTTTTCCGACAAAAGTAGTAGGTTACAAGTAATTATATTCTTAAACAAAAAATGTAATTGTCTGACAAAAATGTTGGGGCAAACGAACAGAAAACTTAATTCTTTTAGGCTATCAACGAGGAGGTATTATCAAAAAAAAAATTTAAAACAGTGTTTCTCGGTTACTTTTGAATCGATTTAGCTGAAAATTGGTACACACGCTAAGTAAAGCATTTAAAAGGGTATGACGTAGATCGGAACCCAAAATTTTCTTAAAAAATTTTCCGACAAGAGGGAAAATTTTAGAAAAATTGTGATCTGATAATTTGTGTACATACTCCTTGAACAACGACAAACATCGTTCTGTATTTTTTTCTCGAATTAAAAAAAAATTTCAGCACATGTATCAGGTTATAAGTAGTTATATTCCAAATCAAAAAATCTAAGTGTCCGACAAAAATATTGGGGCAAATCCAAAGTCAGACAAAAAATTTAATTTTTATTGATAAACTATACTTTTAAATTATGCTGGGTTCGTGTATCCCTTATTTTTACAACCATTTTTCCGACAAAGGTAGTAAGCTACAAGTAATTATATTCTTAAACAAAAAATGTAATTGTTTGACAAAAATCTTGGGGCAAACGAACAGAAAACTTAATTCTTTTAGGCTATCGACGAGAAAGTAATATCAAAAAATTTTAAAAGAGTTATCTCGGTTATTTTTGAATCGATTTAGCTCAAAATTGGTACACACACTAAGTAAAATATTTAAAAGGGTATGTCGTAGAGCTGTACCCAAAATTGTCTTAAAAAATTTTCCGACAAGAGGGAAAATTTTAGAAAAATTGTGATCTGATATTTGCTTACATACTCCTTGAACAACGACAAACATCGTTCTGTAGTTTTTTTTTCAATTAAAAAAAATTGCCGACACAAGTATCAGGTTATAAGTAGTTATATTCCAAATCAAAAAATCTAAGTGTCCGACAAAAATATTGGGGCAAATCCAAAGTCAGACAAAAAATTTAATTTTTATTGATAAACTATACTTTTAAATTATGCTGGGTTCGTGTATCCCTTATCTTTAAAACCATTTTTCCGACAAAGGTAGTAAGTTACAAGTAATTATATTCTTAAACAAAAAATGTAATTGGTTGACAAAAATCTTGGGGCAAACGAACAGAAAACTTACTAACTTACTACTTTGTAACTTACTACTTTGTCGGAAAAATGGTTGTAAATATAAGCGATGCACGAACCCAGCATGATTTAAAAGTATAGTTTATTAAATTTAGTAATGAAACACAGACTTACTCACAATCATTTATTATAGTTATTAATATTTATTATAGTTTATTAATAAACATTAAATTTTTTATCCGACTTTGGATTTGCCCCAATATTTTTGTCGGACACTTAGATTTTTTGATTTGGAATATAACTACTTATAACCTGATACTTGTGTCGGAAATTTTTTTTTTCAAGAAAAAAACTACACAACGATGTTTGTCGTTGTTCAAGGAGTATGTAAGCAAATATCAGATCACAATTTTTCTAAAATTTTCCCTCTTGTCGGAAAATTTTTTAAAAAAATTTTGGGTACAGCTCTACGTCATACCCTTCTCAATGTTTTACTTAATGTGTGTACCAATTTTGAGCTAAATCGATTCAAAAATAACCGAGAAAACTCTTTTAAAATTTTTTGATATTACTTTCTCGTCGATAGCCTAAAAGAATTAAGTTTTCTGTTCGTTTGCCCCAAGATTTTTGTCAAACAATTACATTTTTTGTTTAAGAATATAATTACTTGTAACTTACTACCTTTGTCGGAAAAATGGTTGTAAAGATAAGGGATACACGAACCCAGCATAATTTAAAAGTATGGTTTATCAATAAAAATTAAATTTTTTGTCCGACTTTGGATTTGCCCCAATATTTTTGTCGCACACTTAGATTTTTTGATTTGGAATATAACTACTTATAACCTGATACTTGTGTCGGAAATTTTTTTTTATTTCGAGAATAAAAACTACAGAACGATATTTGTCGTTGTTCAAGGAGTATGTACGCAAATATCAGATCACAATTTTTCTAAAATTTTCCCTCTTGTCCGAAATTTTTTTGGGAAAATTTTGGGTACAACTCTACGTCATACCCTTTTAAATTTTTTACTTAGTGTGACCAATTTTCAGCTAAATCGATTCAAAAATAACCGAGAAAAACTGTTTTAAAATGTTTTTGGATAATACCTCCTCGTCCATAGCCTAAAAGAATTAAGTTTCCTGTTCGTTTGCCCCAACATTTTTGTCAGACAATTAAATTTTTTGTTTAAGAGTATAATTACTTGTATCCTACTACTTTTGTCGGAAAAATGGTTGTAAAGATAAGGGATGCACGAACCCAGAATAGTTTAAAAGTATATTAATAAAAATTAAATTTTTTGTCCGACTTTGGATGTGCCCCACTATTTAGGTCGGGCACTTACATTTTTTGATTTGGAATATAACTACTTATAACCTGATACATGTGCTGAAAATTTTTTTTTAATTCGAGAAAAAAATACAGAACGATGTTTGTCGTTGTTCAAGGAGTATGTACAAAAATTATCAGATCACAATTTTTCTAAAATTTTCCTTCTTGTCGGAAAATTTTTTAAGAAAATTTTGGGTTCCGATCTACGTCATACCCTTTTAAATGCTTTACTTAGCGTGTGTACCAATTTTCAGCTAAATCGATTCAAAAGTAACCGAGAAACACTGTTTTAAATTTTTTTTTTGATAATACCTCCTCGTCGATAGCCTAAAAGAATTAAGTTTTCTGTTCGTTTGCCCCAACATTTTTGTCAGACAATTACATTTTTTGTTTAAGAATATAATTACTTGTAACCTACTACATTTGTCGGAAAAATGGTTGTAAAGATAAGGGATGCACGAACCCAGCATAGTTTGAAAGTATACTTTACTAATAAAAATTAAATTTTTTGTCCGACTGTCGAGTTGCCCCAATATTTCGGACACTTAGATTTTTTGATTTAGAATATAACTACTTATAACACGATACTTGTGTCGGAAATTTTTTTTAATTGGAAAAAAAAACTACAGAACGATGTTTGTCGTTGTTCAAGGAGTATGTACGCAAATATCAGATCACAATTTTTCTAAAATTTTCCCTTTTGTCCGAAATTTTTTTGGAAAAATTTTGGGTACAGCTCTACGTCATACCCTTTTAAATGTTTTACTTAGTGTGTGTACCAATATTCAGCTAAATCGATTCAAAAATAACCGAGAAAAACTGTTTTAAAATATTTTTGGATAATACCTCCTCGTCCATAGCCTAAAAGAATTAAGTTTCCTGTTCGTTTGCCCCAACATTTTTGTCAGACAATTACATTTTTTGTTTAAGAGTATAATTACTTGTATCCTACTACTTTTGTCGGAAAATGGTTGTAAAGATAAGGGATGCACGAACCCAGAATAATTTAAAAGTATAGTTTATTAATAAAAATTAAATTTTTTGTCCGACTTTGGATGTGCCCCACTATTTATGACGGGCACTTAGATTTTTTGATTTGGAATATAACTACTTATAACCTGATAGGTACATGTGCTGAAAATTTTTTTTTTAATTCGAGAAAAAATACAGAACGATGTTTGTCGTTGTTCAAGGAGTATATACACAAATTATCAGATCACAATTTTTCTAAAATTTTCCCTCTTGTCGGAAAATTTTTTAAGAAAATTTTGGGTTCCGATCTACGTCATACCCTTTTAAATGCTTTACTTAGTGTGTGCACCAATTTTCAGCTAAATCGATTCAAAAGTAACCGAGAAACACTGTTTTAAATTTTTTTTTGATAATACCTCCTCGTCGATAGCCTAAAAGAATTAAGTTTTCTGTTCGTTTGCCCCAACATTTTTGTCAGACAATTACATTTTTTGTTTAAGAATATAATTACTTGTAACCTACTACTTTTGTCGGAAAAATGGTTGTAAAGATAAGGGATGCACGAACCCAGCATAATTTGAAAGTATACTTTACTAATAAAAATTAAATTTTTTGTCCGACTGTCGAGTTGCCCCAATATTTTTGTCCGACACTTTGATTTTTTGATTAAGAATATAATTACTTATAACCTACTAATGTTGTCGGAAAAATGGTTGTAAATAAAAAAATTTCAGGAAATTGACATCTTCGGCGCGTCCGACTGCGCATATGCCCCGTGAAAATTGTCCGACAAGGTTACCACATTATTGTAAAAATGTTTTATGGTAGATACCGTTAAAATTATCCATGTGGTAATAAATTTATTATTTTCATAAATTTGACATATTTTTTGGGTGTAACTACAATGATATTATGCTAAAAATGATGGTGTATCGCATATTTAAAATGCGTTTATCTCGAAAACGGTTGAGTTTAGGAAGATGAAAGAAGTATACCTTTTTTAAGTAAAACTAATAGGAAAATAAAAATTTTAATGTCAAAATTATACAGAGTGAGGGATAAAAAAAATTGAACGTAATAAATGAGTGCTGAAAGGCATATGTGGCGCCCTCTGGGCAATGCATAATTTTTGGTAAGGAATTTAGATTTCTCGACTCAAGAAACCCCCAGATATAAAATTTCATGTTGTTATCTCATACCTATCAGGAAATATTCAATAATAAATAAAAAAAAAGTTTTATTTTGACACCCTGTATCTCGGCTATTATAAACTTTGTACTAAGGTAAGTTAGCTTAAATCGGCCTATTTTAACCTCAGGAACCTGAGGTTAAGCTATGGCCCATTCTTTACCAAACACCCTGTATGCATAAAAATTACTTTTTCTTTTAATTGTACCAAAACGCCCCATTATTTTTGTCCGACAAGTGATCCAATATGCGTTACACATGTAAAAGAACAGTACAAAATAAAAATGACATCTGTGGTAATAAATAAAAAATTTTCAGGAAATTGACATATTCGGCGCGTCCGACTGCGCATATGCCCCGTGAAAATTGTCCGACAAGGTTACCACATTATTGTAAAAAGGTTTTATGATAGATACCGTTAACATTATCGATGTGGTAATAAATTTATTATTTTCATAAATTTGACATATTTAGCGTGTCCGACGCGTCATATGCCCCAATATTTTTGTCCGACAAAATTGTCTTCGTTGTTTATATGATAAAATCCATTGATTAAAATAGAATGACCAATGTGGTAATAAATTTTTTTCTTGCATAAAATTGACAACTTCGTCACCGCTTGACAGACAAACGCCCCACTACCATAATGCGCCAAGCTCAAAATTTGTCCGACTCCACCCAAATAACAAGTACAAAAAGTTTCAACGGTGTGGTCATAAATAATAATTGTATATGCGGGCCCAAGGCCTATTAGTTCTTAGGCCCCCATATAAAATTATTATTTATGACCACACCGTTGAAACTTTTTGTACTTGTTATTTGGGTGGAGTCGGACAAATTTCGAGCTTAGCGCATCATGGCAGTGGGGCGTTTGTCTGTCAAGCGGTCACGAAGTTGTCAATTTTATGCAAGAAAAAAATTTATAACCACATTGGTCATTTTATTTTAGTCAATGGTTTTTATCATATAAACAGCGAAAATAATTTTGTCGGACAAAAATATTGGGGCATATGACGCGTCGGACACGCTAAATATGTCAAATTTATGAAAATAATAAATTTATTACCACATTGCTAATTTTATCAGAATATATCATAAAACATTTTTACAATAATGTGGTAACCTTGTCGGACAATTTTCACGGGGCATATGCGTAGTCGGACGCGCCGAAGATATCAATTTCCTGAACATTTTTTATTTATTACCACAGATGTCATTTTTATTTTGTGCTGTTCTTTTACATGTGTAATGCATATTGGATCACTTGTCGGACAAAAATAATGGGGCGTTTTGGAGATACAAGGTGTCAAAGTTAAACTTTTTTTTATTTATTATTGAATATTTCCTGACAGGTATGAGATAACAACATGAAATTTGGTATGTGGAGACTTTTTGGATCGAGGAAACTAAATTTCCTACCAAAAATTATGCATTGCCCAGAGGGCACCACATACGCCTTTCAGCACTTATTTATTACGTTCAATTTTTTTATCCCTCACTCTGTATAATTTTGACATTAAAATTTTTATTTTCCTATTAGTTTTACTTAAAAAAGGTATACTTCTTTCATCTCCCTAAACTCAACCGTTTTCGAGATAAACGCATTTTAAATCTGCGATACACCATCATTTTTAGCATAATATAATTGTAGTTACACCCGAAAAATAACTTAAAACCATAAAATTATCCAAAAATGTATCGCAAATTTCTTCAAATGGAATTTGCGATGCAATGACATAAATTTAAGAACTGGCACAATTATTATGGTATTAAATTATTTTTCGGGTGTAACTACAATGATATTATGCTAAAAATGATGGTGTATCGCAGATTTAAAATGCGTTTATCTCGAAAACGGTTGAGTTTAGGGAGATCAAAGAAGTATACCTTTTTTAAGTAAAACTAATAGGAAAATAAAAATTTTAATGTCAAAATTATACAGAGTGAGGTATAAAAAAATTGAACGTAATAAATGAGTGCTGAAAGGCGTATGTGGCGCCCTCTGGGCAATACATAATTTTTGGTAGGGAATTTAGTTTTCTCGATCCAAAAACCCCCACATACCAAATTTCATGTTGTAATCTCATACCTGTCAGGAAATATTCAATAATAAATAAAAAAAAGTTTAACTTTGACATCCTGTATCTCGGTTATTATAAACTTTGTACTAAGATAAGTTTAAATCTAAGCTAACTAACTAAGCTTAAATCGGTCTATTTTTACCTCAGGAACCTGACGTTAAGCTATGGCCCATTATTTACCAAATTTTACCTGTATATAAATTAACTGAAATTGAATGTATTGTTTCTCGATTCCACGTTAAGATATATATGGTCGCCGTTCTATGATTATCTCTCAAATGATCTAGTGTCCATCGAATGTACACTAGAGTTTTTTTCTATTCGAAATAGAATAAAAAAATTATTTAATGGCCGGTAAATGAACTCGTATTGCTCTATTTTTAAATAAATCTATATAAATTTAGCGTCGCAACCACTACAACTACATAAACCATTTCGGCGATAATGGTCAAATTGATTATACTTTTGGAACTAGATACCTTCTAATCGGTATTACCGATTTTGATCACTAAATATGAGTTTGAAACGTATTGAGAAGTAGTGTCTGATGCATCCAAGGTCAAGTAGGATAACTGAAGGTATTATAGGACTATTGAGCTTGAAAAACCGGTTTTTCTATAGGAAATAGATTTGATCACACTTATGAAGGCTATAACTTAAAAATTCGAATTTTCCCAAATAGAGGTATACACCGATAGACGGATCTGGAGTCCTCCTTAGTTGTTGGCGCAATTTGTAGGTTGAAATTTTGAGTAATTGTCTAAAAACCAAAATTTTCAGTTTAGTTTTTCGGTTTTTCAGCTGTACTGAGCCGTGTGTATCTCTGATGCTAACCACTTAAGCACTATTTGAAAGCTTAACTCAACGCTATTAATTTGGTGTACTTTCGGTTTTCCTGTCTCTCCTTGAACCTAAGATATATACCCCCAAAAAATATGCCGTTTTGTACCTACCAAGTCCTATAGCTGGCTTATGGGTGGTCGAAAGTCACAAGCTATACCGGTTCTGAATCGGCCCTGACCCCCTCTTAAAACATAGAAAAGAAATTCAGAACGTTATAACTTTTCCACAAACATACACACAAACATACAAAACATTTTCCCCTTTTTAAATAGAAATTGAATAAAATTTCTGAGATCGGTAACTTTTGAATGGTATATACAATTTTCAAAATGGCAATGGGATAAGACAGGGAGATTCCCTGAGTCCTCTGTTGGTCAACCTGATCATGGACAAAATAATAAAAAAAGTAAGAACAAAAAAAGGATACCAAATGGGAGAAAAACCACTTAAAATAATCTGCTATGCAGACGACGCAATACTAATCTCTCAAAGTGAAGATGATTTTCAACGTATGCTGCACGAATTTAATATAACCGCTAGAAAATTTAACATTTTAATTTCCCCAAAAAAGACTAAGTGCATGGTTACAACAGTAGATCTAATAAGGTGTAAATTAGAGCTGGAGGGTCCAATAATAGAACAAATCATGGAGTTTAAATATCTAGGCATCACACTATGCAACTACGGAAAGCTTGAAACAAAAGTGGAAGATCAGATGAATAAAGCAAACAGAGCCGCAGGTTGCCTGGATGAAACAATATGGAGAAATAAAAACATCAGAAAAGAAGTGAAAGGCAGAATTTACAAAAGAGTCATCAGACCAATAATGACATACGCGGCAGAAACACAACCTGATACAGAAAGGACAAAAAAAGCTATAGAAACAGCAGAGATGAAAACATTGCGAAAAATCAATGGTAAGACGCTGTGGGATAGAGCTAGAAGTGTAGATATATGAAGGGGATGCAAGGTGGACAACATTAATAACTGGATGAAAAGCAGAAGAGTAGAATGGAACGACCACATAAGCCGAATGGCAAAAAATAGAGTAGTAAGAACGGAGAGAGACGGTTCCCCAATAGGAAGACGATCAGTGGGAACACCACGAAAAAGATGGAATGACAACTTACTGGAGGCACATTGAAAAACAGACAGAGTAATGTCTATATAAAAAGAAGAAGAAGAGAAGAATTTTCAAAATTAAACATGCGTTGGAAAGGTAATGTTCAGTACATAAGAAGCCGTAAAATCGGACTTAAATTTTCGAAATTTTTGGGAGTTTTGGGGACGAGAACGAAAAACAGACCCTAAATGGGAATGGCCGTAACATCCACACCCTTGTACCAAAATGGATGGTTGACATATTTCTCTTTTCCTATATTTTAAGATTGGATTTGGCCCAATTTTTTCAATTCAGTCACATTTAAAAAATCGAAAATTTCTTGTATAATATAGTGTCGCATGTACGGGAACAGCCGTTCTCTGGGATATACAAAAAAAAAATAAGCATCAAGGAGACCAAAGCGAATAGACAATTTTTCTCGGTTAGATCTACATAGATCAAACTGAAAATTTGTAGAAATACTCCTTATAATGTTTATAAGGACGTAACGTAGAGAACATTGCAAAATTTTAGAAAAATTTTCCGAAATTTGCCCTCTTATCGGAAAATCTTTTTGGAAAATTTTGGGTACAACTCACCGTCATGCCCTTTTAAGTGTTGTACATAGCGTATGTACCAATTTATAGCTAAATCGATTCAAAAGAAACCGAGAAACACTGTTTTAAATTTTTTTTTGATAATACCTCCTCCTCGCTAGCCTAAAAGACTTAAGCTTTCTGTTCGTTTGCCCCAACATTTTTATTAGACAATTAGATTTTTTGTTCAAGAATATAATTACTTGTAACTTACTGCCTTTGTCGGAAAAATGGTTTTAAAGATAAGGGATGCGCGAAACCCAGAGTTTAAAAGTATAATTTATTAATAAAAATTAAATTTTTTGTCCGACTTTGGATTTGACCCAATATTTTTGTCGGACACATAGATTTTTTGATTTAGAATATAATTACTCATAACCTGATACTTGTGTCAGAATTTTTTTTTTAATTGAAGAAAAAAAACTACAGAACGATATTTGTCGTTGTTCAAAGAGTATGTATTCAAATATCAGATCAAAATTTTTCTAAAATTATCCCTCTTGTCGGAAAATTTTTTAAGAAAATTTTTGGTACAGCTCTACGTTATACCCTTTTAACTGTTTTACTTAGAGTGTGTACCAATTTTCAGCTATATCGATTTAAAAATAACCGAGAAAAACTGTTTTAAAATTTTTTTTTGATAATACCTCCTCCTCGATAGCCTAAAAGAATTAAGTTTTCTGTTCGTTTGCCCCAACATTTTTGTCAGACAATTACATTTTTTGTTTAAGAATATAATTACTTGTAACTTACTACCTTTGTCGGAAAAATGGTTGTAAAGATAAGGGATACACGAACCCAGCATAGTTTAAAAGTATAGTTTATCAATAAAAATTAAATTTTTTGTCCGACTTTGGATTTGCCCCAATATTTTTGTAGGGCCCTTAGATTTTTTGATTTGGAATATAACTTCTTATAACCTGATACATATGTCGGAAAATTTTTTTTAATTCGAGAAAAAAAACTACAGAACGATGTTTGTCGTTGTTCAAGGAGTATGTACACAAATTATCAGATGACAATTTTTCTAAAATTTTCCCTTCTGTCGGAAATTTTTTTAAAAAAGTTTGGGTACAGCCAAGTCATACTCTTTTAAATCTTTTACTTAATGTGTGTACCAATTTTCAGCTAAATCGATTTAAAAATAACCGAGAAAAACTGTTTTTTTTTTTTTTTTGATAATACCTCCTCGTTGATAGCCTAAAAGAATTAAGTTTTCTGTTCGTTTGCCCCAACATTTTTGTCAGACAATTAGATTTTTTGTTTAAGAATATAATTACTTGTAACTTACTGCCTTTGTCGGAAAAATGGTTTTAAAGATAAGGAATGCACGAACCTCGCATAGTTTAAAAGTATAGTTTATTAATAAAAATTAAATTTTTTGTCCGACTGTGGATTTGCCCCACTATTTATGTCGGACACTTAGATTTTTTGATTTGGAATATAACTACTAATAACCAGATACATGTGCCTGAAATTTTTTTTTAATTTGAGAAAAAAAACTACAGAACGATGTTTGTCGTTGTTCAAGGAATATGTACACAAATTATCAGATCAAAAGTTTTCTAAAATTTTCCCTCTTGGCGGAAAATTTTTTGGAAAAATTTTGGGCACAGCTCTACGTCATACCCTTTTAAATGTTTTACTTAGTGTGTGTACCAATTTTCAGCTAAATCGATTCAAAAATAACCCAGAAAACTGTTTTAAAATTTTTTTTGATAATACCTTCTCGTCGATAGCCTAAAAGAATTAAGTTTTCTGCTCGTTTGCCCCAAGATTTTTGTCAGACAATTACATTTTTTGTTTAAGAATATAATTACTTGTAACTTACTACCTTTGTCGGAAAAATGGTTGTAAAGATAAGGGATAGACGAACCCAGCATAGTTTATAAGTACAGTTTATCAATAAAAATTAAATTTTTTGTCCGACTTTGAATTTGCCCCAATATTTTTGTCGGACACTAAGATTTTTTGATTTTGAATATAACTACTTATAACCTGATACATGTGTCGGAAATTTTTATTTTTATTGTAGAAAAAAAAACTACAGAACGATGTTTGTCGTTGTTCAAGCAGTATGTAGGCAAATATCAGATCACAATTTTTCTAAACTTTTCCCTCTTGTCGGAAAATTTTTTAAGAAAACTTTGTGTACAACTCTACCTCATACCCCTTTAAATGTTTTACTTAGTGTGTGTACCAATTTTCAGCTAAATCGATTCAAAAATAACCGAGAAAAACTGTTTTAAAAATTTTTTTGGTAATACCTTCTCGTCGATAGCCTAAAAGAATTAAGTTTTCTGTTCGTTTGCCCCAACATTTTTGTCAGACAATTAGATTTTTTGTTTAAGAATATAATTACTTGTAACTTACTGCCTTTGTCGGAAAAATGGTTTTAAAGATAAGGGGTGCACGAACCCAGCATAGTTTAAAAGTATAGTTTATTAATAAAAATTAAATTTTTTGTCCGACTTTGGATTTGACCCAATATTTTTGTCGGACACTTAGATTTTTTGATTTAGAATATAACTACTTATAACCTGATACTTGTGTCGGAAATTTTTTTTAATTGGAGAAAAAAAAACCACAGAACGATATTTGTCGTTTTTCAAGGGGTATGTACGCAAATATCAGATCACAATTTTTCTAAAATTTTCCCTCTTGTCGGAAAATTTTTTGGGAAAATTTTGGGTTCAGATCTACGTCATACCCTTTTAAATGTTTTGCTTAGTGTGTGTACCAATTATCAGCTAAATCGATTCAAAAGTAACCGAGAAACACTGTTTGAAATTTTTTTTTGATAATACCTCCTTGTCGATAGCCTAAAAGAATTAAGTTTTCTTTTCGTTTGCCCCAATATTTTTGTCAGACAATTACATTTTTTGTTTAAGAATATAATTACTTGTAACCTACTACTTTTGTCGGAAAAATGGTTGTAAAGATAAGGGGTGCAGGAACGCAGCATTGTTTGAAAGTATAGTTTACTAATAAAAATTAAGTTTTTTGTCCGACTGTCGATTTGCCCCAATATTTTTGTCCGACACTTTGATTTTTTGATTAAAAATATAATTACTTATAACCTACTAATGTTGTCGGAAAAATGGTTGTAAATAAAAAAATTTCAGGAAATTGACATCTACGGCGCGTCCGACTGCGCATATGCCCCGTGAAAATTGTCCGACAAGGTTACCACATTATTGTAAAAAGGTTTTATGGTAGATACCGTTAATATTATCAATGTGGTAATAAATTTATTTTTTTCATAAATTTGACATCTTTAGCGTGTCCGACGCGTCATATGCCCCAATATTTTTGTCCGACAAAATTATTTTCGCTGTTTATATGATAAAAACCATTGATTAAAATAAAATGACCAATGTGGTTATAAATTTTTTTCTTGCATAAAATTGACAACTTCGTGACCGCTTGACAAACAAACGCCCCACTGCCATGATGCGCTAAGCTCGAAATTTGTCCGACTCCACCCAAATAACAAGTACAAAAAGTTTCAACGGTGTGGTCATAAATAATAATTTTATATGGGGGCCTAAGAACTATATGGTGTGAAACAAAATAAAAATAAAAATAGACGGTTTCCATAATATACGGTAATTATTTATTTAATTAAAATATTTATTTATTGTACAGGATAAGATGAGGATCAAAAATTTGTTTTTATAAAAGGATTTATTTACAAGTGTTTAACTGTATTTCTTTATTTATCCAGGAAGTAGGGACAAATGCAACAGTTCGGATATATGCAATATGAATTATTTATGAAAGCTATAAAAAGCAAATACATTCCAAGAATAGAAGGAAAAATGCAAAATTATAACAAAAAATGTTAAGAAAAACAAAGTGACCAGAATAAAACAACTAATGTAATAATTCCGTAGTTGCACGGTAAAAGTTCTTAAGTCAAGTTTTGGCCTTTTGTCTTAACTTGAGAAATAACTAGATAACCATGTATATTTTTGTAGTTTAAAAATCCTTAGTCGTATACAACGATTAATGTATACAGAATAGTCGACAGATAATAAGTCAAACCTTGCTTGTTTGTATTCGGGTAAAACAACCTCAACGGCATAAGAACATTTTTAGTAAAACTTTTTATGTCAGATAAGGAAGTTATACCTGGTTATAAAAATTATTAAAAACGTAGAATCGGTACCACATAAGCATAAGTTCTCATACTGTGATTCTGTTTTAGAAGTGTTTTTACCACTTTGTGAAAAGTTCATATTGTATTTAAACTTGATTATAATGAAATGGAACAATATTAAGAAATGCATGGAACTAAAAATATAGAAAAAAGTCCTTTTTAAAGGATCAAGGATTCTTGAAGAAACAAGGAAGATTTGCAGAAATATTGGTTACCTATATATAGTCGAACCCGCTTATTAGAGTACCGGTTATAGGAATATCCCGGTTTATGGAATATAAATTCGAGGTCCCGAAATGTGTCCATTTACTGTTAAATAAATTTATCCTTTTATTGGAATATGGTTTAGTAACCTAATACTGCTTTTTAGAATAATTTTTTCAGGTTAACAAATTTACGTACAATTTCCTAAAAATTTTAAATTTGCCTGATATAATAGTTTGTCGGTAAGAGCTTCGAAAGCCTGCTGTTTTGTATATTATTACGGTTTGTCAAGTACCTAATAAACACTTTATTACTGTGTTATGAGTAAACGCTCCTTTCCCACAGAAAATTCAATCGTTTGCCGACAAGGTCATAAAATAATTTCATTTGTCTACAAATTTCTATAGGTAGGTACATTGCCACACAGTTGGCTGTTTCTGGAAACAGCTTTTTTCTATAAGATTATTTATTACCAATAGTTGATCGTTTGTTCGGAAGTCTTTACTAAAACCCAATTCCAATTTATTGTGTAATCGTTTCGTAATTATTTTTGTAAATAGATTATAAATTTTTATTGACTTAAAAAGACCTAAAACCATATGCATATACATATTGACACAGTATAGTATGTACTATTATAACGTGTATTCGGTACACTTATTTCAGCTAGCCACCAATGATCGGTTATTAGAATATCCCGCTTATAAGAATATTTTCCTTGGCACGAAGGCTATTCTAATAAGCAGGTTCGACTATTGCCGAAAGTGGTAAAAATGTACAGGGAACATTTTAGGAAGTTACGATTTATTACAATGTCGAGTGAAGTGTAGTATTAGATTTGAGGCAGCCAGTCTCAAAGTGCTGTTTTCTGCCTTTTGGTCTTTAGGAAGTGACGAGAGTGCAGCAGACTATATTTTAGCTTAATTACAATACATACTGTTGCTTCTTCTTCTTCTTCACTAATGGATGTTAGCGATCATATTTTCCCTTTCAGACCAAGACACCGGTGTCGGACAGCGGTTTTCAATTGCAGCAACGCATGAGCTACTAAAATCAGTCAGACACTCCAAAGTGGCTAGTCTGTAGTCGTCCATTTAAAACAATGCTTTGCTGCGCTGTGGCGAACACCGGTGTTAGACACCAATGTCCCAATCAAAGGGTACTTTCTCTCTGTTCCTTGCAATGTGTATCGGAGATTGTATGTCGTTAATCCCTGTCCTTGCCTTATTATGTTTCTAATAGACCAAGAGGCAGCGCTGAAAAATCTCTTTGAATTTACTAAAGCTAGATTTTTCACAGTTGATTACTGTGAGTGTGTAGAGAAACATACTGCGGTCGGTCAAGCGCAACGTACAGCAGGGGTTACTGAGAGGGTATCAAAGTTGCTTTCCTACGAAGGTAATTAAATCCATTTACTTACGCTGAAAATCAGTACATACATTATTAATTAAATATAAATAAATGTAATTATAGCCGGTCAGCTGTATGACGGGACAGAGCCGGAAATCCTCCTGATTTTTTTATTTGGGGATTTTTAAAAAACAATATTTATTAAACTGAATTTATCACCAAGGAAGAATTATTACAAAGCATTCATCAAGCATTTAGAAAAATAAAACCAGTGCATATACTCAATTGTGTAAGATATGTAAGAAAAACATGTCAATTATTATTACAACAAAACGGGGAGTATTTTGAACATGTATTATAATTTTCATATTTTTTTTAAATTAATTATAGTTGTTACGTTGTTTATTATTGTTGTTTTTTGGTTTATGTTAATGTTAATATTTTTGTAAAATTAATTCTTGTAGTAAGGTAGTTTTTTGTTGTTGGTAACTTCGTTATTCCAATTTTTTTAATTTGGCAATAAAAATGTCGATGATTGGTACCCTAATATTAAAATGTTAAAATACGTTACCGAGTGTTTTATTTTTAAGTGCCTTTAACCTGACGTCAACTATAAACAATTTATTTCCACGGTAGCTCCAACAACTGAAAATAGATATATGATATGTCATATCAGATGAAAGAGAATTCAAAAGGTAAACGAAAAATGTCAAAATATACAGGGTGTCCCATTAAAAAAAACATAAGTATGGTTTATATTTCCTTAGCGATACCCTCTAAAAAAGTTTTTTGTAAGCCACTGAATCCGCCCATAATATATCTATCAAAAGTTGCTATAAAGTTTTTTTTTTATTTTTCTTAATAAATAAGATCTGTAACCCTGCCGTTTTCGACATTTTTCAATAATCGCCCAGTATTTCGATAATGTGAGGAGCTATTGATGATTTAATTGGGCAATCGCTACTTTAACGAAAAAAGAAGTCATGACATCTTAACTACTTTTTTTCTATCCCCTCTAGTCTTCGGTATACACTGCAAACATACCAATTTGGGACACACTGTACATTTGTAAGAGTAATACTCAATGATACTCCGAAGAATATATCTAATAAATAAGAAAAAAACTAGAAAAATCATTGTTTATCAAACTATCTATGTATATTTTCAGGTCATTACATTATGGTAAATTATTCATTAAAGCTTGTTTTTATAGCAACAATCTAAGTTTTCTCGTGCGCCTATTTTCATTGTCTTTTAAAAATTTATCATTTTTTAGTAATCGCTTATTATGTACGGCGCATAAACTCCACCGGCGGAGGTTTTTCCGCAGCAAAAAATTCGCTTCAACATTTTAAGGAGAGAAAATCGGATTAGAGAGTCATCACTTTTGAGGAAAAACTCCATTTATTCTTAATTTTAAGTACAGAGCGAGTAGGTAATTCCCCTCAAAGTGAATTTTAGATGCGAGAGTATCGGCGTAAAAATCGATGGAAATGAACATCCCTTGCTTGGTGAATATTAAATATGGGACGTTGTTTCCGTATATAAGAGTGAATTCAAAACCAGATTAAGCTCATTTTTTGTTTTCTTTTTAACAATATTAAAATGCAATTATCACTCTGCAATGGAATGTTGATTTATACATTCATTTTGGTCTGTAAATGTGTACAAAGATCTTATACAATATAAGATAAAAATATAGTAGACCGTCAGATTTGTAGGTTTTGGTAGTTCTGCATTAAGCTATATTGTGGCGGCTGGTTTTTTTCTGGTGATTAAATATGTAATTAAAAATATTTATTTTTTTCTTAGGTATATACCGTTTACTTATTTGTGTTGGTCTTTGTAGTCAACAAAGGTTGTTGTTTATTCTAAGTTCGTAATTCGTGCACAAGTTTAGTATCAGTTCTCCAATTTCGTTTTTGGAATTATCATTGTGTTTTTGCTTAATTCCGGGTATTACTTGGTTGCCTATTCGAACGTTAAAATCCCCCAGTATTAGCAACTTTCCTATAACTTGACCTACTCATCATCATCATTCTCTTTGCCTTATCCCTATGCGGGGTCGGCTTCCCTAATTGCATTTCTCCACCCATTTCTATCTTGGGTCATATCAATGTTAATCCCCTTTACCAACATATCCTGCCTTATCGCCTCCCCCAGGTCTTCTTTGGTCTTCCTCTCCTACTCCTTCCAGGAATCTGCACTTCAGCTATTCTTCGTATTGGGTGATTAACGTCTCGACGTTGAACATGACCAAACCATCTTAACCTATGCTCTCTCATTTTGGCATCAATTGGTGCCACACCTAGACTTCCCCTAATATACTCATTTCTAATTTTATCCTTCTTTGTCGCTCCACTCATCCACCTAAGCATTCTCATTTCCACCACATGCATTCGTTGTTCCTCTTTCTTTTTCACTGCCCAACATTCAGTTCCGTACATCATAGCCGGTCTTATGGCTGTTTTATAGAATTTTCCCTTCAGCTTCATTGGAATTTTTCTATCACACAACACACCACTCGCTTCTTTCCACTTCATCCATCCAGCTCTAATTCTACTGCATGCATCTCCATCTATTTCTCCATTACTCTGTAATACCGATCCTAGGTACTTAAAACTATTGCTTTTCACAATCATGTCACCATCCAAAGATACCATTTTATTTATAGTAGCTCCATCTTTAAATGAACATTCCAAATACTCTGTTTTTGTCCTAAGTTTTAAACCTTTTTCCTCTAGAGCTTGTCTCCACTGTTCCAATTTTTGTTCTAAGTCTCTTTCACTATTTCCTACTAACACGACATCATCAGCATACATTAAGCACCATGGAATGTTACCCTGTAGTTTCGCTGTTATCTGGTCCAAAACTAATGAGAATAAATACGGACTAAGCACAGAGCCTTGGTGCAATCCTACTTTCACATGAAATTTATCAGTCTCTCCCACACCTGTCCTAACACTAGTCGTTACTCCCTCATACATATCCCTCACAATCTTTACATATTCACCAGGGACTCCTTTCTTATTGAGTGCCCACCACAGAATTTCTCGAGGAACTCTATCATATGCTTTCTCAAGATCAATGAATACCATATGAGCGTTTGTTTCTTTACTCCTGTATTTTTCCATCAACTGTCTTATAATGAAAATTGCATCTGTTGTTGATCTACCCTGCAAAAAGCCAAATTGATTCTCGGATATTTCGGTGTCTTCACGTATCCGTCTGTCAGTTACTCTTTCCCATATTTTCATGGTGTGGCTAAGCAGTTTTATAGCCCTGTAGTTTGTACATTGTTGTATATCTCCCTTGTTTTTGTAAACAGGTGCCAGTATACTGCTTCTCCATTCGTCTGGCATTTGTCCGACTTCCATAATTCTATTAAATAGACCTGCTAGCCACCTTGTTCCTGTCTCTCCCAATGCTCTCCATACTTCCCCGGGAATATCATCTGGTCCTACCGCTTTTCCTTTCTTTATTTTTTGAAGCGCTTGAGCCACTTCCTTGTTGGTTATTTTGGTGACCATTGCTGCCACTGTCTCCGTTGACTCTACAGGCTGTCTGTCAAATTCTTCATTTAATAAGCTGTCAAAGTACTTTCTCCATCTCTTTTTGACATCCCTTTCGTGAACTAGTATTTAATTATTTTCTTGACCTACTACTTGACTTATATAACTTGACCTACTACTTGTTGCAATTGATCATAAAATATTTCCCTTCTTGTTTAGGCTTATTATTTTCTGATCCGCATACTCCGATGATGTTCAGGTCTTCCTTCTCCATTCTTATTTTTACTCCGACAATCTTTTCTGATAGGTATTGTCCCTCTTTAATGTTATTTTGGTGTATTGGTAATGCTAGACCCACTTTGTACCCATTTTCTTTTGCTACTCCACTGTAGATTAGTATATGTATAGGTATTCGTCTAATTTTGATTGGCATTTTCCTTTATTTCTTGTTTCCTGTAGAGCGTATATTTTATACCTACCTATTTTTTCTCTTTTAACACTTGGGTTATTTCCGTATCTTTAATGTTGAGCGATCTGATGTTCCAGGTGGTTCATACTATCAATCCGGTTCCGAGGCGTCACATTGTTTTTTTTTTAGCAGTATTACTTTTTACGATTGGTAGGTTGCTAGCCTTTCCAATCACCCTCCACATTTTATCCGGGCTTGGAACGGCTGTGGTAACCACAGAGCTACTCGATCTACCCCGCAATTACCCCAGGCATAAATAAAGCCTTTTCTGAAAGAAAATAACATCCAGGAAAAAATGAAAATAGAGATTAATAAGAATTTTGCGAAAATAGTTGGAGACGCTCCTAGTGGCATAGAAGAACAATGGAACGAAATGAAGAGATCTATTAACACACTTTCGCATGAATATCTTAAATCAACAAAAGAGAATAAGCAAGAATGGATGACAGATAAAATATTGCAGATGATCGAAGAGCGAAGGAAATTAAATGGTAGAAATGACAATGAATACAAAAAGCTGCATAAGAGTATATTAAGGAAAATAAAAGGGGCACAAGAAGCATGGCTGATGGAGAAATGTACGGAAACTTAAACACTACAACGCAAACATGACGATTTCCATAAGCACAAAAAGATTAAAGAAGTACAGGACACCAGAAAACAACTCAATACAGGCATAGACGTAGACGTTGAAGGCCAGATTTTGACTACAATTGAAGATAAATTAAGAAGATGGAAAGAATATATGCAAGAATTATTCGAAGATGCTGCACGAAGTCCGTATGAAATAGACAATCCCTTCGGCACAGAAATAACAAACGAAGAAGTAACTATGGCCATCAAGCGGATTAAAGATGGGAAATCACCAGGACCTGATAAGGTGCATGGTGAAATTTGAAAGCTATTAGAGGCACACCAAATTACAGCCCTTACGAAGTTATTCAACAACATAATATATGAGAGTGGTTACTTAACAAAGACTGGCTAATATCAATATTCATTCCACTTCCCAAAAAATCCAATGCTAGAAAATGTGAAGAACATTGATTAGTTAGTTTGATGAGCTATGTACTTAAAGTATTCCTTACTATCATTCACTCGCGCATATACACCAAATTAGAAGAACAGCTGAGTGAAGTTCAATTTGGATTCAGAGCAGAACTCGGTACGAGGGAAGCACTTTTCAGCTTCCAAATTCTAATACAGAGAGCCAGGAATGTCAAATGCGATGCGTTTGCATGTCTCATAGATTTCGAGAAGGTATTTGATAAAGTCCCACATGGAAACCTAATCGATATCCTAAAAATATCAGGACTCGATTGTAAGGATGTAAGACTCGTCTCAAACTTATATATCCAACAAAAAGCAACAGTTCGATTCGAAAATGAACTGTCCGAAATTTTCACAGTCGAAAAAGGAATTAGACAGAGTTGCATACTGTCACCAGAAAAATTTAACATATACTCTGAAAACATCTTTAGAGAGGCCTTTAACGAATCAGAAGATGGTATTGCAGTAAATAGACAACTTATAAATAATATTAGATCTGCAGACGATACAGTATTACTGGCAGATAGTGCTCAGGGGCTCCAAAGGATCATGGATAATGTTGTAGAAGCATGTAACAAATACGGCCTAAAACTAAATTGTAAGAAGACAAAAATAATGATCATTAGTAAAAACACCAACATAAACACCCAAATTACCGTAAACAATACACCCCTAGAGAGAGTACAGAAAATATGCTATCTGGGCTGCAACATTAAGGATACTTGGTATCATAGCTACTAAATAAAAACTATTATTGAAAAAGCCAGAAGCCCTTTGAACAGTCTTAGGAAGATTCTCTGCAACTTGCCTTTAAGTATCAATATACGCATAAGAATTCTTAGATGTTACTAGTTTAGTGTCCTCCTCTACGGAGTTGAAAGCTGGAGTCTGACAGAAGATGCCATAAAACGGTTAGAGGCGTTTGAAATGTGGTGCTACCGACGTATGTTGAGGGTCTCATATATACACCACAAAACTAATATAACTAGTCTCCAGAGGCTAAGAAAAACAAGGAAATAATTATTAACACCGTAAAGAACAGAAAATTACTATACTTCGGCCAAATTATGCGTAACGATAAATACCAACTGCTACAGTTGATTCTACAAGGCAAGATTGAGGGCAGGAGAGGCCCTGGACGTAGACGTATATCCTGGCTGGCCCTGGTCTAACGTTAATTGATCTACAGTATTTTTACTACAAAAGCGATATTACGTAGGTCAAAATTTTCGACGTAAGAGAACTGTCAAAACATTAGAATGTGACTTTTCATTATTGCCATGTTTATTAATAAACATGGCAATAATGAAAAGTCACATTCTAATGTTTTGACAGTTCTCTTACGTCAAAAATTTTGACCTACGTAATATCGCTTTTGTAGTAAAAATACTATATCTCGAGCTGCTGTAAATAGAAGTCCTTTCAGAAACATCACTCATTTTGCATTTAGTTGCCATTAAGTCATTGGAATATAAAGAACACAATTTGCATCCCACGTGTTGGGAAATTCAATACATTACCTAAGAACATTATCCTGTTGCCATGTATCTATCATAAGGCATTTAAGTATGCACCTTTAATGCATCCATGTTATATTTAAAGTGTTTTTACCCGAATATTTCTTTTTAGTGGCTCAGCCAGCATCCAATCTTTAAGAATAACCAACTTGCTCTAACCTTAGTCAAAATTTAAATATTAACTTTACATTCGTTAAATCGGTTATACTTATTTTTAGATCTAACACTGATGATGATTTTTTTATAAAATCGAAAACGTTTTGTTGTGATGTATCCCTTTAAAGGGATTACAAAAATTTTTCCAATTTTTACTAATAAGAGCATCCCATTTGAGTTGAAAAAAAATTAACTTTTGCGGTTTTTTATATAAAAATTTTGCTCGAAGGTTGATTCTTTTGTAATAATTGTGAAAAAAATATTATTAAAAACATCCAAAATAGCAGAAAGGACTTTCATAAAAAATCTAGTTAAAAAGAACTTTGTTGATCATGATAAGGTTAAAAAACCTTACCATCTGAAGTGAACGTTTGCAGAATGCAGAATGGATTGAACTCCAGAATTGTTTTTGTTTGTGTTAAAGGTTTTCTAAGGTTTAAAGGTTTTCTTAAATCTTTCCATTGTGTGCTATGTTCATTGTCCCAGTTTATACATTGTTTTCTTGTCTTTTCCCAGCGCGTGTAGTTAAAGGTTAAGAAGAACAAAAAAATACACTTTCTTCAAATAAACTTTTTTATCCGATGCCTAGATTTTGTGTCATTTTGGAATTACTAAAATTTTTTATTTCATTAGTATTTCCAAAATGACACAAAGTCTTGGCATCGGATAAAAAAGTTTATTTGACAAAAGTGTATTTTTTGTTCTTTTTAATGGCGGTAGAGGCTCGTTTTTTTAATATTGTATTTAATTACAGAGTAATTTCCACATGTTAATATATTTTTCAAATTGGGCTCTGTACCGCCATTCTTTATTATATTACGAATAAGTGTGACAAATATCTTGAAAAAATATTCAAAATTACAGCCGCAATCTTGGAACGCGTTTTTGCTACCTGTTGATCGCTACTGTATCACCTTAATTCTTTGACAAGGTTGTCAAAACCAAACTTTCAATATAATTAGTTAGCATGACGACGATCTTGGTTTCCATGACGATGATTTAAAACGACTGTTATTGTCTACCGATTTGACTTTCGAATATTATGTCAAAATAATTTTATTTCATCGAATTGTCAGTAGTAATTGCACAAGAGCTCTAAAATTATTGAATTTTTCCCGAGTGTCACTTTGGCAGTTTTAATTTCACGAGCCGAAGGCGAGTGAAATTATGTCAAAGTGTCACGAGGGCAAAAATTCTATATTAATTTTAGAGTTCGAGTGCAATTTGTTGCGATTATTTCATGAATAAAACTGTTCAAAACCAAAATTTTATTGTAATTTATATATGTAAGTACCAATTAGTGAAATTAAACACACAGTTGTTATAAATATGTATTTGACGGTTGAAAGTCATCACTTTTATTATTTTTAAAACATTTGTCATTAATGTCACTGAATGTATTTTTTCGTAGCAACGAAGGGCATCTGACGTAATATGCTTAACGACGGGAGATTATCAAAAATTATCACCTTGATTTGCATGTCTGTAGCTTCTATTGGTCAGAATCTCCTAGGAATGAAATAATCGCGTTAATTTCATTAAAACAGGAACAAGATAAGATATATTTGAAATAAATTAGTAAATAATATCTAAATATTAATTTATTGCATATATTATAATTACTTTAAGGCCATATTAACATATCTAAATTAACACGCATGGGGAAAAGTAAAAATCGCGTTCGGAAAAGTGAAACTTTCTAAATTAAAATGCGTGCCCGAAAGTAGACATTTTTGCACGCTCGTAGAAAAAAATCATTATACGTGTAAAGTTACGAAAAACTGATTTAACTATCTTTATAACTGTATAAATAAATAAATTAGGTAAATATTTAGAATTTTATTTTATCAAGAATCGTTATTTATTGTAAACTTTATTGTTCTTTAAATACCACAATTGTAATTATTGTTATCGACTGTTATATCTACAATTTAGAGCCATACACTTTCGAACCCTTTTTCCACATTTTGGTCAATATTACAAAATCGTTCCATAACGACTTGTCAATAAAGAGATAAAATCACCGGAAATTCCCCCTAACAAGCTCGTCCTAGCCGGAGTTAAAGGGCTCATAAGCACGGAAAATTTGACGCGAGCAATCTGATGTGACTTTTCAGTTCTGGACTGAACGTTTTATTAAAAAAGGGAAGGCAAAGAACCCCGTTATGGTTTCGCGGTCTCGAGCGCTCATGCGTTAGCGTTCCTGTACATGCACAATGTCATTATTTTAGGGGCAAGGGATACGGAATCGTAGTCACACTGATGAATAAATTTAATTAAATATGAAGATGGAAAGCACGATTAACATGATGATAGATATTTTTGCTGATATTATGTTTTAATCTGTATAAAATTTAACATCGGCTAAACTCAGGAAACCAGAATTGAGCGAAGGTAACCAGGAATCTGTGTCTGTGGAAGAATAGATCTCTATCTGCGTCAGGACACTACGAACAGTGAGATGTACAGACGGGACATTATTGAGCATATTATTGTTATTTTTCGTGCAGCCATTAGGATGTTTTTTTTCTTGACGGTAATACTTGACCACATAGATCTGTATTTGTCGAAGAAAGTAGATATTTACTTAGAATTCTTCTATTGGTATTACTCACGCGCTCTCCCGACCTACATCTCATTGAACATAGGCACTTGGGACATGTTCCAAAGGACGGTAAAAGAAGGGTAATAGTTTACGTAGTCCTCCGAAGACCCTTCAGCTACTTTGGGAATATTTACCATGAATATGAGCAGAAATTATTCAAGAATCTCTTGATAATTAAGTAGGTACCTAGTATGCTACGTATTATATGTATAGGTCAAGTAATAATTATTGATGCCAATGGTAGATATACTAATAATTATAAGGGCCCGATTTCCAATATATGTTTGAGGAGGAATGATATTTTTTGCACAAAGCTATAAAATATGTGTAATTTAAAAAATAATGGTGATTAAATTTATAAGAGGTCGTTTATAATTTATTGAAAACATCCCTAACTTATGCCAAGCAGTATAGTAATCTAGCAGTCTAGTAATCACACATGAGGACTGAAATTATTCACATTATAAAATCTCGACAACTCTTATAATTAGTCAAAGTAATGAAGCTTAAAATAGGACGAAACCTCGTAATTTTTACAGAATGGATCGATTTGCTTGACAATTTGAGAATAAGTAGTCGATAGTCCAAGGATCAAAATATATATCATGCCAAAAGGCGCTTTTACCATGGAGGTGGTTGCCACCACATCTCGGGGGTGGAAATTTTAATTATATTTTGGCCCCAAGAGTACGTAAAACATTCATTATAAGCAAAAAACGTTCTATACATTTTTTTTGATAAAATTAATAGTTTTCGATTTATTCGCTATCGAAAGTGTTAGTTTTATATCGAAAAAATCAAAGTTTTTAATCAGTTTTCTGCTAATAACTCAAAAAGTTTTCGTTTTATCAAAACAACTTTACCTAACAAAAATGTACCCTTTGAAAAAATAAACAAAACCGTTTTTTTTTTATTTTCTTTGCGACCAGCAGTAATCGAGCAATACTTTATTATATGTTGGCTCTTCTTCATTAAATGCTAAATATTGTAGTTTCAAAGTCAAAGGACGGGAAAACTATGCATTTTTCGAAGATAACTTGTTGAAACTAATTTAAAAATATGTACGTACCTATCTCCAGAAATAAAAAAAATCTCTAGCTAAAAAAATTAAGTGACTTATAATGAAAAGAATGTCAGTCCCTATTTTTTTTAGCAAAAAAGTGATCGTAAACAACCCCCTAGTCACCATCCTAATTAAAACTTGTCATTGACCTGATTCGGTTTGTTTGATTTATGTATTGTTAGTAGGTTGTAGAAGTTTGATCTGCTTGATTATTTAAAAAAAATATGGAGTAAAAGCGAATAACGTGTTAACGAGTAAAAAATTCTTTTTCCTTCAGAATAGAAAGATTAGTATCAGAGATACGAAAAAATATTTAACTATGAAATTGTAGCTTATTTAATTCCCAAGAACCTGGTTTGCAAAAAATTTTTTTACGACAAAAATTGGGTGAGCTATTGACAATTAAAACTTGTAATATCATGCAAAAACCACCTTTACCAACCTTTTCAATGCCACCTCTTTTTGTGACTGAGAATTTTAAAAGGATTTAATATTAATAGCATTATATTTCTTGTAAATACCTATAAAATTCTGTTTTAAGGAACTTTGTAAGATAAAAAATAAAAAAGGTACGTTTAAAAAATCAATATATTTTTTTGAAAAAAAAAAGAGAAATCCAATTGGAAGTATAATAACGTAAGTTAGCGGTGTTTTTAGTCATGGTTCTTATCTATTCTTCTTTATTTATGTATTGTTGATAGATTCCAGGAGAAGAGTGACTGGCTTAAAATGATTAGTTTTAAAAAAACTGAAGTTTAAAGCGAATAACGAATGTTTGAAATTTGGTAAAAAATGCCATTTTCTTCAGAATAGAAAGATTATCAGAGATACGAAAAAATGTTTAAATGTGAAATTGTAGATAATTTAATACCTAAGAACTTGGTTTGATAAAATTTGTTCTACGGCAAAAATTGAGTGAATAGTAAATGAGTATAATATTGAAAAACATTGATTTTTTTGGATATAAAACTAACACTTTCAATAGTCAATAAATCAAAAACTATTAATTTTATCAAAAAAATGTGTCGAACATTTTTTACTTAAAATGAATGTATTTATTAACTTTTGCGGTCAAAATATAATAAAAAATTTCCACTCCCGAGATGGGGTGGCAACCATCCCCATGGTAAAAGCGCTTATCGGCATCATATAGATTTTGATCCATTGACTATCCACTACTTATTCTCAAATTTTCAAGCAAATTGATCCATTCTGTAAAAATTGCGAGGTGAAAAGCTTTGGTTCTTGGACTAAATCAAATAGAACTCTTAATCCTATCGACGCGTCGATACGTTGCGTCGCGACGTAAGACATTTAATTTGAAATATGTATTAGAAACAGTTTCTTAATTATTTATTAGCAAAGAACAGGAAAATTGATAAGCTTCTATTTCCCAGTTTTTATCAAGCCCTTCCGCAAATAATAAGTTGGCACATATTTCACGTCTGTGATAAGGATAGGGGTTAACACCACCACCGTGAGCCATCACGCACTCGTGCGTGATGTCAGCAGGTACGCAACGTGGGTGGCGCTCACACTTCAGTGGACATTTCCTGTAAAGGTGGAGATTGAAAATTGCGGTAATTTTTAGGATTCGCTTCGGAGAATTCGCTGTTTTAGAGGATTGGTCAGAATGTGGATTTATTGGGTGAGGCGATAAAGATTTATTTTATCAAGTTAAGAATAAATCACTTTAATGTGAAGTTTTGATAAAATCTATCCTAGTTAAAAATCTGATCTAACTGAATCTCACACGTAAATAGTTTTATAGAATATAGAGTGCTATAGGAGTAATTAATTTAAATCAACATTTTGCAAAATGATAAAAGCAGTAGTGAACAAGATTCGCGAAACATTAACACTAACAAAAAAAGCAGTGAACAAGATTCGCGTAACTCAGAGAATGCTATGGAGCGCCAGATGTTGGGTGTCTCCGTGAGAGACCGAATCCCAAACGAAGAAATACGCCGTAGAACAAAAACAACAGACGCTGTCGAAAAAATCGCGTTGCTTAAGTGGAATTGGGCAGGACACGTCGCCAGATTGCTAGACAACCGATGGACAAAACGTATTCTCGAGTGGGGGCCTCGAGAAGAAGTACTACGGAGCAGAGGACGCCCACTAACCAGATGGGCCGATGATTTGAAGCATGTTATCGGTTACTGGATGCAAGCCGCACAAAATAGAGATAAATGGAAAGAGCTGAGGGAGACCTATGTCCAGCAGTGGATGCGTACAGGTTGATGATGGAAAAGCAGTAGAAATGGCAACTTAAGAAATAATATAACAAAGCAAATTGTGTCTTATTAACCCTTATGTAATATGGAGGGGTCAAATTTGACACTTCATGTTTTCAATACATACCAAGTTTCGCTACCGAAATATAGATTGCGCGTTGCGAGCGTTCTGCTAATCTTCGACCAGCAGGAGATTTATAGATCCACGAAAATTGCGTTAGTTTATCTGTTACTGCTGTAGAGTTTTAGACACGCGTAGGGTCAAATTTGACCCGCTTAATTATGATATAAGTGTCTCCAGTGCGAATAGAGAGTAATTTGAGATGGCGGGTTGTAGTCGCATTCCACACCCTCTGACACAGAAAGAGCTTAAAGCGGAGGGGCTAAAAATTATACACAAAGGACTATGTAAATAGGGACAGTGAGTTTTTAGACCAATTCATTATATTTGCGCTACTATTATTACTTGTTGAAAATGTAATTGAGAAGCTAAAAAATAATTTTGTAGAAGAATGAAATATGTTGAATGGGTTACATATGTGAGTTCATTTTAAATGAAGTAAAAAAAGACAGACGTACTCACAATCATTTAATTATCACTTCGACGACCGGTTTCGACGTCTACAATATACAGATCATCTTCAGGTCAGCGTTATAAGTGATTAAATGATGCCGTTGCAAGGGATGATTTGTAAGGTCATCAGTGACATAACTTCAAGTCCAGATTATGCTAACAGGATAACTAGGTAAAGGACTGGGTATGCGGACGGGCATATACTAGTTCGCTCCGGCGGTCAGATTTTAATACCCTATAGAAAAGAGGCATAGGTAAATTCGCTCCGGCCATATAATTCTTAGAAAAGATAGTTTAAAAATACCTTCACTGGGTACATAATGAATAATAATGAATAGCCGGGTCAGCGTATATAGACAATGTTTTTTTTCATAAAGCAGGTACTTTGATACTTTTTATTAATACAATGTTTAATAAATATTTCTGAAACTTTGTATTTACCTAAATATAAAACTACTTCTTACTTAAAATTATATTAAAATTATAATCATATATGTATCTCTAAAGTAGTATGATGTTAGAGCTCATATTCCCTTGTTCAATATTTGATTGGGATTTTTCCTATAAGAAATTGCAAGGTATATACTCCTTTGAAAAGATTGGTAATTAGTAGTCACCTGAAATTTTATGATAAGATACAGAGGTGGTGCAAATCTCAACATAATACTTTAGTTACATACGGTTTGAATGTCTTTAGTTCATGATAGAGACATCTGAAATTAGTGAAATGTTAAGCGAAAAGGGCAAGTCTATGTCACTTATTGACAATTACAAGTATAACTTCCATAAAATACTTGCTAATAACGTTGGCAGTGTGTAGAAAGAAGTTGCAAAGCATTTGTTAAAACTTTATATATTTGTAACAGTATAGTTGAATATATTGATAACCACACCCATGAAAGTTTATCAAAAACAGGGTTAAACCGGCCAAAAATTCAGTAATGCTGGCCACTCACTTACGGATATCGAAGAGGCCGAGCGACTGACCGGCGTAATTGAAGCCAAAATCACCACATACATGCAGTTTTCGTAAAGGCGTTGGCACGCTCGATCACAAAACTGCATGTGTGTGGCGTCTCAACTGCAGTTCATTAACTTAACTACTCAAATAACGGCCTTCAGTCCTGGCCTGCATGCCATAGCCTCTTCGATATCCGTAAGTGAGTGGCCAGCATTATGGTGTTAAGCGGAAGGAAATGGACGATTTGTGTGAAAAACCATTGAAGTTGATACACAGCGAAATTAAACAAGCTGTATTTTTGCTAACCATATTCTTTTTTCAACAAAATACTTTTTTTTCAGTTATTTGAGAAAAAACGCCCGAAAACGTGTTTTTTGTCGAAAATAAACATTTTTACTCGCAAATAACTCGAAAATTATTAACTCAGTTAAAAAACCTCTCTAGAATAAAAATCCCTTAGAATTAGTCAATTTATCCATTTTTGGACTTATTTCAAACGTATGTTTTCTCACCCATGAGAAGGGGTGGCTTTCACCCCTCAAGTAAAAGCAACCAACGGCACAAGTACAACTTTGAAGTGGAGGGTAAGTAGAACCTGAATCCAGATTTTCAAGCAAATCCGTCGTAACGAGTAAAATTGCACTTTAAAACGGTCATTTATTGAGCTAAATCTAAATAATCTAATTGCACTGTCTCATATTATGTATTTATATAAATATGTAACAACCAATATTTTATAAAAATATTATTTCTATATAAAATACAAAAGTCAAAGTACCAAATTTTCCGATATTAATTTTCCTAGAACTTGATAAATACTTAATCCGCTTAACCATGGGAGCGAACTAGGTTATGGTTTTCGGAGCGAACTAGTATGTAATTAAGAGGGTTTTTTGACCTTGGGAGCGAACTAGTGTGCTCCGATGCGGACATGCTTCGTAAGTTAACACACAGTGTATTTGGGATAGCTGTAGATGAAGTAGATGAAAGAAAGAAGAAAAAGAAGAACAAAGAAAGAAAGAAAGAAAGAAATAAAGAAAACCAACAGTTCTCTATAGGGTATTTTGTTTGTGATTTGTAATTAGAGAAAATGTTAAATTGAGATTTTAGAATGTAACGGAATTAAGTTTTAATTTATTTTATTTTTATTTTATTTCGTGATTTGTAATTAGAGAAAATGTTGAATTGAGATTTTAGAGTGTAACGTATATATTTTTTAACTTTTTTTAATTTTTTAATTTTTAAGTTTTAAGCATAATGTGGACATGAAATCATGTTACTGATGACCTTACAAATCATCCCTTGCAACGGCATCATTTAATCACTTGTAACGCTGTCCTGAAGATGATCTGTATATTGTAGAGATCGAAACCGGTCGTCGAAGTAATAATTAAATAATTGTGAGTAGGTCTGTCATTTTTTACTTCATTTAAGAATGCAATAATTTATTTCTGGTACATATCGTAAAATATAGGTACATATCGACGGCGGAAAGCCAGGACCTAGTAACTGAAAAATTTCCATAGAATGAGTTATTTCGGTTTTTGCTTTAGAATAAGTAGAGGCATCTATTATTACCCAGCGGTTAAAGCTGGGAAAATTTCCGGAACGCTTTAAATTACAGAAAACGGTACTACTAAACATAACAAGATACGCCCTAACTGAAAAATGATTCGGGTTTTTGGTCTCCTGTAAAATCATCATCTTGCCACTTACGAGTTCCTGCTTTTTCGCCGTCGATATACAACAGCTTATGAAATTCTAGGTATTTGGATTTTCGATATCTAGCCACCTCTATCATTCAATGCGTCTTCGTATATCTAGATTTCTTAAATTTTGATCTATTCATCGTGGTCTTATGAGTTTTCTTCTTTTATATTGTTTTCCATTCTGTGATTTGTTGAGGAAATTTTGTATCGGATATTCTTTGCAAATGGATATACTGATCGGCTTTTTTCCAGTAATTGTTCGGTATCTAATTGGAACCAGCTTAATTGTTCGTCTTTTATTTCATCGGTTATTATGATCTCTCTGATCCATGTATTTGGCACACACCATATATAGCACACACCGTATTCATACTTGTATAGTGGCGTTATACATTCTGATTGTGTTTTCTTTGCTAATATTTGTATCCCATATTTTAATTTCTATCGGGAAATATATAATGAGAAAAGCACTCGACAAATATAATGGCAGTATTTCTACCTCAAGAAAGATGATCTCAAATCTCAGATGCAGATGATACAACATTAATAACTGCATCCGAAGAAGAAATGTCCAGCCTGCTGCAGCTAGTGGAAGCCGAAAGCAATAGATGTGGTCTCAAAATCAATAAACAAAAAACAAAAATTATGATAGTAGATCATTCAAATTCACTTCAGACAACAGGAGCCTTAGACCAGTTTGAAGTGGTTAACGAGTTTAATTATCTAGGATCATACATCAGTAATACAGGATCTTGTGAAACAGAAATACGTAGGAGAATAGGCATGACCAAAAACGCTATGAGTCGATTATCGAAAATCTGGAAAGATCGCTACTTGTCGAAAAACACCAAAATAAGATTAGTACGTGCCTTAATTTTCCCATATTTAATTACGAATCCGAGACATGGACAATGAAATCGGACGACAGAAAAAGGATTGACGCCTGTGAAATTTGGTGTTGGAGAAGAATGCTTCGGATCTCATAGACGGAACACAGAACAAATCACTCAATCCTCCAAAAGCTTAATATTCAGACTCGACTTTCCTCTATTTGCCTCTCCAGCGGCTTAAAATTTTTCGGCCATATTGCAAGAAGAAATGATAATCTTGAGAGACTTATAATTTCGGGAAACGTTAAAAGGCGCAGAAGTAGAGGTCGCTCACCTACTCGATGGACGGATCAAGTAGAGAAAGCCAGTGGAAAAACATTCTTTGAATCCATGAGGGAAGCTCAGGACAGAAGCCGATGGAAATAGATAGTTGCTCGTATTATAGGGAATCACGACACTCAGCAATGAGGAAACGACTGAGGAGGAGTATCCCATATTACCTTCTTTAATAGTGCTTTTGCTTCGTTCTTTAATCGTTATCTCTCTCTACTGGCTTAGTCCAGTGTTTAGTTATAGGTAAGTTTTATTCCCAGGTATTCATTTTA
Source organism: Diabrotica virgifera virgifera (assembly GCF_917563875.1). NCBI lineage: Eukaryota > Metazoa > Arthropoda > Insecta > Coleoptera > Chrysomelidae > Diabrotica > Diabrotica virgifera. Next base: position 92,495,290 of record NC_065447.1, on the reverse strand, counting down.
TCAACTAAATACAATTTGAAATTTTCGTTTTATTATCTAGTCTATGTTTTCTTGGATGTCCTCGTATACACATTTAATTTAATTTTTTTTTATTTACTTCTAATGATTATTTTTTATATCCTTTTACATACTTTCTTTTCTTATAATGTACTTATTTTTCATTGCAGGCTTTTAGAATCACATATCTGAATTGATTTCAAATAATATGTCCGAAGTACTGCAGCTCTCGAGATTTGAAAGTGGACAGTACCTCTTGGATCTTCTTCATTCTTCTTAGGTTCTCCTAATTTATGACTCGGTAAGTTTACTGGATCCTAAATATCATTCAGTCTTAAATATCATTAGACCATCATTAGACCATCAAAGATCATAAAACAACAGAGAAGACGTAACATCTTAGCATTCTTCTTTTTATACCAAGACCAAGAGAGAGGTTGGGTCTGTTGAAGAAGGCCCTCGTCCGGTTCAAGGTGGATCTAGCTTTTGGACTTGCTCTGTACCTCCTGGTTGTTGATTCTTAATTCTTCATATATTATGGTATCAAGGTAGTTGTAGTGAGTTACTGTTTCTACTGAGATTTGCTTAACGTAAAGGTGACCTTTTCTTGCTAATTATCATGATTTTTGTCTTCTTTACGTTTATAAGTCTATATTATTGGCGTAATTTTGTTTATAGGGAGTTGTAGATCTCCTGAGTTATTCGCCAATACTATGGTCTTCTTCTTCTTCTTCTTCTTGTAATAGGACTATGTCCTGTTTCTTCTGTTACAGTCTTTGCTGCGATCCGGAGCTCCAACTCTCGTACAATCGTTTTTTGGGTCTTCCTATGGGTCGCTTGGTGTTGGGCTTCTGTGTTTTCGCCCAATGCGCCATACGTTCAGGGTCCATCCGATCTACGTGGTCTCTCCACTTGCGTCGTCGCGCTCTTGTCCATCTCACTAAGTCTTGAACGCCTAGCTCTCTCAATGTGTCTTCGTTTCGTATTCTATCTCTGAGTGTGATACCTCTTATGGATCTTAGGGTTTTTATCTCTGTTGTTCTCATTATTTGTTTGGTCTTTGTTGTCTCGGCCCTTGTTTCAGCTGCGTATGTCAGTGCGGGTCTAACACATGTCTTATAAATGCGGACTTTGCTTTCGGTGCTCATATATTTATTCCGTCAGATTATATCCCTCAGGAAACCAGATATTCTTGCTGCTTTCGTTGCCTGCTGTTTTGATTCTTGCTACAGATGCCTGTCGCTAGATATTTCCACACCTAAGTATCTACAATCCATTACCTGTTCGATTATATGGTCGTCCACTACTAATTTACATCTAATTGGGTTCCTGGATATTACCATCGATTGGGTTTTCTCTTTGGATAGTGTCAGGCGTTGAAAGTCATCTTCGTTTTCGGCTATTAAGATTGCATCATCTGCACTGCAATACTATGGTGTGATCTGCATGTCTGGTTTAACCGATACGTGCAAAGCTTTTCTGAATATTCTTTCAGAGTATATAGTGAACAGTAAAGGAGAGAAAACAAATAAAGCACTCATATATTATATGTAATAGATATTTTCTCCTTTGCTAGAGTCTCTTTACTTATATTTAAGAAAAAATGGCCATATTGGCCAAAGCTTTCTGAGCCTTTACTTTCTCTACGTGACTACCAGATCCATTTTCCGTTGTTTAGTGTTATGAATATATCTTTTGGATAAATTTTTCTGTACCTATGTTTATTATGCATTGACTTGGCGTCGTTTGTCTTTGGGTTTCAATCCTGATCAGAGGATTTGTATCTATCGGTTATGTTGACAATGGTTCTATTTACGAGAACAGATCTTGCTGCTAGATATTCCTCTTCTTTCCGAGTTTGGAACCGGAACTTGTAGTTTTTACTAATATTAATCCACGCACAAACTAATTTTTGATGGAAGCAAATATAACTTTCATAATTTTCTCCACTTATTCAAAAGCTATGTCAGACGGTTCAAACGGTTTAAGACAAGCGTTGACATGCATACATTAATAAATTTTATGCTACATCTAATCTCTTATCTTTCTAACTGGAACTTAGAACTCTTCCAGCATACATATTTACCGAGCCAACTAGTTCACATTCATCAACTTCATCCACATATTTCTTTTTCTACTATACTAACTGTTGTTACTTTGACTGAAAACCGCGATTCTTACGATTTATACGGATTAACCTAGAATTGTAAAAGATTCGACTCACTGTGTCAAACTAGATCCGTCACACCCATCGCTATCAGCAGTTTCATACGAAAGTGGGATTAACCCCAAAACGAAAGTTCTTATCGCGTTTTATCAAAAATGTAAACTAGGTATAGCCTAAAGACTGGCTACTAATCGGGTTATTTATTGTTGAATATATAGGGGGCATTATTTTGATGAGCGTGATTTCATTTGACATGCCATAATGTTAGAAAAGTGAGAATTTACAAGATAAGTGAATTTAACAAAGTGTTTACGAAATTTACATAACTATATGCAGAGAGAGGTATTTGTATATTTTTTGACATTTTTTCACTAATAAAATGACAATAAATTAAAATCATTATAATATGTATATTCGAATTAAAATAAAAATTGAAAGGGAGGTGTCTTTCATTTCCTTTTGTCTTATTTATATGTAGTTTTTATGGTTTTTAATATTAGAAATATTTTGATACATATTTCTGTGTTGAAATATTCATTTAAAATAAAAACTAAGGAAATGGTAGCCAACAATCTATGTCACGAGAAGACGATCAATAGAGTGGTTATAAAAATAAGCAAACTGTGAGCCTGATCCATGCAAAATAAAGGTAAGTCACATTTGCAGTAAATATGAGAAGTACGCGACTCAACTTCAATATCTTAACTTACTGCTAAGAGAGAGAAAGACAAGGATGAACGAACAGTATTCAATCACGATATAAAGACACAGAAGATAAGATAATGCGCATGTTGGGCGGAATCAATGACGGCAGCAACAGAGTTATCTCGAATTCTTTATGTAACTTTTAAGAATCGCATTCTTTCGTGTCTCCAACGTCTACCGTGGTTTTCTTTAAATATTTTGAATTTACTGTATAGGGTTGTGATATTTATTTATAACGTTGTGAATATTTCCGTTAAAAGCCAATAAATGAACGTAAAATACGGCGATACCGTATCATTTTCAGGGTCAACTCCCTAATTGCATGAAAATTTGGCTTTAAGTCCTACTCATCCTCCACTTCAAAGTCGAACTTGTGCCGTTGGTTGCTTTTACTTGGGGGGTGAAAGTCACTCCTCGGGGGTGAAAAAATATACGTTTAAAATAAGTCCGGAAACAGATAAACTGACTGACTTTAAGCAACTTTTATTCTTGAGTTTTTTAACTTACATAGGTACTAGGTTAATGCAGTAGTATTAGAGTCATTTGCGACTAAAAATGTTTACTTTTGAACAAAAAAGAACACGTTTTCAGGCGGTTTTCGCAAATACTCAAAAAGTAAGTATTTTATCGAAAAAATGTAGCATACAAAAAAACGGAAAAATGGTATATTATTAGTCTATAGAACCAGTAAAAATAAATTTGTAGCTCATAAAAAAGACGCTCTTATCCTTCAAATCAAATATTTCAACGCTAAACGAAAAACCCATTAAAATTTTTTTAAAGTGTTTACAAAAAGCTTCATTTTTATGTTTTATAAAAGTTATATACGGGTAGGATAGTCAAAGGAACGAATTTTTGAACGTGGAAACAGACGACACTCCAGATTTACCAATTTCTGGACAATTGATCCAAAGGCTGGATTCTAAGAACGAAACAGTTGTGGAAGTTTTCAATGAGATTCAGAATGAAAAAAAAACATTAGTGACCTCGAGTATGATGGCTTGGAGAATTTGGCTGGCTATATCTGCTATAAATTGAAGGACTCCAGTATTCAATCCGAAGATTTTTCAACGTACACGTGGGTTGATCATTTGAGTAAACCATCAGACACTTTTTTGTCGTATTGAGCAACTAGAGGCAATTTTTCGTTCCACAAATGGTGATTCCATTTTGGTAACTAAAAATTATTTAGAAAACTTTATGTCCACAAGTGTAACTGTAGACTGTTCTAATAAAGCGAAGAGGTTATTTTTTAGGTCTCTTTAGGTAAAAGAAAAATTATAAAAACTGCTACATAGTTGCTGTATGTACGTCTATTTCACAACCACAAAATTTGAATAAAGTGCATGGCATGAAAACTGTAAAACTTATTTGTGTCTTTTCCGAGCCAGTCACTTAAATCTGATGAAATACATTATTTAAAAAGTAAACATTATGTTTTTTTAACAATCCATTAAATTTATGGTTTCAATTTTTGGAGTTTCTCTTCCCCTTGGTAAAGATTATATTTTCTAATGTGTAGGCCCATACTCAATTTTTGCCAACTAAAGAAATATAATAATTTTATTAGATATCGATTATATGAATATTTTTATTTTCCGGATCCCAATATAATCGAAACTGGGAACTTTACAAATAACTGAAAATCTATTTAAATGAATGGAATAGTTTAATAATTTTCCTCTAAACTATAAAAATCACTTAGTTTCTTCTACTCATAATTCTTTCATTTTTACTATTCTCAAATTTCATTCGCATTCGTATTACGAACGCATACACGGGATTATGCTTTACTCTGTTGCTGACGTCATGCGCCAATCGGACGAGTTTCCGTAACTAGAATATCAGGGCCTGGTATTCAATCACAGGATGGTAAATAAGACAGAACCAAATGGAATAAAGATAAACCGTATATCCCGTATCCAGCCACAAGGATGCACTTATGGTATATATGGGATACCTTCCCTTTATTCCGCATGCTTGAGAACTATTTCGACAATATGATGAGACAGAGAGACTACAGAATGTTCGCATAAATTTAATAATATGTATTAACATTGTTTTATACTTTAAAAGAGTTTAGAAGATCACAGTAGAGTACCTTGCTACTTCTCAAGCATGCGGAATAAAGGGAAGGTATCCCATATATACCATAAGTGCATCCTTGTGGCTGGATACGTCATATCATAGTAAAGGCCCGGCCCCAGGGGTGGGCGAACTGGGCGGCTGCCCAGGGCGGTAAATTCAGGGGCGGCAAATTTTAGAGGACAGCCAATTTTTGAAATTGAAGAAATAATAACTTATGTTTTTAATATTATAAAAAATCAATATTATGAACAAGAGCGGCAAAAATGCAACTGCAAAAACGAGAATTAAGTAAGTGAAACAATAACAATTGCAAGGTTTGGAATTACAATTCGACGGAAAATTGACAACACCGCCTTATTCTTCATCGCATAAGAATAGTAGGATCAGAACTAAACTAAATTCACTGAAAGTCACTTAAAATTAACTTTACTGGATATGAAAATAGATATAATAAATAGAAACATATGGCTGAAGCTTTCTCCAGCCATGCTAAGTCTCTAGCTAATCTACAGTCACAGAGACAGTGGGTAGAACTAGCAATTAGACTAGAATCGGGCAAAATCATAGATGCGAAGAAACACAAAAAGTTCTAAATTCAGAAACTGGGCATTGGAAAAATGTAATACATCTTATATCAATAAATACAGTTCTTAGCACATCAGTCTCATACAATGAGGGGCGATTCTGATAAACATTTTCATCAAAAGAATGGTAATTTTTTAAGCTTTTTGAGCTCTTTAAAAATTTTGACTCTGTGTTACAAGAGCACATTAGGAGAATAACTAATGGGATTAACAAGCAGCATCACTACTTCGAAAAACGTATTCAAAACGAAATTATTCAGCTCCTCCATGACCAAATCAAAAATAAAATTGTAAACTTTTTGAAATCAGCAAAGTATTATAGCATAATTTTATATTGTATATCTGATATTGCTGGGGTGGAACACATGACTATTGCTGTACATTTTGTCGATTTAGGTTCTTGTTCACAAAGTGTTAAAATTGAAGAACATTTTCTTGGATATGTGCCTGTAGTGGAAACCACTGCCTTGGGAGCTACAGAGTCGCAGAATGAACTGGGAATACCTTTGGAAGATATGAGAGGACAAGGGAATGATAATGGGGTAAGCATGGAAGAGAAGAACTTGGGAGTGCAAAACAGAATTTTGAAAATGAATCCTAGAGCATTTTTTGTCCCATGTTCTAGCCATTCACTTAACTTAGTCGTGAATGATGCTGCTAAAGCCTCACAGTTTGCAGTTTCTTTATTTTCCTTAGTGACAAAATTTACAAGTTTTTCTCAGCACCCATTCATCGTTGGACTATGCTGAAAAATTAAATTTCTAGCTTAACATTGAAACCTTTGTCCGAAACTATATGGGAAAGTAGAATAATTAATGCAATTACTCCCATTAGAGACCAAATTGAAGAAATTTACGATGCTCTTGTAGAAATCACTGTCAATAAAAATAACGATAAAATGTTTGCTCATGAGGCAAGCTGTTTGGCAAATCAAATCCGTGATTTTACTTTTCTTTGCTCTGTGGTAATATGGAATGACATTTTACTTCACATTAACGTAGTCGCATATGCAGAGTATTGATATGGGAACGTATCAAGCTATCAGTTTATTAGAAAAATCGGAAATCCATTTTAAGTCTCTCGGAAGTGATTTAAAATTCCAGGGCTATTTGACAGACGCAAAAGGGCTCATCAAAGTTAGAAAATGAGAATCCGAAAAGGAGGGTGAAGATGAAAGTATGGATCTAGATCCAGAGATACGATATAAAGTTAGCTTCTATTTAAAAATTATAGACAACCGTTAATGCATTAAGTGATATATTTCAGCAAAGTAAGAGCCATGGTGAAATTTTTTAGTTTTTGGGTATACCAATGGGGAGGGGTGGCGGTCGCCGATCTTGCCCAAGGCGGCAAAATCCCTAGGGCCGGGCCTGTCATAGTATGATATCAAGGAAGTATATTTCGACAATATGATGCGACAGAGAGACTACAGAATGTTCGCATGTCGTTAAAATGGGCATCATGGCATCTACAGAAAAATGTAAGCCGATGTGCATTAATACTGCATGTTGAGTGTGTTGAGTAGATAGGGTTGATGAACAAAAAATAATGTTCTTTAATATAACAAAAATGATATTGAAATGTTATCTACAACTTGATGATACAGGTTCTATTTCTATTCTAAACATCTTCAATCAAATATACGAAGCAGGACATGACATATCAGCAGACTGACTACTGTCAACATTTGTAATGATAAGAGATACAGAAAAAAATAAAAGCTAAACAATACAGCGATTACTACACTATCATTTTGATAAGCCATTTACTGAAAATTTTCTTAAAAATACCGCACTCGAGATTTTACAACAAAATAGAGGTTTATTTTTTTTATTTATCGTATGGCATAGATACAATAAGAACACATAATTGAAAAAAGTATATAAAACATTACATGAAGTATCACAAACGAACATCTAATGTATTAATATAATGTAAAACATTTTCGGTCGCATTCAGGAACTCATCGAAAACTCTAGGGTACCGCCTTCGGGGGCATTCCCCAATAATGTGGCGGACGGTCTGCCGTTGCGCACCACAGTCACACTCAGGAGTAAGGGCCTTTCCCCATCTATGCAAGCTGTCAGCACATCTACCGGTACCTGTTCTTATTCTGTTCAGCGCCGTCCATGTATTGCGGGGCAGTTCAAAGCCTGGCGGTTTCTGATCGATACAGGCCATTTGGTGTGATTCCTGTGGTGAGTCGCTCTCCCATTGTCTTCTCCAAGCGTTGGTGAGGTCGAAATGTTCCTGATGTAGGGAGGTGGCCCTTAACAATGGGGGATATCTGGAGCACAGTCTGTTCATTTCGATATCAAGTTTATCATGGTGGATGGGTAGTTGATGTTTAGCCTCGATTTTTCTATATTCTCTGAGAAGAGAATGACTTCTTCTTAGTTTCGGCGGTGGAATGTGACTCAGAATGGGAAGCCAATAGTTCGGTGTTGGTCGAATTGTACCTGAGATCATTCGCATTGTCTGGTTTAATTGGGTGTCAATGATCTTCGTGTGTTTGCTGTTGAGCCATACCGGCGAAGCATATTCAGCCGCCGAGTATACGAGTCCGAGAGCGGATGATCTGAGTACGGAGGCTGAGGACCCCCATGTGGTGCCACATAGCTTTTGGATTATATTATTTCGCGTCTTCAGTTTTTCTGCCGTTCTTTGTAGGTGTTCCTTAAAACTTAAGGTTCTGTCAAGAGTCACTCCAAGATATTTTGGTGTTGAGTTATGAGTGAGTAGTCTGTTTTCAAAGTGAACGAAGAGTGTTTTGTTGGCTTGGGCATTATTCAGATGGAAACAGCACACTTCAGTTTTCGTTGCATTGGGCCGTAGCCTCCATTTGCGAAAATATTCACCCATAACAGCAAGGTCATCCGTCAGTATTGTTTCTGTAACATTCATGATATTATGTCTTGCTGCAATGGCCCAATCGTCAGCGTAGCCAAATTTCTGCGAAGTTGTCCTAGGTAGGTCCGCGATGTATAAATTAAAGAGTAAGGGTGCCAAAACAGATCACAGTGGCAGTCTATTGCTGAACTTCATTTGGACACTTCTTAAGTTGCCCATTGTGACGTGAAAAGGTCTGTCGGTGAGCATGCTATCAATGAGTTCGGTTACCTTTTGCCATGGGATGGCACGGATCAGTTTGCAGATTAGTCCTTGTCTCCAGACGGTGTCGTATGCAGCTGATAGGTCAATGAAAGCAAGTGATGTTTTTGCTTTCTTTGAAAACCTGCTTCAATATGTGTTGTTAGGGATAGGATCTGATCTGTGCAGCTGCGGTTAGGTCTGAACCCTGCTTGCTCAATATATATCACCCCAAATATGTTGTTACTAATTATGTTGTGGACTAAGCGTTCCAACAGTTTATAGACACAGCTCAGCAGTGCAATCGGTCGGTAGTTTTGGGGTTGATCATTTGCTTTCCCTGGTTTTAATATGGCTATAATGGAGGCCTTTTTAAGAGAATGGGGGATTTCTCCTGATTTTAATATATCTGTGTAGAAATCAGCCAGCCATTTCCTAGCATATTTGCCACAATGGAGTAAAAATTCTGGATGTATTTTATCGGAGCCGGGTGCCTTTTCAGACTTAATTTCTGATATTTCTGAGGTAATTTCTTCTGGAGTAAACTCGTCAGAGTATAAAGAAGTAGGCGGGCATGCAGACTTTAGAATTTTTAGTTCTTGTTTTACTTTGGTGGTGTGGTCACGATCTCTAGGTGCCCTTGAGTTTGCTACTCAAGTTAGGTGCTAAAATAGAGGTATAAGTAAGAGAAACACATTTTAGTTTCAAAAACAACCTTGGTACCTACAAGAAAAGCATTATTCAGTTTGCACGTTATGGTTTCATTTCTGTTTATATCTCACAAATTAATATTTTTTCCATCTTTTGCGTTATTTTGCCGGTTATTAGCGCGCTCATCACTGTATATGACGTGGAGTGATGCAAGGGTGTATTTTATCGCCTCTAACTTTTAATATCTAGTCCGAATTAATTTTCAAGTTAGTTTCATATGAAAAGTGGCATTAAAATCATGAAAGTTAACGTCAACATTTTCTGATACGCAGCACGACATGGTACTAATTGTTCCCAGTAAAAAGGAGCTGCGACGACCTAGAAACAGGATGACCAAAACATGTGTTGAATCTGGGCTAGAACTTAATATTTCTATGTCGCAATTTATAGTAGGCATCAAAACGGAGTTACAAAAAATGAAGTATGGAATAAAGTAACAGTCTACAATATCACATATTTTTTCTATATTAACGATAACAGATATAAACAAAGAAATAAGAATACGCATTCAAAATAACAGCACCGCCTTCCATGAGATTATTGTAGAGAATATATTTGAAACACACTCTACACGAACACACTATATGTACAGAAACTTTAAAAATTTAATTTATAGAACCACATCTATGATATTGATTCCACAGTAAAATTAAAACAAAAGAACACAAAAAACAGATTTTGATACCCCTGGAGTCATAATACCACTTTTAAATACATCCACACACTTGCTGTGGCCTGTAAGATCTAGACCAAATATGTCAAGTTTTAAAAAGACAAACATTAAATCTCGGTTAATAACAAATCTAGGTTATAAAATATTTCCAGAATTTTTAGAATATTATTTTAAAATTATACTTATGTAGTTTCAAAATACAACCTGTATAATATATAATATAAGCTGTAAAAGGTTACTGCTACATTTATTTTTTCTCATCATTGTTTAAAATAGAATATTCAAGAAAATATGTATGCAAAATGAATAATAAAAAAACAATTTACCTGGAACGTGTAGGGTGACTTGATGGTCGCAATCTCGTAGTAAATATCCCCGAAATCAGAAGGGGTGGAAATTTCGACTTTAATAGTTTCCACTGGAAAAGCTGCTGGAGCAGGAACGTCAAGTTTATTCGCCGTAGCGCTTTCGTCATCAATTATTGAAGCAATTGATTCGGATTCTTCAAGACTATCTACGTCGTCTGATCGGGCTTGGGGAGTAACGACATCGTTGATTGGAGTGTGGGGAACTTCCTGCCCTGATGACGGCGGCATCGGTGAAGAAGATATCCCCGGCGTTTCGTTATTGTTTCCCGGTTCGTCGCTGTTTTGTTTTCGAATAGTTACCCGAGGCTTCGAAGTGGTTTTGTATTGCCATCTGCCTGGAGATCTGTAATATAGATAGATGCCAAGAATATGTAACGAGTTTTGGTTTCCTGGAGGCAGAATTATGGGAGAAATAAGCTAAAATAGACTGATGATAACATGGAGCTGGTTTGTTTTATAAACTTTATTTACGATAAGGAAAAAATAACAAAATTTGTATTTTTTTAATAACTGTTCGATGTAGGTATGTTTATATTTAATATTGTGATTTTAAGGTTTTTACCAATAAACAGTATTAGCAGTTATGTATGAGGTATATTTACAAAGTAGAACTTTACAGGTCTACTAACTCTTTACATTTTTAATTCATGTTAAATATTAGATATCTTTTAGGCAAAAATAAAGTGATTATGATTTTAATTAAAAAGTTAAATGAGGACATGTTATTATAAAAATGATATCCAACTGAAATTATCATATTTATTCTTCTAACCACTCCCTACCCTCCCCTTAATTTTCATTATTTATTGTTTGTAGTCTTTTTTGGACTCAAATTTTGGCATATCTTTGTGCGAATCAATTTTTGCCTTGATACATTGTCTCTTTAGTGATAGGTCTGGATCCCGCGTATGAAAAAAAGTTGATTAATAGCAAGCTGAAAATTTGTTAATAGCTTAAGGGTGTCTAGTCGAAAAAACTTTGATATATAGGAACATTGGAACAAGGGGAAGTTTTAATTGTGAAACAGGTTAAAAATTGGAAACGGTCAGACCACGAAAACGTCACATGTATTTTGTCCTACAGAACTTCCAACTGATTTTTTACCCTTTCATTAAACTCTCATGCAAATATCAGACTGCTATTTATCACCTGTCATAATTCCTGTCATTTGACATATTCTACGTCTTGCACTCATTATAATTCCCATTTGGGGATTTCCATTTCCTATATATCAAAGTTTGTCCGACTAGACACCCTTAAGCTATTAACAAATTTTCAGCTTGCTATTAATCACCTTTTTTTCATACGCGGGATCCAGACCTATGACCCAATAACCGATGAAGATGCTTCAGTTAAGAGCTTCACGATTCTCTCTACAGATTAGGTGTGACAGGGAAATGCAGCGATGTCAATGATTTTCTCAGGAGATCCGGAAATAATATTTTTTAAATCCCCTACTTTCAAACCTTGAAGTAATGGGGTTCAAGTTATTTTATTGTTTTGCAAGTCAAAAAGATCAACAAAGTCATTCATCTGCGTCAAAATTAATTTGTGAAATAATAAACAGTCGGATGTTAGATGAATCATTATTTACTTTAGATTTTGCTCTCTAATATGCGGGCGAGTGTCATGCAGCATACATAGCAGAAGATTTTCCGGAAATACAGAATAGGCATTTCTGTGAATTACAAGGTCTATAACAATTTTTAATTTTTGATCTAGGTATTGACTACGCTTTATTGTGTGTAAAATATGCTTTGCACCATTCACACATGATGAATTGCATTTGATCTGAAAACATAAAGGAGCATAAACGGTGACAATAAATTTGGTCAGTTTCTTTAAATTCTGATGTTGGATTTTTAGTACTAACATAAAGGCGTAGAATGCTATTCGCCAACTTGAGCCATCGAGAATGACTCAACTTTCCAGGGCTTCGGTTTAATAAATCGACAGAACATTACCCTGTAGAAATTCGGCACGTAAGTCAATTAAACCTACTTCTGGTAACTCACAGTCAATAATGTCATAGTTTACAACCGGCATATTTTCGCACTGCACTATTTGATTTCCTATAGTTCCTGCAATAGCTCTTGGACCTTGACCGTCAAGCTTTTGGAAAAGATACCTTAAAGGCAATTCATTAGCGTGAAGCTGACAGACAAATCTTTCTAAAGGGCGGCCTAACTTTAACTACTCTAGTTGAGAAATTACACCATTCTTTTTTCCCGTTTTTGTCACAGTTCCGTCACATTCTACTACCACTCGTTCTTCTAAATTATACCTATAACTCTCTAAAAATCTCTCACCCGATCGAAAACTAGTTCTGTGATGCCCTTTTTAGGGAATTTTAATAAATATACCTTGTACAAAGGATTTTACTTGTTTTTTGTTTTATCTTTCTTTTCGTCAAAATGTATGGCCTTCAAAGTTTCGGAGGATTTTGCATAAAACCTTTTCTTGATTGGTCTCTTTCTCTTCTCAGTTTGTTTCTGTCTACTGTGTTTTTCGTGTTAGCGTTGGTAACAATTACAATGTCTTGTAGCACTACCGTTGCCATAGCTGCTGCAGATCCGTTCGGTAGTCCATAGTGGTCACAGATTTTGGCAAGGTAGGAAGTTTAAAATAATTTTGTGAACACTGCATTTCTGTACTGATATTGGCATGCGAAGTGGAAGGCAATTCAAGATCTATTTCTGGATCCGTTTCTAGCTTTCGTTTTCTTGATAAATGATCGCAAGACCGCCAGAACCGGGCTTCTGTTAATAATGCCAAACTTTTTTCCTTTTTCAAAAGCCTGTAGAGGGCAGAAGATGTGTTCATTAACATTTTTTGTATTTTGACAACGGCATCCGATTTGGACGTCGAAACGTTAATTTCTACGTGTTTCCGAACTAAGAAATCCAAAGATTTTATTATTTTTAAACATTTATTTGTTTGAAAATGGAGTCTTTTGGGTTTCGACATTTTGTTAATAAAATCATTTTTTTAGTAAAATAATTTTTAGTAAAATAATAATAATAAGTCACAATTATTGTGACTTATTTCCCATTAAAAATAGTTAATTGCAGAAGATGTACTTTTATCCAAAAGTCGTAATAATACTTTCTTATTGTCTTTACTAAAGGTAAATTTTGGGGGGTATTCCAATTCAATTTGTTAATTTTTTTTTAATTTTGTGATTATTACTCAACATTTTTTTTTCGTTTTTCAAAGGCCGATAGAGGGCAGAAGATGTAATTTTATCAAAAAATTGTAATAACACTTTTTTATTGTCGTTACTAAAGGTAACTTTTGGTGGGTATTTCAAATCAATGTGTCAATTTTTTAAAAATTTTGCGATAATCGATCCACCCTAATGGAGAGGATTCTCATGATGAAATTGAAGTGAACAGAGATCTTAGACAAGAAGATCCGCTATCCACGGTGCTTTTTAACTTAGTATTGGAAACAATAATCAGAAATAGCCGAACTAAACATACCGGATCTTCAACAATGAGTATCAATGTTCGACCTTCGTTGATTACCTGACTGTTCTAGCGAAAACAATAAAATACTTAAGACATGTTATGAACAGATTAGAAAAGGTTGAAAAATATTTTGATCTAGAAATAAGCCAGGACAAGTCAAAGTACATGATTTTAGAAGACACAAAAAAGAAGAGGGAGAGCTTATTTGCACATCTAAAAAAGCAAGGAAATATAATTTCGAGAGAGTGGTCCATTTGGCGTATCTCAGGGTTATTATAGATGAGAAAGGTAAGGATGAATGGGAACTTAATGCCAAAGGAAAATAAAAATATGGGAAGCCTAAGACAACTAATAAAATTCAAATATGTATCGATAGAGCCACAGCTAAGGATATGTAAAATGGTTGTAGCAAAGTATGGACAATTAAAAAGCAAATACGGAGAAATTGGAACGATGGGAAAGGAAAATACTCAGAGCTATATATAAAGGCAAGAATACGGAGCAAGTATAATAGTCCAGGGTTACTAGGACCATCTTCTCCCGGTAAGGGTGGTTAACCCTTATCCGAGGGGTGGAATGATTAATAGTCGTATCACTGCTTAAGTTGTTTTACTATACTTGCATGAGTATAAGCTGGTAGCAAGCTACGCGACATCGTCTCGCGGAGTGGAGATGATACTATTTGAATATGAATAATCTTACGTCTAAGAAAGTATAATGACGAATGTGGAATGTGGAATGTGGATTCCCTTACTATGTTTTGATTGTATAAGTATATTTGAAAGTGCCGAGTCAGCGGCGACCCTGAAAGGTGTTTTTAGTAAACACCGACCGTGACTGTATGTATAACTACTCCTCACAATCTAGGTCAATAATATTTATGTAACGAAAGATATTTGTTTATGATAACATTTAAATAATTGAAAGAAATTAACGTAAATAATTAAAGGGTGTTTTAAAAGATATCTAATAAGTACAGATGAATTCTTGTACACAAGGTTGGGTACGACGAACAAACAGGGAATTGTAAGAACTGTATAACGGACCAAGAATCAGTCTCTTCATAAAAGCACAAATAGTGAGATATATGGGACGCGTGATAAGAATCGAAATTAAAAGGATGCCAAGGATGATCCTTAAATGGTGCTCAAACACGAAAAAAAGGAAAGGAAGATCCAGGCAACGATGATTTGATAGCGTACGGGAAGATCTCAGAAATGAGAAAATAATTGATTGGGAAGAAAAAGTAACCAACAGGATGAATGGAGGAAAATAGTAAGTCAATTTAGTATGCAAGGAGCATGATATCAATTTTTTAATTATACCCTAAATTCCCATAAGATATGCAGTGCACGTAAACAAAGATTATAATATTTGTTAAAGGTGTAAAAAAGAAATCTACTGGTTTCATAGTAACAGTATATTATTAACGCCACGTTATCACTTTGTCGCTTTTCTCGATGATTATATTTATTATTGCATTATATTAAACAGAATACAATGGGAGGGTCACGTACTAAGATCAAGTGACGAAAGACTCCTAAACGCCACATTCTGGGAAAGGCCCGATGGAAAAAGGTCAGTTGGTCGCCCAAGAAAAAAATGGAAGGACGCAGTAGCAAGCGATCTACGCAAAATGGGAGTACAGCAATGGGAAATAGCTGCTCAGGACCGACAACAATGGAGGGAAATAGTAAACGCGGCCAAGACTCACATAGAGTTGTAGAGCCAAATGATGATGATTGCATTATATTAATTATATTTTTAGCTATAGGCCTACAAGACTTGTCCAGCTTTTTAAATAAATTAAATCATTAGGTACCCTAGCCTTCTAAGTGGTTTTGTATTGCCATCTGCCTGGAAGTCTGTTATATAGATAGATGCCAAGAATATGTAGGTAACTGAGTTTTGGTTTCCTGGAGGCAGAATTATGGGAGAAATAAGATAAAATAGACTATTGATAAAATGGCGCTAGTTTGTGTTTTAAACTTTATTTACGATAAGTAAAAAATAACGAAAGTTGTACATATTTTTCAATAACTGTTCGATGTATTTTCATATTTAATATTGCTCTATTAAGATTATTACCAATAAACATTATTAGCAGTCATGTATTAAGTATGTATATGCAATGTACTAGAACCATAAATAACTATTTAAATTTTTAGTTCATATTAAAAATAAAAAATATAAAAAAAAATTTTAGGAAACGCTTTTCTTTAGTTACGAGTGACTAAAATTAAAAATATAAAAAAATCAACTAAAAAGCAAAAAATAAAAAAAATTGAAAAAATCCAACACATTTGTCAAAGAAAAGCGTGGCGCGTCTTCATCGAAAAAACGGTTTTCGCCCCACGCTTTTCTTTAACGATTGTGTTGGACTTTTCAATTTTTTTTATTTTTTGCTTTTTAGTTGATTTTTTTATATTTTTAATTTTAGTCACTCGTAACTGAAGAAAAGCGTTTCCTAAAAATTTTTTTTTATATTTTTTATTTTTTACTTTTTAGTCTTACACTTTTCAAACATTAAAATATATCGTCACGTTTATTAAAATATGTATAAAACATATGATGTACTAACATGAAAAGTAGTCGGAATCGGCAAAAATTTGAAACTTTATTGTTTATATATGAAGCATAACGTAAATAATTACCGTAAAAAGTGAAATTATGTATAGTTCATATCATTAGCTGCAATCCGTAAAAGTTTCAAGTTTTTACATTGTAAAAAACAAGAGAATTTAAGCATTTTCCATTAAAATCGTATTTTTTTTATTTAAACAATTATTAAACATAACAAAAAATTTTTTTATGACTATTCGTGTATTGTTCCCGCGAATGCATATGTCTGCAAATTTTCATTCATTTGCATTGGAGAAAAGGCAGTCAAATTAACGTCAGAAGATTTGACGCAAACTATTGAACTAAATAAAAGCGTTTAATAAGATATGAATTAGTCAAAATAGAGTTTTTCCTGAGCAGAAAGGAAATATGTAGTAGTAGTAGGTAGACATAACTGAATTAAAAATGTATACATAGAAAGCTTATTCGGTGGAAATTAAACATGCGTTAATTATGAAGTGCCACTTGGAAAAGAAATTGTACCTGTTCGGGAAAAGTTGAAAAAAATTGTACTTGAAGTTTTGGGGCCAATTTTAACGAGATACAATTTCAGCAAAATGGAGCTCCATGTTATTTTGGTGGAAATGGTCGGCGTTATTTAAAACAGATATTATCCAGACTAAGGATTGGTAGACTAGGGTAATATTGAATGGCCTCCTGGTCCTTTCGAATCCTAAAGATTATACTTATGGGTGATATTTGAGAAGTAGAAGTTCTAAATAAACCAGCTAGTCTTAAAAAGCTCAGACATCGACGAATCCATATTAATTTCTAGAGAAACATAGAGCGTACCCATTCTACCATCGATTAGGATACTGTAAAATTCAATACTGTGAACATTTTCAACACTTGATTAAGTAAGCATTAATTTAGCATTGTAGTAAATTTTTTTGCACGATTGATCATTTTTGACTATTTACCGTGACAGATTTTACGTCAGTAGGTGACATTTACTAGCAACTCGACGGTAAGTAATCCAACTCGACGGTAAGTACTCCAACTCGACGGTAAGTAATTCACTTACCGTCGAGTTAAAAAATCTCTTAATTTTAATTTATTTTTTGAACGAATAAAGAAAACTAACGAATTATTTATTAATATTGAAACTTATGGTACAATTTGTTAAATTATTTTGCAGAATTTCTAAATATAGAATTTTATCGTCTGGTTTATTAACGACTGTAAAAGTACGCTGGATGTTCGTTTTTGTATTGGGTACTTTTACAATCATTAAACCATCGGTTTGTTGGATGTCATTCATAGTAATATTATATAATTCTTCTCTTCTACAGGCACCAGATATTCCCAATAACATTGCGACCTACAAATTATGAAAAAATCTTCATTAGAGTATTTCTTTTACCTAAACTAGCTTATTAATATTACCTTGTGAACTAGAAATTCTTCATCCGGTGCTTCCATCAGAAATTTTTCAAATTGCTCCCGTGTAAAAATGCTCGCTTTCTTAGGCCTATAGCCAACATTTTTTCTCTTCAAATACGCGATCAAAGTTGAAAACTTGGAAATATCAATGCCATCATAAAGAAAAACGGTGGATTTAATCATTGAATATTCTGCCCAGAGGCTTCCAGGAGCTTTCAACTGCATATGTCTTTGAACGAAATATGCCAATAGAATCTTTTCTTCGATTCTTAAATTCTTGCCTTCGCACCATTTTTTAAAACTTTGGTAGGAATTTTGATAACGGATTTTGGATTTTTCGGGAATAATTGCGGAACACCCTTCTTCCCAAGCCCGTTCAATTTCTTCAAATTCGCTTTCGCTCATATTTTAATTTATAATAATCAAAATTGTACTTAAAATCATTGACAACTAAATAAAAACTCAATTCTCCATTGTTGTTATGCACCCTAGTTACTACCTAACAATCAAAGTATCTATCTTGATAAAATGAATGAAACTAGTCAATATGACGAAAATGTTTAATTTTATAATTTATAATGGTATCAATCGTGCAAAAAACGTTATAAGCATGTCGAACGTTAAGGGTAACCGATCTCAGACAATAATTGGAGTCATCGCTCCGCTCCTCCTCCAAACAATTGTCTTCGATCGGTATAAAACCCTTACCGTTCTCAATACCTAATATACTATTAATTATTATGTTCAAATTTAGTTGTACATAGTTTTAATCAAAAAATGTATTGAGATGGTGAATTGGTGATTTCAACAAAGGTACAAAATACAGAATCGTGTATTTAAAACAATAAAAAGGGGATATGATATCGGAAAGCTGGTAAACCTGGGAACGGTAATAGTATATTAAGTATTGAGAACGGTAAGGGTTTTATACCGATCGAAGACAATTGTTTGGAGGAGCAGCGGAGCGACGACTCCAATTATTGTCTGAGATCGGTTACCCTTAACGTTCGACATGCTTATAACGTTTTTTGTACGATTGATACCATTATAAATTAAAAAATTAAATATTTTCGTCATATTGACTAGTTTCATTCATTTTATCAAGATAGATACTTTGGTTGTTAGGTAGCAACTAGGGTGCATAACAACAATGGAGAATGGAGTTTTTATTTAGTTGTCAATAATTTTAAGTACAATTTTGATTATTATAAATTAAAATTAAGAGATTTTTTAACTCGACGGTAAGTGAATTACTTACCGTCGAGTTGGAGTACTTACCGTCGAGTTAGATTACTTACCGTCGAGTTGCTAGTAAATGTCACCTACTGACGTAAAATCTGTCACGGTAAACAGTCAAAAATGATCAATCGTGCAAAAAAGTATTAAAATTCAAATATTCGTATTGCAAAATACGTGCCTCCCTGTATTATTATAATTGGGATCATCAATTTAAGGAATAATTAGGCAGTTTTAGACTTTTGGTTCACTCTGTATAATTACCATTTCAAAAACTTAACCTACGTCATCAACATAATTGACAAATAGAAAATATTTGCGCTCTTTATTTTCATGTGCAATAGATGTTTATTAGTGCTTTATTTTTCACCTAGCAACAAAGACTTAAATTGTAAATCACATTTTCTTTTTACACAGCAGAACATACACCAACTCTATTTTCCAGTTATAGCCATAAGCTTATAATAGACCCTCACTGCCATCTCTTGGGAGATATACGGCTCAGATAAATAAAGTTTCAACTTTGAAGACAGAAAAGGGAGGCAATTTGTAAACACAAGACTCTCCTGAAGGACGTCGCGATAGGATGAATGAGATCGCAGATAGGAAGGTTAGAGTTTCTTGTTGGAAACTTACGCTATTGTTTCTCCAAAATTTGGAGCGGTTCGTTTCTAACAATGTAAACTGCAGACAATAAAAATGAACGGCGACAACCACAAAGTTTTTAGTGTGACTAGGAAGTGCAGATAGTTTAAATGAGTTAAACTTGCAAGAGAGCAGTCGTAAGTGTGAGGTTTATTAGAGATTTAGTAAAGATTATTGACTCAACATCATGTATAATAATAAGTATCAAAATCTCAACCAAGGGCTTAGTTTAAATCATATATGACTAATTTTGGTAAAATTATGCTGAGGGAGTGAATTTCTTTTTGGTCTCAATGCTGAACTCTTAAAAAAATGTTTATCTTTAATGAAAAACCTGGCGTGTACAACGTGTAGTTTGTATTTGCTCTAATATCTGAGATTTTTCGGTCCTAAAATTTATGTAAAACTAGGGTATTCACAAGGAAAAAACTGTGTGTCGGTGTAGATAGGGATGGCGGTTTTTGACAAAACACGGGTTTTCGGTTATACCGGTCTTTTTTGCTTACGGTTTAACCTGGCAGTTATAACCGGCCAAAAAAACCGGTTTTTGGAAAAACCGGTTTTCGGTTTTTTTAATCCAATAGGTTACAAAGTTACATTTACAATACACTTTAGTTTGCGATACTCCATTCGACTCGATATCAATATGATCAAAATTAGTACTATCGAAAGAACATGTATTACTTTTAACACGTTTGTATATTTGTAGAATAGTTACATTTTAACTCATTTAATACTTCCTGTATGAGTGTATCGTTTTGAAAACGTAGCGAAAGTATTGGAGATTCGTATTCGTAATTAGTAATTCGATATTCATAGTCAGAGCATTATTTTTGGTAATCAGAAAAAGTCATTCACCCACTTTCAATGTCAAGAGTTAAGTGTGAAAAATAGATGATGTTTGCGTCTAATTCAACCAGATCACTTCTTATGTAAATATTATGATTACAAATACCTTTTCAAGGAAATATTATAATAAAACTTAATAATTGTTTCTGGCTGATGTGAGATTGCACTTTAAGTTTGCTTCTATATTTTATAAAATAAAATAAAATTTGAATTATGGTTTTGTTTGGAATAATTACTTGAGAATAATAATTATGATTGGGATCCAAAATAATACCTAATCTAATCCTAATCACCGTAAAAAACCTAATAATCGGTTTTTACTTTAAAAAGAAAAAACCGGTTATAACCGGGACAAAAAAACAACCGGTAAAACCGGTTATTGCGAAGTAAAAAAAACCGGTTTTAGGTTTAAACCGGTAGGTTTTTCGAATCCCTAGTAGAGTGGAGCTCAAATTTTATGTTATAGTGTGGTATAACTAGACCCAAACCCAGACATCCAAAGTGAAAGTTATCCTCCAACACCAAATTGTTCTATATGGTCCACATAATGTTCAAAAAAAAGTCACACCATTTTGAGCGTCGGGTTTGGGGGGGTGAGGGGGAGAAATCGGTAAATTCGTAGTTTTTTAGATTTTTCGTCAATATTTCTAAAACTATGCGGTTTAGCATGAACAACCTTCTATATAAAAATGTTCTACATTAAATTTGAAATAAAAAAGGTCCTATGCATAATCCTTCTAAAATGAACGGTTCAAAAGTTACGGAGGTAATATAGTATAATTGGTCCAAAAAAGGCCTAACCCAGACATCCAAAGTAAAAGTTTTCCTTCGACACCAAATTGTTCTATATTGTCCACATATTGTTCAGTAAATAGTTACACCATTTTCAGCGTCAGGTTTGGGGGGAGATGGGGGAGAAGTCGGTAAATTAGTATTTTTTTACGTTTTTCGTCAATATTTCTAAAACTATACTTTAGCGTAAACAATGTTCTATACAAAAATGTTCTACGTAAAATTTAAAACAAAAAAGGTCCGATACATAATTGTTATAAAATCAACGGTTCCAGAGTTACGGAGGGTAAAACTGGAGGTTTTCGATACTTTTTATATTCTTTGGGCAATTTATAGAAATTTTCTTTAACAAGATTGTGTTTTGTAAATAAAATTTGCTATTTCAGTGGCCGATGATATGTTAGTGATAAGCCCTTAAAAAACGTCAACCTCAACACCCAAAATCATCATCTAATTGCCCATGTAATATAAAAAGTATCGAAAACCTCCACTTTTGACCCTCCGTAACTCTGGAACCGTTGATTTTATAGCAATTATGTATACAACCTTTTTTGTTTTAAATTGTATGTAAAACATTTTTGTATAGACCAGTGTTTACGTTAAAGCATAGTTTTAGAAATATTGATGAAAAACATAAAAAAACTACTAGTTTACCGAATTCCCCCCCATCTCCCCCCCAAACCGGACGCTCAAAATGGTGTAACTTTTTACTGAACAATATATGGACCATATATAACAATTTGGTGTTGGAGGAAAACTTTTACTTTAGATATCTTGGTTAGGCCTTTTTGGACCAATTATAAATTATACTACCTCCGTAACTTTGGAATCGTTCATCTTAGAAGGATTATGCATGGGACCTTTTTTATTGCAAATTTAATGTAGAACATTTTTGTATAGAAGGTTGTTCATGCTAAACCGCATAGTTTTAGAAATATTGAAGAAAAACCAAAAAACTACGAATTTACCGAATTCTCCCCCCTCTCCCCCCTCCCAAACCCGACGCTCAAAATGGTGTGACTTTTTTCTGAACATTACTTGGACCATATGGAACAATTTGGTGTTGGAGGATAACTTTCACTTTGGATGTCTGGGTTATGCCATTATTTGGATCAATTATATCATACTATTAGAGATGCTAAAAGACACTTAGCCAGAATAAACAAACTGCCAAAAGATGTGGTTTTTCTCAATCAGTAAGAAAGGGTACATTTTTCTAAGTGGCTCGATTGCCGTAGAAAAAATAGGTCTTTTAATGGAGATGATATTTCAAATGGTTCCTCTTAGGTAAGACGCTGCTCGGCGTGAGTTAAAAATTTCATCCAGGTCTGTAGTTCACTGGCACTCCTTCTGCTGAGAAGTTTTTCTATGTTTTCTTAATAACAACTCAAAGAAATTGGACGACAAGGGGATCATCGTGGAAATAGTTAAAGCAAAATTCAGTACGAGAAAGCACATCACCAGTGGTTCTTTGGTGAATTCGAAAGGAAAACCAAAAAATGCTTTCTAGTGGCCGTAGGAACCTGAGATACCGATATTTTAGTGGGAATGGATTACCCTGAGGATAAACGTTTACAGTTTATTCAGTCGGAAATCTTATAATAGTTTGGCTCATGAATTATTTCACAATCAAAGCGTAAATCATTCGAAACAATTTGTAAATCTTGAAACAGGTACCAACACAAACAACGTTTAAATAATGTGGAGGGAAGTGAGATCTACCATTCCAAATACTACATAAAGTAAGATCACTTCGTAGGTCATGTTGGCGAATTTTATTTGAAGAGAAAATTTCCCAAATTTTGTAAACACAAGACTCTGCTGAAGGACGTGGCAATAGGATGAATGAGATCGCAGATAGGAAGGTTAGAGCTTCTTGTTGGAAACTTACGCTATTGTTTCTCCAACATTTGGACCGGTACGTTTCTAACAATCTTAAATGCAGACAATAAAAATGAACGGCGATAGCCACAAAGTTCTTATTGTGACCAGGAAGTGCAGATAGTTTAAATGAGTTTAAACTTGCAAGAGAGCAGTCATAAGTGTGAAGTTTATTAAAGATTTGTAAAGATTACTGACTCAACATCAGATGTAATTAGAAACTTAGTAACATAATCTTAACCACACGCTTTGTCTAAAAAACATATTTTTTTATTTTTTATGATATTTTTTTATGATATATTATGATATATTACTATTTTTTTAAAATAGTATGTAATGCTTTGAGTTACATAATTTTATTACCATCAAAATTTCTGTCAATATTCACCTAATATATTGTTTTATTACTCTATGTTTTGTTGTATTTTAATTAAATATTCTACAAAAATCAAAATAATTTGGTTGAATTCAGAACTGTCAAAAGTGTAAACCGTTTAGTTCGTCGATCTTCCCACATATTGCATGTGCCTCCGTGGGTAAAAGTGTAAGATGAATGAATTACAATACTAACTACGCAAACATAAGCGGGTTCGAACCCCAATAGAAACTTTTATTTTTTTATTTTTTTTTGTACATTTTATTATTGTAAGTATATTTATTATATAATTTTTTTTTCAGAAAATACGTATTTAGTTAAAAATTTTTCCGACAATTATTGTTCAAAAATCATTTATGGCATTTTTCAATGTGTTTGTGTGTGTTTTATTCTTTTATTTTTTTAATATTTGGTACTGTTTTAATAAAAAAATTTGAAAAGTAGTAATTTTTAAAATTTGTTTAATATTTAAATAGACTATAAATAAACTGTTTAAAGTAGGTATATTAATTTCGTTGAAATTATGTAATAGAAGTATAACTTCTTACGTGCGTACAAAGTACACACACACATTCTTTTTTAGGTATTGTTGTATTTTTGTGCTTTTTATTATCTTCTTTCTACTTCAATTGTCTATTCTTCTTTTTGCTTCATTTGTTTTGTTCTCTTTACTAGCTTTAATTATTTGACCCAGGTATATGTATTCGTCAACAACCTCAATATTTACATTATTTATCTTTATATTTATTATGTCATTTGTATTTTTCATAATTATTGTTTTACTCATGTTCATTTTTAATCCTATCTTCTCTGATGCTTGTGCTAGTTGAGTCAGCATTGTG
The DNA here is from genome assembly GCF_917563875.1 of Diabrotica virgifera virgifera. NCBI lineage: Eukaryota > Metazoa > Arthropoda > Insecta > Coleoptera > Chrysomelidae > Diabrotica > Diabrotica virgifera. Next base: position 92,470,811 of record NC_065447.1, on the reverse strand, counting down.
GATAGTTCTGCTTGGTTGGTTGTAATAAGAACAACATCATCGCAATATCAGAGATGATTGAATTTCTTTCCTTTTATGTTGATAACCATGTCATCCCGTTCCAGTTCTTTAAAGACGTCTTCCAAAGCTAAGGTGAAGAGTTTTGTGGATATTACATCTCCCTGTCTTACGCCTCTACGGATTGCTATGGGATTAGTTTTGTTTGTTTTATTTTACCATTCGACTGTCATAGTTGCTGTTTTATAGATGTTTTGTATAGGAGTTGCCTGTACCTGGAGTCTATTCTGCTGTTATTTAGAGCATTTTCTATCGCCAATATCTCGACACTATCGAACGCTTTTTCATAGTCCACAAAGGCTAAACATAAATCTAGGTTATATTCGTTTGCCTTCTTTATTAATGTTTTCATAGTGAGGAGATGATCTATGGTACTAAACCCTTTTTACGAATGAATTACCGAATACGAAATTCTAAATAACCGTAGGAACACAAAACACACCTCTCCCTGAATTTGTTCTGTTAAACTGTATGTTTTCAATACTCAAATAGTTGAGGCGATCAAAGGGTTGATAAGGAGTCCTGGGGGTGGTTAAGGTTGCCGAAGCCTTGGCCACACAAAAAGCCTTGGGAGATGCTCACAGTATCAGGAGAAAAATCAACAAATCCTACTTCCACGTCCTTGTCGTGATTGCTGGGCAATGCATAGCGTACAATGGGTGTGCGTTATGTAGCAGACGGAAGAGGGTGAAAGGCGAATTTCCAGCGCCTGAAAAAATGGAATATCTCGGCTAAGGGAAAAAACCCTAACAGAAAATTCTAGCCCTCCAGGTTGGGGGTTGGGCGATGGGCTAACAACTCATTCCCGTAAAATACTAAAGTTGTTACAAATCCACGCGCTATGCCTCGGATCCAGGATGGAACTTACGGAAAACGAAACAGGCTACGGAAACGGACGATGATTTTCGGAACATGGAATATTCAAGGAATCTCTACAAAACATAATATTTTTGAAGAACTAAAAATGAATCGCATAGATATCTGCGCTCTGACAGAAACAAAAAAGAAAGGAACTGGAATGGAACAAAAGGAAAACTACATTCATATCTACAGCGGAGTGAAGAAGGAGAACAGAGCAAAGTCAGGAGTATCATTTGCAATACGCAAGAAATATAAGAAAAGTATAAAAGATTGGGAATACGTAAATGAACGAATTTTAAGAGTAGGTCTAAAACTCTATAACAGAGAATTAGAAATATTTGTTGTATATGCTCCTACCGATGATTCAAACCAGGATGTAAAAGATAAATTTGAGGAAAGCCTAGCGGACACCATCTCAAAAATCAGCAACCGAAAAGAGATTATCATGATGGGCGACTTCAATGCCAGAACTGGGTCAAAGATCAATGACGACATTGTGGGAAGATTTGGCGAAGAAACTGTTAACAACAACGGAACAAGACTTGTGGGACTATGTGAAGCGTATTCCTTACGGATAACGAATGGATTTTTTCAACACAGATCCATCCATAAATACACATGGACGCAGCCAACCCGACAATTGAAATCGATTATAGATTACGTCATCATGAAGCAGAAATCATCAATTGTGACGAAAGATGTACGAGTCTATAGAGGTGCAGAATGTGGAACTGACCACTTTTTACTCAGAGCAGATCTATACTTTCCATATATCTTGAACAACAAAATTGAAGAGACCCAGGAAGAGATTACAGAAGAACACCCTCCTCAGTACAAATACAACATCGACGCACTGAAAGATAATTCAATCTCCTTTCTTTTTAAATTAAGACTGAGCCAAAAGATAACCAATACACAGTTTAATACAAGAACAGCAGATGAAAAATATGATCGGCTAAAAAAGTGCTTACATGAAGCTGCATTCGAAGCGTTAGGGGAAAAATCCTCAAATAACACTAATCACCCTTGGTTTACAGATTCTTTAAAAGAAAAGACGAGGGAAAAAAAAGAAGCATATCAAAAATGGCTCAGTACCAATTGCTCAGAAGACCGAAAAACCTACGCAAGAATAAGAATGGAAACAAAAAAAGAAGTGATTAAAACCAAAGAAAATATGTGGCTGAAGAAATGTGAAGAAATAGACACTCTTATGGGAGGAACAAAAAGCAGAGAAGCTTGGAGAACAATATCAAATACAAGACAAAACGTACAAGAAAGATGCCAGATATCCCTTATAAGTGTAAACGAGTGGGAAACATACTTTAGAAACCTATTGCAAGAGAATAGACAGGAATATGTAAGGCAAACCATCATCGCCCCAAACAACCTGGAACAACTAGAAGATATAACTATTCGAGAACTAGAACTAACGTTAAGAGAAATGAAAAACAATAAAGCTCCTGGTCCCGGAGGTATTCCAATTGAACTCATTAAGCACAGCACGACACAGGCAAAAGAAATTTTAGTTGAAATATTCAACGGATGCCTTTCAGGCAATAGTGGCGTGCCCTCTGAGTGGAAAAACTCCATAACTACCCCTATATACAAAAAGGGTGGTAGAAAAAATTGTAATAATTACAGAGGCATTAGTGTGACCAGCTCAGTTGGAAGACTGTACGGACGAATAATAAAGAAACGGATAGAAAAGGAGTGGCAAGATTCCGAAGAACAAAGTGGATTTAGGGCAGGTAGATCATGCACAGATAACATTTTCTGCATAAGGCAATTACTAGAAAAACGTTCTGCTAGAAATCTAGAAACTCACATGGTATTTGTAGACTTAAAAAAAGCATACGATACCGTTCCCAGAGGAAAAATGTTTGAGGTATTACAACAAACCACTTTAAATAGAAAATACATCCAAACAATAAAAGATCTCTATGCTAATGCAACAACAGCAATTAAAATTGGAACGAAACTTTCAAATACCTTTGAAACTTCGAAAGGCCTTTTGCAGGGATGCTGTCTGTCGCCCACTTTATTTAAAATTTACCTTACACATGTGTTAAAATATTGGACTAGGAAATGCCAAACAATGGGGATACCAGTAGGAGATTCTTATTTGTATACGTTGCTATTTGCTGACGACCAAGTTGTGATTGCTGCTGATAAAGATGACGCCAGTTACATGATTAGAAAATTGAAAGAGGAGTACCAAAAATGGGGTTTGGAAATGAGCATGGAGAAAACTGAATACCTTGTAGTCGGAGGTGATACTGAAGACTTAGAATTAGAAGGGGAATACATAAAAGGATGTGATGAATTTAAATATCTAGGTTCAATTTTTGACAAAAACTCCACATGCGATCAAGATATAGAATATCGAATAAGCCAAGGAAGAAAAGCTATAAAACAGCTAAATGGCATTTGGTGGAGTACAGGACTGCAAAATCAGACAAAGAAAAAAATCTACCAAACTATCGTGGAAGGAATTGTCCTGTACAACTCGGAAGTGTGGGAAGTAAAAGACCGACAAAATAAAAGACTTCAAGCTTTAGAAATGGACGCGCTTAGAAGAAGCTGCAGAATATCTAAACTGCAGCATATCCCAAACGAAGAAATAAAAGAAAGAATGGAAGTAGAAAAGGATATTATAGACAGAATAGAACAAAAAAGATTAATATGGTACGGGCATGTCCAGAGAATGGGACCAACAAGATGGCCCAAGAAAATGATCCAGTATGTACCACCCGAGAGAAGAAAAAGAGGCAGACCGAAGAGAACATGGATACAAGATGTAGAGAAAGCAATGAACAGTAGACAACTCAACGAGGAAGATATTCGTGACCGAAAAGCATGGCGAATAGGATGCGGGAAACGGCGAATGCTGTAGAACACCCGATATATATAAATACAGTTTGCAATGATGACTGCATTCGAAAACGTTAATTGGTCATTGCTGGATAAGAGTACGTAACTCTCTATTATAATTTTACTTGGACATTTTGTAAGTTTTAATGTTTCTGTATATAAATTATAATCATATTATAATTAAACTTTTTTCTAAGTATTGTAGTATTAATAGTCGTGTTAGTAGGAAATAGTGAGAGGGACTTGGAACAAAAACTGGAACAGTGGAGACAAGCTATGGAGGAAAAAGGTTTAAAACTTAGTAGGACAAAGATAGAGTATTTGCAATGTTCATTTAAAGATGGAGTTACTACAAATAAAATGGTATCTTTGGATGGTGAACTGATTGTAAAAAGCAATAGTTTTAAGTACCTGGGATCGGTATTACAGAGTAATGGAGAAATAGATGGAGGTGCATGCAGTAAAATTAGGGCTGGATGGATGAAGAGGAAAGAAGCGAGTGATGTGCTGTGTGACAGGAAAATTTCAATGAAGTTGAAGGGAAAATTCTATAAAACAGCCATAAGACTGACTATGATGTACGGAACTGAATGTTGGGCAGCGAAAAAGAAAGAGGAACAACGAATGCATGTGGTGGAAATGAGAATGCTTAGGAATGCTTAGAAAGGATGAGTGGAGTAACAAAAAAGGATAAAATTAAAAATAAGTATATTAGAGGAAGTCTAAGTGTGGCACCAATTGATGTCAAAATGAGAGAGCATAGGTTAAGATGGTTTAAGATGGCAGAGTTTAAGATGGTCATGTTCAACGTCGAGATGCTAATCACCCAATACGAAGAATTGCTGAAGTGCAGATTCCTGGAAGGAGTAGGACAGGAAGACCAAAGAAGACGTGGGGAGAGACGATTAGGCAGGACATGTTTGCAAAAGGGGATTAATATTGATATGACCCAAGATAGAATTGTATGGAGAAATGCAATTAGGGAAGCCGACCCCGCATAGGGATAAGGCAAAGAGAATGAAGATGATGAGTACTATTAATAGTTGTTGTACTTTGTAAAAAAAGTTCTATTTTTTCTTCTTTTGGGCAACACAATTTTTATTTAAATCAATTTGCTTTTTGGTGTATGATTTCACAAATTATTTTTTTGTTTAAAAATAAATTTGTGTTATAAATAATAATAACAAATTATATTATAAATAAATTTGTAATTGTAAAAATATTGAAATAAAACGGAGGATATTGTTTCAATGAGATACCGTAACATTACACAGAAGTTCCTACATTACATAGAAGACAAGATAATGCTAAATTTAAAGCACATGCTCCTTATAAGATACGTTTTCCGCTATTTCCCGTTTAAGAGTAAGTTTATCCCATAATGGCTCCAAAGTTAGCTTCTACCGCATGCCCTTATTTCGACAAGCTCTGGAAGACTTAATTATGCATAATGTCAATAAAAGTTTACAGGGTGTAAACACCGATACTTTATTGAGAACCTGCCAAATTTCAGCGTTAAATATTTATGATTAATTGTACTGTGATTAAAGTAATTTAAAAATCCACAAGGAAGAATTTCCTGTAGCTGGCTGTATACCGTTAATTACAAATAAATTTAATCAAACATTTTCCATATAAAACGTATATTTATTTAAAAACCATTAAAGGGCTACAGTGATCACAGAATGTTTTTGCTCTATAAAAAGAGCATCATCAGTGTGTATTGTTCCAAAAAAAAAGTATAACCCTATTAACAAAGTACGAAAACTCGCAGAGGTACCACAAAATTTTTTATTTGTTAAAAAGTCATATAAGGACACGTTTTGGTTCTGCACGAGCCATTATCAGCTTAAGTACAGGAACAAAGAAAACAAAGGAATGACCAGAAACAGGAAGGAGAAAGAATCAACTGGTTAACATTGTATGTAAAAAGATGCACACACTTCATCATTATTAAATGAGCTATTTATAGCATTTTGTTCTTAATAAACTATAAAATATTGTAGAATGTCTGCATGTAGAGAAACCATCATGTGAACAGATCAGGTGTTCAGGTGATCAGAAAACTTTGTGGTACCTCTTCGAGCTTTCGTACTCTGTTACCTCAAGACCACATCTGAGAAATATGGATACTTCTCTTTATATATAACCCTATTAGTGAAGACAAATTTTGAAAATTTAAAATGTTGACCAAGGTAAAAAAGCAACGTTTGGTTATACTTCCAGGCATGACATGCTGAGCCGCCAAAAATACATAGGTTAAAACCTTTTCACTATGCAGGGTGATTGATTAGTGGGGTAAAGCTCAATAGACCCGCTACAGTAATAAATATCAATAAAAGTTAATAATAAAAATTACAGACAGCTTTGAGATTCATATTACAAAATGAGTTAGAATGTTACAGGGTGTTCGATAACCTAGTGGCAGACCAAACTTATGTTTTTTTTAAGTGGAACACCCTGTATTATATTTTATATTCGAAATCTTCTTAACTGCCTTATAACAAAAATATAAAGGTTTGTTATGTTATACAGGGTATGTACAAGTCATAACCAATTTTCTGTGAAAATCGTAACAAATTCAAAAATGACGATTTTCAAGGTTCAAAAACACTAGTAAAAATTTTGTTTTTAATAATGAGGTACCTGAATTCAAGCTCAGACCTTCTTCTATCAGTTCCCTATGAGAACCTTTGGTACGTTTTATTCCAAAACATTGTTTTTTTTTAATTGTTAATGAAGCACATATGAGAGGACGGGTAATTGGGCTGCATTATCAACAAAAAACAATGTTTTAGAATGACACAAGACCAAATTACTTATCGGTAGCTGATGAAATAAGGTTTAAACTTGAATTTAGGTACTTCGTAGTTTCAAAAGTAATATTTTTTACATGTGTTTTGAAACCATGAAAATCGTCATTTTTTGATTTTTCCCGTTTTAAATTGTTTATAACTCAGAAGCGACTAATTTTTTGTTTCCAATTATCCAAAGAATGTAAAATAATATCTACCCGGGCCAAAACATTTTTTTTATAATTTGTTTAACATTATTTTTGTAATAAATGTAGCAATAACTCCGAAATTATGACATTAAGGTATAGGGAATATAACATGAAAAATAATCAGTATTTCTTAAGTACTTTATAACGCAAAAAATATACAGGGTGTTTTATTTGAAATAAGAAAGTTCATTAGATTTCCAGAAAAACAGAAGATCTGAAAATAATGTAACTACCACTATAATATCGGTCGCATTAGAAAACCCTTAACCACCAAAATCTATAAAAATCGTTGTAGCGGTTTCCGAGAAATTACCGGGTTTCCATACTTTATCGCTACCCTGTATACCAGTTTGTTGAGATTGGAGTTTGATACAGTTTTTGAAGGAAAGGAAAGAAGGTTTACTATGGAAAATAAAACCATTTTGTAAAAGTACAAGTTTTCTGTATACGGCACATAACTGTATTTTCTACTGACGTTTATAATGTCTAATTTAAAATTATATACAATTTTGTTTACTTTGTTGGTGTAGAATGTAGACACATAACCCGATGACGTCACGATATGTTTTGGGCTGGCTGGTATAATTTGAATTTTTAATCGTCTTTAGGGGTCAAACGAAAGACAAACAACACTTTTTTATCTACGATACATGTTTTAAATTATATTCTGTTGTGATTCATAACATTTTTTTCGAATTTAAAATTTTATCCAAGTTCCCTATTGTTTCAAAAATGTTGTATGTTCTGGTTGTGTTTTTTTTTGTAAAATTTATTACTAATAAATTATTTTTCTTTCTTTATTTGATACATTGTTACATTGATTACCGGATTGATAATAAGTTATTGTAAATTGTCAGTTTTAGACAACTCAGTCATGCCTTACTTGGAATGATTTAGACCCCTAATTAATAATTTGCTCTGAAAAATGAAAATATCTCGAAAACTAATAAATTTAGACATAGGGAATGTTATATAAAAATTAAAGTACAATAATTGTAATTTTCGATTTTAACATAGAATACAGGGTGTTCCATTTAGAATTACTGAGAAAATAATTTACTTGCGTTTTGACTCACCCTGTATTCAATATAAAGACAATTAGCAATATCAATCCTGTTTGAAAAGTTTGACAATAATATGGCATCAATAATCAATTGACGTTGTGTTTATTTTTATTTATGCAGGGAGTTGAAATTGTTACGATTTTCATATAAAATTATATACAGGGTGTTTTTAGTGCGGGATCGGTTGATAATTCCATTACGGTATAGAATATCGAAAAACGTTATTTAGAAAAAATGTAGGCAATGATATTCTCCACGCTTGGAAAATATGTCCATTTCTACAGGGTGATCAATAACAGCGTGGTATATCAAACATATAATTTTTTAAATGGGACACCCTATACAGCGTGTCTACTTGAGTTGGAAACATATGGGAAACTTTTTGATTATTAATTTTACGAAAAAAAGTTATTCTTTATAAAAAGTTCTGCATGCCCCAAAACCTAAGATTCAATCATCAGATATCAAATTTTCTGAATATTATACGAGGTATGTCAAAAAATATGAACTTCGTTCAAGAGTAAAGTACCTTTATTTCTCTCAATATCGAAAATGCTTATTCTGAAAAGTTGTTTGGAAATAAAAACTAAGCTCAAATATGCAATTACATGCTTCTAATTGGAAAAAAATATTTTCCAAATTTTTCTCAAATTTATTGATACTAACTTCGTTTTGATTCATTACACATACGATAACTCTTTTATTATTACTTTTACGAAAAAAAGGTATTCTTTATAAAAAGCTCTGTAGGTCATAAGGCCGAAGATGCAACCAACAGATATCACATTTTATTAATTTTATACGAGTTATGTCAAAAAATATGAATTTCACTCAAGAGTAAAGTACCTTTATTTTTCACAATATTGAAAACAGTTATTAAAAAAGTTGTTTAGAACTAAAAACTATGTGTCAATGTGCAATTACATCCTTCTAATTGAAATACTGTGAAATATAAAGGTGCTATAATATTGAGCGAATTTCTTATTTTTTGACACACCTCGTATAAAATTAATAAAAGTTGATATATCATGGTTGTGTCTTAGATTTTAGACCATGCAAAGCTTTTTACGAAGAATAACTTTTTTTTCGTAAAATGAATAATAAACGAGTTATCATATTTATAATAATTAAAAACAATGTTGGGTATCCTTAAATTTGAGAAAAAAATTTTTTTTTCGATAAGAAGCATGTAATTGCGTATTTGATCTTATATTTTAATTCCAAACAACTTTTTATCATAAGAATTTTCGATATTGAGAGAAATAAAGGTACTTTACCCTTGACCGAAATTCATATTTTTTGACATACCTCGTATAATATTCAGAAAATTTGATATCTGATGATTGAATCTTAGGTTTTGGGGCATGCAGAACTTTTTATAAAGACTAACTTTTTTTCGTAAAATTAATAATAAAAAAGTTTCTCATATGTTTCCAACTCAAGTAGACACGCTGTATATTTTTTCATATTTATATTCCCCTCATAATTATTGTTCATATAATATAGGGTTTTGCATTACTATACAGAGTATTTAACAAGTTATGACCATTTTTATTTCGAGATCCCTATGAGATTAACACCCTGTATATAAAGAAGTTATTCATAGACAATAATTTGTTTTATGTAGTAAGATAAACAATATACTGTAGTTTTTAAATTAAGTCCAATTGACATCATTGACGAATGTTTGTATACAGGGTGAACTACAAAACCCAATTACGATTTTCTCTATTTTTTTAAATAGATCACCCTATATTTTATTTTTCAAAAATATTGTATTTATTATACTCTTTCATTTTTATATAGCGTTCCCTATATCTAAACTTATTACTTTCGGAGATATTTTTAGTTTCCTTAATCTTTCGGGAATACACTCAATTTTTCTAGTAGAAATAAGTTGGTATTGAGTGATAATTAAACAAAATTATTTTTATTCAATAAATAACTAACACAAAATATAAACCATAGCAATATGCAATAAATGTATCAATAAATGTGATATTAAGGAATTATCATATTTCCCTAATATACAGAGATCATACAATTCCTACAAAAAAAATATAGGTATCTTGTGTATAATAAAACTACAAGATTATTTTTATTTAATAAACAACTCACACAAAACATAAATCAAAACAATGTACAACTAATTTAATAGTTTTTAGATTATTATATCAACAGCATACTAAGCCAAGAAGTTTTAGTAACACATTCCTAATTGCAGATTGTGACCCGCAGTTATTAATAATATAATTTTCATATTCAATTTCATTAATATGCATCAAGAAATCCCTACTTTGTTAACACTCAAATTAGGTGATCTATAAATGTCTAAGGTGACATTGTTAGAGATTATGTGATTGGTCCACATTTTTTGACGATTGAGGTTTTTATACGATGGTGCTCCAGTTCTTCCAAAATTGATTTTTTTCACGTGGGGCTATATAAAAAACCTTGTATACCAGAAGCATCCAACAAAGCTTGATGATATGAAAAATTGAATAAAAGAAGCTTTTAATAATATTGACTTACAAAAATGTTAGAAATGTGGCTCGGTCATTTGAATATCGGTTACAAAATTGCATAGACCTTGAAAGTGGTCATTTTCAACATTTACTTTAGACTTATATCCTTAACATCACATTAATTGGTACATTCATTAAATTTTATGGTTTATTATTTTTTTGTTAGTTATTTATTGAATGAAAATATTTGTTATATATAACATTATTTATGTTATAAGAATTAAATGTATTCCCGGCAAATGAAGAAAACTAAAAATATCTCAGAAACTAATAAGTTTAGGTATAGGAGATGCTATATAAAAATGAAAGGGTATCATAAATACAATATTTCAAAAAAAATATAGGGTGATCTATTAAAAAAAAAAAATGAGAAAATCGTAATTTTGTTTTGTAGTTTAAAAGTGCTTATAAAAATGAATGTTCTACTAAAAAATTCTTGGCTTAGAATGCTGTTGATATACCAATCTAAAAACTGTTACATCAGTTGTATATTATTTTGATTTATGTTTCATGTAAGTTATTTATTGAATAAAAATAATGTTGTTATATTATTATATACAATACAAAGTTTTTTTTGTAGGAATTTTACGATTCTTGTTTAGGGAAATATGATAATTTCTTAATATCACATTTATTGCTATATTCACTGCATATTGCTACGGTTTATATTTTGTGTTAGTTATTTATCTAATAAAAATAATTTTATTTAATTATCACTCAATACTAACTTATTTCCACTAGAAAAATTGAATGTATTCCCGAAATTTGAAGATAACAAAAAATATCTCGGAAAGTAATCAGTTTAGATATAGGGAATGCTATGTAAAAATGAAAGAGCATATTAAATACAATAATGTTAAAAACTACAGTATATTGTTTATCTTATTACATAAAACATGTTATTGTCTACGAATTACTTCTTTATATACAGGGTGTTAATCTCATAGTGATTTCGAAATAAAAATGGTCATAACTTGTTAAATACTCTGTATAGTAATGCAAAACCGTATATTATATGAACAAGAATTATGAGGGGAATATAAATATGAAAAAATATATAGGGTGTCCCATTTAAAAAATTATATGTTTGATATACCACGCAGTTACTGATCACCCTGTAGAAATGGAAATATTTTCCAAGCGTGGGGAATATCATTGCCTACATTTTTTTTAATAACTTTTCCCGATATTTTATACCATAATGGAGTTATCGACCGATCCCGCACTAAAAACTCACCCTGTATATAACTTTGTAAATACCCTGTATAACATAACAAACTTTTATATTTTTGTAATGGAGAAGTTAATAAGATTTTTAATATAAAATAAAATATAGGGTGTTCCATTTAAAAAATATTAGTTTGGCCTGCCACTATGTTATCGAACACCCTGTAACATTCTAATTAATTTTTAAATGTGAAGCTCAGAGTTGGCTACGGTTTTTGTTATCAACTCTTATTGCTATCTATTACTATAGCGGATCTATTGAGCTTTACCCTACTAATCCCTGTAGACTGCAGACTAAATGTTACCACCCTGTAGACTAAATGTCTTACACTGTTAAAATGATTGAAAAATCCAAAGGATGGATTTAGTTCCGAAGGATATGGCCCTTGAGTATAACATGACTTCCACGAGACACGTGGCTTGCTAAATATACGTGGACATACGTCTAGTTGGCATCCCACGTGCCTCGTAGGAGTCATGTAATACTCAAGGGCCCATATCCTTCGGAATTAAATCCATCCTTTGGATTTTTCAATCATTTTAACAGTGTAAGACATTTAGTCAATACCTACTTAAAAGGTTTTAACCTATTTATTTTTGGTGGTTCAACATGCCATGCTCGTAAGTATAACCAAACTTTGCTTCTTTATTACCTTAGTCAACATTTTAAATTTTTAACATTTGTCTTCACTATATACTTATTTTAGAAACACACACTGATGATGCTCTTTTTAGGGAGCGAAAACGTTATGTGATAATTGTAACCGTTTAATGGTTTTTAAATAAATACACTATTTATAAAGGAACATTTTTCTTAAATTTATTTAAAGTAATTTAATTAATAGCATAGTCTAAAAATATCGCCTGTCAAAATGTTCAATGTGTTTTAAATGTATTTTCTTCAAGTCCTGGGAAAACTAATAAATATTTTTGAAAAATTTAAACGCAGAATGAAAGATTATATTATTGCTGAGGGCAGAAAGTACCTGAAAACTGATATACTGTTTATTTTAATAAGTTACGGGAGTGAAAATAAAAGAGAAAATTTATTGTGATTTTTAATTGCTAATATTTCATTAAAAAGAAACTTTTTATTTATTCTAAGGGACTTTCGGCCCTCGGTAATAATGTAATCTTTCATTCTGCTTTTAAATTTTTCAAAAATACTTATTAGTTTTTTCAGGATTTGAAAAAAATGAATACATTTAAAACACATTGAAAATTTTGACAGGTGACATTTTGCCCTTTCCCCTTAACGTAATTTGTTTATACAGCAAAAAGAAAATTGTTTTTAACTATTATAAGACAAAAATCTGTTCTTGAAGTACCTAATACATATCATTGAATTTTTTTTTAAACTGTAAGATACGTGGAAACTGGATACCTATAAAAATAGCATTAAATTAAAATATATTTTTCGTACTTCCGGGCCTAAAGTGACAACTTCACTCCCTTGTGACAGGTACTAAAGTGTCACATTTAATCCCTCCGGGATTAAATATTGACGAAACTCCCGGAACGATTAAATCACAAACAAACGAATTTAAGGGATATTTTGTTGAAAAATATAATTAATTAGAATGGTAATTGTACAATAAATATATTATACACGGCTCACTAAAATAATTAGTTACGCCCCTGTACTACTGATTACTTAAAATTCAAGTAGTATTTATGTAACCTTTCTGGAAACTCCAGGTTATTGTTGAGACTCGCATTTGAACCCCTCGCCGGGGCAGATCGTCAAAAGCTTCCTAACGAGAATCATCTCTAATCTATCGACGCTCCCGCTATTCGTAAAAAGGCCGCATTTTACCGGCTTTTTTTGCTATCGTTTTATACCGCTCAGATAATTCAATCTGCTCAGTATTATCGACGATGATTTATTTAGCGTATTAGTGAGTGCCTTACAAATGAACCAAATGGATTATGGAATTCAATCAGAGCTCTGATGTGACACGTCATCAAGGAATAAAACTGTAAGTACTCTACATGTATGTGAACATAACTTATTAGTCGTGATACTGTATGCATTTTGAACCATATACCTCTCGTAGCAAATATTCTTTGTGCCATTTATGCAGATAATACTTTAAATTACATATGAAAAATCGTTATCTACTCTTAACCAGCTTACCTATGGGAATATACTCTATAACCGTACAATAAGTATAGGTTACTATTGTTAAGGATACTTTACGTATTGCCTAAACATTTCTGTTCCATCGAGCCGTATCATATTAATTATTTATTAATTAAATCCTCAAGGTCCTTCGTATTTGCATATTTTGATAATCTCTATTCTGAGAATAACGGTTTTTCATTTATAGTGTCTTTCTGTTGCATTTGGAAATTTCCAAGCCACGCCGCCCCGGCACAAAAATAAAATATTCCTCTCTTTCTGCACTCAAATTCTCAGTATTTAACCCAGCACGTCTCTACAATAGCTGGTAGGTTGTTAAGCCCGGTCTACACGTGCAATTTCAGAAACTACTTGCTTTGTTCAAATAAAGGAGTCGTTTTGTTTGTATGAAAAAATATTTGCATATATTACATTATTTTATTTTCGTAAATATATTTTTCTGTTTATAGTATACAAAAAGTGTACTCATTTCTTGGCTGATAGTACGGGTGTTATAATTTTAACATTGTTTGTTCAACCTTTTGATTTAAATTAAATTTATAATTTTGAATCCGATTAAGCCTGGTTCACAGGTTACAAAAATTATTAAAAATAATTTTGTTTTCTTGCATAAATTGTAAGTTTTTGCTACATTTAGCTTCGCTTAAGCTCATTTTACACTTCTAGAAAACTATAGAAAATAAATAATTGTTTTTTCCTTCAATTTAATTAATTTAAATACTTGTTAAGGGTGTCTCACACTTGCTGAAAAATACCCATTTTGGAAAATTGCATATATTTTGAAATTTTATAGTTTTGCATTTCATATACTAATCTGCGCTCATACAGGGTGATACTATTAAGCCAATCTCACACTATTAAACGTGTAATATATAATATATTGTACATATTCTCTCATTTTCGCATCGATTTATAGGTTTAGACATTTGCAAATAATCTATCTAATCTCACATTCTCGCAACATGGCTGACCGATCAAAATATAACCGACAGAGGCTCACCGCAAAACTTGATATAACCAAGTTGGCTGATTCGGTTCCCACAACTCTTAATTCTCTAAACAAATATAAAATTCGTGAAATAATTTCACAACTCAAACATTCTTACGGACTTTTCCGCGATGCTCAAAATGTGCTGGAGACGATCCCCGAGGAACCTACCCCCTCTACTGATTCCTCTGTGGTTTTTGATAAATATTTGGATACAATTTCTCTATTGGAAGAAAGGTTAGAGGTCATTGAAAGTTCTAATGTGACTGCTACCCCCTCCCTCCAATTTGACCCTAATTCTTCTCTAACCTCACAGTCTATGGCTAGGCAACGAACAGTAAACCTCCCTCGTATTCAGTTAAAACCATTTAGTGGCTTAGTTACTGAATACAATTCATTCATTGAGACCTTTGATACAATAATAGGATCTGATACTACATTAAGTGATCTGGAAAAACTCATTTACCTCAAAAGTTTTCTAACTTCCGAGCCTTTGACGCTTCTCGAGCATATCCCACTCACAGGTGACAATTACAAAATAGCCCGGGATAACCTGACACAAAGGTACGCCAACTCTAAATCGCTTATCAAAACTCTCATCTCTCAAATTCTTGATGCGCCTCCTATTTCTGGAAACGCAAATCACTCACAATTAAGAAATTTTCATACGGTCATGTCAAATAATTTCAAGGCCCTATTGAACTTGAATAGGCCCCCTTCAGATCTCTTGCATTTACTTCTCATACATATCGCTACTCAGAAACTCGACGCACCTACCATTAGGGCTCTTGAGTTCCAATCCGGTGGTAGCCAAGCTACCCCTGATTTTGTCCATTTTCTAGGGGAAATCGAGACACGCGTTGTTCATCTTGAGAATATTCAATCTCAATCAAAACCAAAATCGACTACTACTTCCAGACACTCTTTACACCTAGCCTCAGACACTTCTACCAGTAACCTTTCGCCTCGCTTAGGTCCTAAGAAATGTTCCTATTGCAACGACTCTCACTCGATCTACTCTTGTCCTCAGTTCAAGCAGTTGAATTCTAAAGAACGTTTTAGTTTTGTCAAACAAAATAAATTTTGTATTAATTGTCTTGGGTCTCACATGCTCGATCAGTGTAAATCCAAATTCTCTTGCATAGTTTGTAAATCTCGTCATCACACGTTGCTCCATTTCGACAAAACGGGTCATAGTAACCCTTCCGCGGCTGTTGGCCAACACAACTCAAATAATCATAATAAAACCGCTATCTCAAATAACTCCCATACACAGGGTAATTCACAACAGGGGCCCTCACATGTTAGAGCTCCTGAAACGGAAGTTAATCTTCAAAATTCGACTCCACATTCAATGGCTCTATCTGCAGCCTCGCTTGATAATCATTTGGTGTTATTAAGCACACTCCAGGTCTATCTTGTCGCTCCTAGCGGCAAGAGGGTCTTCGCAAAGGCACTCTTAGACTCGGCCTCACAGGTTTCATTTATTAGTGCTGACCTCGTAAAGGAACTGTCACTCACCACTAGAGATGGAAAATTACGGATCAATGGAATTAACTCCACCTCATCCTCGTCTCAATCTATTGTAGATACAACAATTTTCGCTGTCGCTAACGACGTTCCTTTTGACATCTCGTGCTCTGTACTCCCAAAGATAACAAATCCGCTTCCTCAAATTTCTATTTCGGCGAGCAAACTAAACATACCCTCAGAGATACCATTAGGTGATCCGATGTTCCATGTAACATCCCCAATTGGTATCCTGCTCGGTGCAGACCTGTATAACGATATCATTCAACCTGAAATAATTCGTTTGGGAAAAGGTCTTCCCGTTCTTCAACGCACTCTACTCGGGTACACGATATCAGGGTCAGTTCCAGACTTTGCTCTTAAGTCGAAAAATACTAAAAAGGCTTTGGAATTTTATTCAAACTCTCTCGTTACTTGTTGTTCTCATAACACTCCTTCCGCCGTAAATGAGCCGGTAGTGTCCAACGAGGAACTATCCGATCATTTACAAAAATTCTGGGAGCTGGAAGAAGCCGCTCCTCAGAACACCGATCTCATTAATGATCACCCCGCTGAAATTAATTTTGTAAAACATGTTAATGTTCTCCCCAATGGACGATATGAGTCCACACTCAATCTCAAACTCCCTATCGAAGATATAGACATGGGAAATTCGTTTCTCTCGGCAAAAAGACGTTTTCTCAGTCTCGAGAAACGTTTTCAACTCAACCCTGATTTATTGGAAAAATATCAGGACATTATATCGGAATATCTCAATAACGGACAAATAATTCAAGTGCCGTTAAAAATGCTAAATGACTCAGGTAAACCTAATTACTTTCTCCCTCACTTTCCCGTTTTCAAATCCAACTCTACTACTTCCACTCGTATAGTTTTCGATCCAAACAATAAATCGTCTACGGGAATCTCCCTCAGTGACGTCATAGACAAAGGTTATGTCGTCCAACATGAACTTTTTGACATTCTCGCTAAGTTTCGTCAGTTTAAATTCGCACTAGTAGGCGACATCAAGGCTATGTTCCTACAAATCGCCATTTGTCCCACTGAAACATTTCTGTTAAATTTTCTCTTTAGGGACAATATTCAGCAGCCTTTACGGTGCTATCAATTTCAAAGATTACCCTTCGGGCTCCCAAGTAGCCCATTTATCGCTCAAAGAGTTATCAAGCACATCGCTGACAACAACAAACATACCCACGAACTTGCTACTAGTGTTCTGCAAGAATCTATCTATATGGATGACCTGATCAGCGGTGCTGACAGTCTTCATGAATTAAGTTGTCTTTTCGAACAATTAACTTCTTTGCTAGAAACCCATGGTTTCCTCCTCCACAAGTGGAACTGCAGTTCTTCAGAATTTCTGTCTCAACACAATTTAAATCCCGTCTCTGAAGTCAGTCTTAACTTCACGGGATCTGATAAAGTCTTAGGCATATTCTGGGATTCAGAACGCGACCACTTTTCGTTTAAAACTCCTATCTTCAAATTGGCTAATGTTGTTACTAAACGTACTATTCTCTCCTACATTGCTACTTTGTATGACCCGCTAGGATGGTTATCCCCTGTCCTTGTGAACGCTAAGCTCTTGATACAGGAAATATGGTCCCAGAAACTGGACTGGGATCAACCCATTGACTCACCCATCATTATGAAAAATTGGCAAAACCTCTTATCGACATTCAAAACTATAGAAGAGGTCAAGGTACCTCGATGCTTACTTTTACAAAAGAAAGTTGTTGATGTTCAATTAATTATTTTCACCGACGCATCGGAAAAAATATACAGCACTTGTGTGTATCTCAAAGCGACATACTCAGACTTTTCTGTATCGTCGCGGCTTATCGCTTCTAAAAACAAAATTTCTCCGCTAAAAAATAAACTCACCATCCCCAAATTGGAACTTTGTGGAATAGTGTTGGGAGTCACTCTGGCTCATAGACTTTTTCACATCTTCAAGAAAAATTTGAGTATATCTTCATCTCATCTCTTTGCTGACTCTACAATTGCCTTGTCTTGGATACTTTCTAAAAAACACATTTGGAACATTTTTGTACAAAACAGAATTCAAAAGGTCAATTCCTTGTTGGAAACTTTTCCTTGTGATTTCCATTTCGTCAGAAGTCACGAAAACATCGCTGACCCCGCTTCCAGAGGGATAAATGTCTTTGATAATCCCCAGACCACCGAAGACTGGTTATGCGGACCTAGCTTTATTAGAGACAATCCCATCGATTTTTCTCTTCATCAAATTCCTCATTTTCAGGATGATCTTCCTGAATTAAGGAAGTTAGTTGTCTCAAACATAGCAACAAATCACGAACTCAACGACACCTTTGAAAATCTATTCGCTAAATCTTCTTCTTTTCGTAAAATTCAAAGAATTGTCGCTTATCTTTTTAGATTCATCAGTAATATTAAAAAGAAAATAAATAACTCTCCACGAGATACGGATATATTGACGCCACCCGAAATGGAGATCGCTGATCACGCGATCATCAGGTATATCCAAAGTATCTACTTTAAAAAAGAGATTCTTGAATTGAAAAATGCTAAACTCGTGACCAATAAAGCCATTCGTAAACTCAACCCCTTCCTACAACATAATGATGGGCTGATTCGTGTGGGAGGACGTCTCCGACACGCCCCCATATCGTATAATCAAAAACACCCCATTCTACTTCCTTCTAAATGTCGAGTTGTAGAACTAATCTTGACTCAAGCTCATCATAAGTTATTACATTCAGGCGCGCAAACAGTACTTTCGTATGTCAAAATGAAGTACTGGCCAATTGACGGATTAAGACAGATTAAACGCTTAATTCGTAAGTGTGTAAACTGTTTCCGATTCATGACACCCAATTCTGTTCAACAGATGGCAGATATGCATCCCGATCGTGTACTCCCCACTAGACCCTTCCAAGTCGTCTCAGTGGACTATGGGGGGTTCTTCTTAATTAAGTCCTCACATTTGAGGAAGGCACCGCTTTACAAAGCATACGTAGCCTATTTCATTTGCATGAGCACTAAATGTGTTCATATCGAACTCGTCACAGGATTAAGCGCAGAAGCCTATATTCTTACTCTGAAAAGGTTTATTGCCAGAAGATCCACGCCCAGTATTATTTGGAGCGACAATGCCACAAATTTCCATGGGGCAAAAAATGAAATGCGCGAATTCTATGATTTTTTCTTAAATCAAAATAATTCGGAACAGATTAAGGAATTCTGTACTCAAAACTCCATAACTTTCAAGATGGGTGTTCCCCGCAACCCCCATCAATTCGGCCTCCATGAGGTAGGAATAAAGAGTGTGAAGTATCACCTCTATCGAATTATAGGAAATTCCCACTTCACCTTTGAAGTGTTTAACACAGTATTATGCCAAATCGAGGCTATTCTAAATTCGAGACCCATCACTAGGATGTCGTCTGACGCCAATGACTTCGCTTTCCTATCTCCAGCTCACTTCTTAGTTCAAAGAAGTTTAACCGCGCCCCCTGAACCAAGTGTTTCAGAGATACCTGAAAATAGGTTGAATCTTTTTCAGCGTATTAGTAAAATTCAACAGCAATTTTGGAAATTGTGGAAAAAAGACTATCTTTGCCTCCTGCAGCAAAGAAATAAATGGACCGACCCTACTGACCCTGTCAAGATCGGGGATTTGGTTCTGTTGAAGGAGGATGGTACTCCTCCACTCTTATGGCCAACTGCCAGGGTAATAGATGTATTGCCTGGTAAGGATGGTCTAGTTCGTACTGTCAAGATTCACACTACTCACGGTGATTTTCTTCGTGGTATTACGAAAATCGCTGTGATTCCCCTGGAAGATTAAAATCTATCCCTAGGGGGAAAACTTATCGTTTTCCTCCATTTTATCGTTGTTACCCCTTGTGTATATAAACTCTAATTTCTTCAAACATTTCTTATCGTTGTGCACATCTTTGCCAATCCCCTCTCTTCGAGGTGATATAGGCCATCTCTCTCGCCTGTCGCCCCCGGCAATATGTACAATAAATATATTATACACGGCTCACTAAAATAATTAGTTACGCCCCTGTACTACTGATTACTTAAAATTCAAGTAGTATTTATGTAACCTTTCTGGAAACTCCAGGTTATTGTTGAGACTCGCATTTGAACCCCTCGCCGGGGCAGATCGTCAAAAGCTTCCTAACGAGAATCATCTCTAATCTATCGACGCTCCCGCTATTCGTAAAAAGGCCGCATTTTACCGGCTTTTTTTGCTATCGTTTTATACCGCTCAGATAATTCAATCTGCTCAGTATTATCGACGATGATTTATTTAGCGTATTAGTGAGTGCCTTACAAATGAACCAAATGGATTATGGAATTCAATCAGAGCTCTGATGTGACACGTCATCAAGGAATAAAACTGTAAGTACTCTACATGTATGTGAACATAACTTATTAGTCGTGATACTGTATGCATTTTGAACCATATACCTCTCGTAGCAAATATTCTTTGTGCCATTTATGCAGATAATACTTTAAATTACATATGAAAAATCGTTATCTACTCTTAACCAGCTTACCTATGGGAATATACTCTATAACCGTACAATAAGTATAGGTTACTATTGTTAAGGATACTTTACGTATTGCCTAAACAGTAATTAACGTTAATATTCAAATTAATATTGTGACAGTTCGTCATATTGACCAGTCTTTCCTGGGTTAATGCAGCAGGTAACTGACGAGTAACAGATAGGTCCTTTTCATATTGAACTGGTGTTTGTTTCGAAGATCCTGCGGAAACAGGAAGCGAGAATGAGGACTGTGGCATAACTATAGTGGACGAATCGGCGACTTGACCAAATATTTTATCTGAAATTTTTTGTTTATTTTTAATAGACGATTCAATATATCCCTCGGCCACGTTGGAGGATTTCCATCCTCCATGTCTCTTCAGCACGTCTATTGTTGCTCCCGAATCAGCTAACAAAGACGCAGATGTGCGTCTAAAACAATGTCCCGTATAAGACGTCGCATTTTCTAATTTCAAGAAAGCTGCTATTTGCCGTGGAATTGTACCAAACATGTTTTTTCCTACTACTCGCGTAGTACATTCTTTGTTGATGTATTGAACAAAAAATTTTGAATGAGTTGTCCCTGTCTTTCGCAATGCCACATATTTCCGAAATATCGCCACAAAACTGATGGCACTGTTTTCTGAATTTTTGATCACAAAATTTCGGTCAATTTTATTTTTGGTGTTTCTAATCGCAATTAGGAAGGAATCGCCCAAATCTCTCACATCGTCGATTTCTAAATCAACCAACTCTTTTCCACGACAAGCTCCCGCAACGCCCAAAATAAGTGCAACCTACAAAAAAATTGATTTCTTAAAATTTCTGAATATAAACAAATTTCCAAATTTACCTTAAGCATTAAATATTTATCATCCGGAGCCTCCCGTAAGAACTGATCTACCTGCTCAGACGTGAGAATTCTTGACTTCTTTGGCTTAAATCCCTCATTTCTTCTCTTCAAAAAAGCTAATAATTTTGGAAATTTACTTATATCAATATCTTCTCTAATGTTAATAACCGATTTCAGCATTGAGTAATGTGCCCAGAGAGTTGAGGCACAAACCGCTTTTGATTTATCATCGAAGTAGACTAACAGCGCATTTTCAGTAGGTTGTCTCACATTTTTTAAGCGGCACCACTTTTTAAAAGCATCGTACTGCTGCTCGTATAGTTTTCTAGATTTCGGTGGTAACAATTCTTCACCTACTTCGGCTGCTCTTTTATCAATATCAGATACACCTTCTTCACTCATGATACCAATAATTATCAATAACAATGTTTCTTTACAATGACACTAGTAATGACAATGTTTCTAAATTATAACTGTCACAACGCAATGTTACTATGGTAACTTATTTTAAAGACAGTTTATTAAATGAGTTGAAGAGAGAAAAAACTGATTGAAATTATTGAAATACTTAATAAAATCATACCGGAAGTACGAAAAGTATCGTATATACCTTGCGACTGAAGTACATTTAATCCTTCAGGTAAATTATGGCCCTCCCTGCGGTCGGGCCATAAACTTTACCTTCAGGATTAAATGTACTACTTCAGTCCCGCGGTATATAATGTACTATTTCAGCTATTACTCAGCTCATAAGATGACAGATTGAAGATGTTTTTTTTTATAAACGCGAGAACAATTTTAACAAAGCAGTTTTTATAATAATTATCTCCGCTTTTAAATTGGTTATTTTTGGTTATACTTCCAGTAAGTTCTGGTAATACAGGGTGTTTCATTAATAATTGTCCATATAGTAACTGGAGAAACCTTAGCACAAAATACGAATATTTAACCTAAAACACTTAAATAAAATGTGGTTCCTTACTGAGTTACAGGTACAGGGTTTTTATCTAAAAATTTAAAAATTATTTTTGCTCATCAGTTTAAAACTATTGGACGTATCCTTTTCATACTTGGCAGAAAGTGCGACTACTAGACACCCTAATAAATTATGATAAACAAACGTTTCTAGTTACTACCCGAGGCGTACGGGTACGACAGGGGATGGTGAATGGTTGACGCTTCTCAAATTCTAGGCCACTGGAGGAATTACTATTTTAGTACCATTTTTAGATTTTCCAATACTTTCTACGTAAATAATATTCTCTTCATTGGTAACGATAAAGTCATTAGTTTTCGAGATATTTGAAGTTAAATATGAAACGGCACATTTATTTTGATTAATTAATGATATGATTCATATGATTTAAATTTAAAAATTATTTGTACCCAGTACTTTAAAACTATTTGGCGTATCCTTATCATACTTGGTAGAAAGTTTATTTATTGTACACCCTACTAAATTAAAATAAATAAACGTTTATAGCTACTACCAGAGGCGTACGACAGGGGATACTGGCTGGTTGACCCTTTCCAAATTCTACGCCACTGACGAAATTGCTACTTAAGTATAATTTTTTGATTTTGCAATACTTTTTATGTAAATAATATACTGTTCATTCGTAACGATAAAATGATTAGTTTTCGAGATATTTGAAGTTAAAAATGAAGCGACACTATTATATATACATTAATCAAAATAACGGTGTCGTTTCATTTTTACCTTCAAAGATCTCGTAAACTAATGACTTTATCGTTACGAATGAAGAGTATATTATTTTCATAGAAAGTATTGGAGAATCCAAAAATTGAACCAAAATAGCAATTTTGCCGGTGGCGTAGAATTTGGATAGGGTCAATCATTCACTTTCCCCCGTCGTACGCCTCTGGTAATAGCCAGAAACGTTTGTTTAACATAATTTAGTAGTTTCTTACAATACCTATACTTCCTGCTTAGTATAAAAAGGATACGTTCAATAGTTTTAAAATGCTGAGCAAAAATAGTTTTTAAATTTCTAGGTAAAACACCCTGTAACTCAGTAAGGAATCACATTTTATTTAAGTGTTTTAGGTTAAATCTTCGTATTTTGTGCTAAGGTTTCTCCAGTAACTATATGGACAATTATTAATGAAACACCCTGTATACTGATCTTTATTAGATTTTCCATTATGTATATTTTATATAAAAAGGTTCGACGAAATAAAATTCAGACTTACAATATGTTTTATTGAGTCAAAAGACCGAACGAACCTGATTCGGACGCTACAATTTACTGTTCATCTTCAGATCCAATCAGCTCCTTTCAGGAACAAATATTTTTATCTTTCATAAAAATACTGGGTTCGTATGTGAGAAAAGTCTTTTTCCTCCTTATTCCAAAAAAAGTTCCCAAAATTTGGGGCCCAGATGTAGTCAGTTTACAATTTATAAAATTAGGTTTTTAAAGTTCTTGTACTGTCTTGTTTAGTGTGATACCCGTTTTGGGTATGTTTTTCTATATCTCTTTTGGGGCTGTTCATAATTTTTATTCAAGCAATCATACAATTCTGTTTTACAGTATATTACTAACAGGTGCCATTATTTCTATGTTATTTCCTTAAAAAACATCCCACGTACTATTATCCACATCTATGAATTTATTAAAACGTTTTTATATACTGTGTTTTTCTTTGTCTGCCTGTTTGTCACTGTGTCCGAAAAATCTTGGAATCGATTTTAAACATACGTCCCGTCTAGCTACACAACTAAAATTTTCATAATAGCACAGAACTCTATAACAATGCAATACTCAACAGCTTTTCCATGGATGCATTTATAGGTCTGGATCCCGCGTATGAAAAAAAAGTTGATTAATAGCAAGCTGAAAATTTGTTAATAGCTTAAGGGTGTCTAGTCGGATAAACTTTGATATATGCGAACACTGGAACAGGGGCAGTTTTAACTGTGGAACAGGTTAAAAACTTGGAACGGTCACACCACGAAAACTACACATGTATTTTGTCCGACAGAACAGACTTAAACTCTCCGAACAGAGATTAAACTCTCATGCAAAAATCAGACTGCTATTTATCACCAAATGGGCGTTTTAATGAGTGGAACATGTAGAATATTTCAAATGACAGGAATTATGACAGGTGATAAATAGCAGTCTGATTTTTGCATGAGAGTTTAATCTCTGTTCGGAGAGTTTAAGTCTGTTCTGTCGGACAAAATAAATGTGCCGTTTTCGTGGTGTGACCGTTCCAAATTTTTAACCTGTTCCACAGTTAAAACTGCCCCTGTTCCAGTGTTGGCATATATCAAAGTTCATCCGACTAGACACCCTTAAGCTATTAACAAAATTTCAGCTTGCTATTAATCAACTTTTTTTTCATACGCGGGATCCAGACCTATTAGTTTTATTTTGAATTTTAAGCCATTTTAAATACAAATAGTGCAATGGCATTTAGATTTTGTTGTAAGGTACGTCAGTAAACAGCGGATAGAGCATTACACTGCAGATCGAGAGATACCCGGTTCAAACCCGGGTGTTCCTTTTTTTTTATTTTTTTTTAGTTTAGTTTATTTGGCATATTAATATTTTAAATTTGTCGAAATTAATAGAATAAATATTTTTTTTCATTGATTTTTTACAATTTTAAACATTTTCTTTGATTAATACGAGTTTAAAATCGATTACAAAATTATTTTATAACATAGGAATTGAGACCACAAAATAGTTTATAATTTTATATTGTGTCCTATAAATAATAAAAACGTAGCATTATAAAAAGATTTTTTATAATACTGTAATTATTTTTCTTTAAGTGACACATATTACATATATCACGGTCAGTTCCCAATAATTTCAATTAATGAATAAATAACACATATTCCTAAAATATACCTATAGAATAAATTAAAATAACTTTATAAAACAACATCACTTTGAGTCAAACAATTCACATCAATTAATTTTCTTAAAATTAAAGCAAAATAGCTTTTTTCCTAACCACCTCCTCAAGATATATCCCACTGCTTCAATTTGTAATGAAGTTAAAAACCACTATACTTCGTTCGCCTCCAAGGTAAGCTAAGACGCTAATTTAATAAAATTTAATTTCTAACCAATGACAAGCAGCGACGACACGACAAACCCACCAATCAGGCGTCTGAAAATGGCGCCTTAGGTTACCCTATAATAAAATTATTGTCCGGTCCGGTCGTCTTTTTGACTCAACAAGACAGATTGTGAGAGGTCTGAATTTTATTTCTTTAACCCATTTGAACTGGACACATGCAAGCCAATCATTATTATTTTATATAACTTGAATATAAATTGAAATTTAAATAATAGTTTAATGCCTGATTGCACCAACAAATCTTAAGCTTCAGCTTAGCCAAACTCAGCTTATAGATAGGGCCGTTTTAAGTCTCACTTACGTTGCACCATATAGCCCAATCAGGGAATGCAAAATTTTACGAAAACCTCCAAAAAGTAAAGGAAGGATGAAAAGGAATAAGTTGTTGAAATTGTCTATTACTATAGAAGAAAAAGTCTACAATTCTACATCCCCTCCATTTTACAAAAATTTGAAAATACGGGGTGAAAAATTTTTTTCTTGGAGGTGAAAAAATATACGTTCAAAATAAGTCCGTAATTGGATAAAATGACTAATTCTAAGTAACTTTTGTTCTATAGAGTTTTTTACTAAGTCAATACTTTTCGACTTTGCGAGTGAATGTGTTCATTTTTAACAAAAAAAAAATTTTGAACGGTTTTTCTGAGATGACTCAAAAAGTAAGTATTTTAGCGAAAAAATATTAAAACATGCTTATAACAAATTGAAAAAAATGGTGTATGCGTGACGTCTGCAGACCCAGTAGAAGCAGAGTTGCAGCTAATGAAATGTAGGTTCTTCTTCGTCAAATTCCAAATCGAATATTTCAATGTGAAATAACCAAAAAAACGGAGCACTTTTCGGGGAAAATTAATTACAACTTTTTAAAGTGTTTAAAAAAAGGTTTATTTTTGTTTTTTAAAAAACTTCTAACCTAAAAGTAAGTGAGTTACGCTTAAAATATTGTTGGTCCCTTTTATTTTTTGGTAAAAAAATGGCGATAATCACCCTTTAATTAGCCTCTCAAATAAAATTAATCGTTACCGCTTTACAAGTTACTTTACTTATGTATTGTTTATATTATCTATAAGTTTCATTGGTTCAAAGTGCTCAGTTTTAAAAAAAATTGGGTTTAAAATAAAACATTTTTTTTAATTTTGAAAAAAATCGTAATTGTTTATGGAATTAACTTAAAAAAAATTAGGAATACCAAAAATCTCAAAGAGTAATAAAATGTACGTTTTGCTTTTCTGAATATTTGTGATTTTTTGTTTTCTTGTTAGACAAAAATTGGTTATGCTATGGCTGTTCAAAATTTGCCTAAACTCGTGATTAGTTACTCGTTCAAGCCATTTTAACTACAGCTTTTTCAAAACGAAGCACTTTGAACCGATGAAACTTACAGATCATTTAAATAATACATAGACAAAGTAACCTGTGAAGTGGTAATGTTAAAATTTATATGTGATGCTAATTTGAGGGTGATTTTCGCGATTTTTTACCAAAAAATAAAAGGGATCAACGATATTTTGAGCGTAATTCACTTACTTTTAATATTACAAATTTTTTTAAAAGACAAAAGTAAACCTTTTTTTAAGCATTTTAAAAAAGTTAAAATGAATTTTCCCCTAAAAGTGCTTTGTTTCTGGGTTATTTCACATTGAAATATTCGATTTGGAATTTGACGAAGAAGAACATAGTTTTCAATAGCTACAACTCTGCTTTCACTGGGTCTACAGACCTCATGTATACACCATTTTTTCAATTTTTTATGGGCTATATTTCTGCTAAGAACATTATTTTCGCTAAAATACTTACTTTTTGAGTTATCTCCGAAAAACCGTCCAAAAACATGTTTTATTTTGGTAATCATGAACATATTCACTCGCAAATATCTCGAAAAGTATTGACTTGTGAAAAAACTCTATCGAATAAAAGTTATTTAGAATTAGTCATTTTATTAAATTCCGGTCTTATTTTGAATGTATTTTTTTCATCTTCGAGAGGGATGTAGAATTGTAAACTTTTTCTTATATAATAATAGACAATTTCAACGACCTATTTCCAAATTTTCATCTTTCCTTTATTTTTTTGGGGTCAGATTGTTCTTTGGTCTTGCTAATAATTTTCGATT
The DNA here is from genome assembly GCF_917563875.1 of Diabrotica virgifera virgifera. NCBI lineage: Eukaryota > Metazoa > Arthropoda > Insecta > Coleoptera > Chrysomelidae > Diabrotica > Diabrotica virgifera. The sequence goes on along the minus strand of NC_065447.1, from coordinate 92,442,909 downwards.
CTTATCTACGCAATCCACATGGCAATCTATTGAGGCAAGCTGAAAATTGATCTAAGACTCAATTGTGCCACGCGTATGTTTCGTAATATGAGCTTAAGGCACTTAAGCACAGGCTTAAGATGTGTTGGTGTAACCAGGCATAAGTATCGCTCCACATGTTGCACATAAAGCTAAGGAATTGAAAAAAGGCAAGATATACGTACCTATTAAGTTTGAACTTGTACAGGCTCGACGAACCACTTCCACTAACGTCAACGCTGGATGGCTGAACTTTGGGCTTAAACGCTCTTCTAGAATAACCATTGTTGTTGTTGTTGTTGTTGTTATTGCTGGAAACCTCGCTGCTATGCACAGTCTTGCTCTGCTTGGTCTTTCTGGTGGCCGAGAACCTCTTGGTCGTCGAAGGAGTGGATGGTTCCTCGCTGTGTACATACGGTTTGGATGTAGTAGAGGCTTTTCTGTTTCTATTTCTTCTAGGTTTTTGCTGACTGTGTGTAGTTGTGATGGGTCTACATATTTACAAGTGTTAGTGCTTTGTGATCAAACATGCTGTTTTAGAGGACGTGCAGTGGAACTATATGATATGGTCTAGGGGTATTTACATGTACATATATACTTAAACATCTTCATGCAAAAACAAAATTGCGTCATACCAAAACCATAAACATACAGACTTAAATATTTTTTACAATCATACATGTTTTATATATTATTTAAATTATATTTGAAATTTTTAATACTTGTGCACCAATCTGTTCAAAAAGACTAATCATTTCATAAGGATTTGTAATTTAAATAGAATCGGCCCATCTTAGAAACACTTTTAAGAAGTCACGTGGAAAATGAAGAAATTTACAAGTGCGCTAAGTAGAGAATGTTAAAATAATCGCCATTTTAAACTGATTTTCTACAGTAAAATAAAAGTTACACAGATGTGCACGATGACTCCTCAAAAATAAACGTTTATCATTAGTGTAGAATAGGACTAAATCACAATTGTAACATTGAAATTATTTTATTCAGCTCTCTACGTTGGCAGTTATTTTAAAATAATAGAAAAATATGGAAAATCAGATTCCTCTTGTATAACGGGTGGTGAATCGTGGTGAAATGGGCCATAGGAGACTCAATGGGAATTTCTAAATTTTTGAATTTATGCTTCCCTAATTATTTTACATCAAAAATCATGAGATGCCTACTATTTGTAAAAGACTAAACAATTGTTCAACGAATTAAATTTGCCACTCCTTCCCCCGGGCTTCCCCCTAAAACTATTTTGAAGTGTGAGGGGGGGGGGGGAATATCAACTTAGCAATAATCTGCATCTCGTAAAAAATGTTTCAAATAAGAAATGTAGCTGAGAAATTTTCGACCAAAAATGTTGTAGCTTATGTACGTGCTCTCGCTTCAATACCCGCAAAAGAAATGTGCGCTAAGGATAAGAAGCCTTCAAATAACTACATAATGTGAAGAGATGGTGCAGGAAGATACTTTTTTATAATTATTATAATTTGTTATTTTCGCTATATTCGCTTGGTATTTTTTTTTTCAATCTACAAAAAACCACAACTTTGTATCAAAAAAAGAAAATGTTACGGTTAGCCCTTTGTAGAATCAAATATAGTTGTCCATAGAAAAAGGCAGTGGCGGATCTAGACAGTTGCCTTGGGAGGAGAAATTTGTCTTAGGGGGAACTTCCAGTAAAACTCCAACCAAAAAACACGAAAAAGATAAACACAAACTGCATAAAAGTTTAACTGGGTTGAATGTGTCTGTCTGTGGTTTAAGTTTCATCTCTGACAGCTAGTCTATTGTTATGTTTTAACAATTTTTTTCTTTAATTTTGTACCACGTTAGGGGAGGAAATATCTCCATTTTTTCTCCCCGTAGATCCGCCTCTGGGGAAAGGTGAAACACAGTTACTTTCATTAGATCACTAAAACCTTCATTAAATCTACAATATCCGTGGGATTTTACCGCGATAGAGAGGCTCCTTATGCTTAGTTGTACCTATTAAATCTGTGAGACCAAGCGAAAGGCAAGAACGCCAAAATTGCGGACACTTCCGTTTCACTAGCCTTCTTCCGATATCTTGTTGGACAAGATTGGACAAGGAGCATTTAACAAAACCCCCTCGTTAATTCGGAAACTATGTAACTGCCAAAAATATTAAGGTATTTGCTGAAGAAACACGTCGACAAACAATAGGTGCGAAAAACAAATCGGAAGCAACAATCGTAAAGAGGAAAACTGACAGAGCGTGTTGTGACATTATGAGTGAAATAAAAAATGTAACAGAAAAAGATAAAAACTGAAGACGGAATTCAACCCAACGTGAAAAAGATTAAACGCATGAAGAGATAGAGAAATTTCTGTCAAAATGTGGTGTTTATGACCCTTAAAATAACACCAAATGCTAAAATTGTTTAGCCTGTGGATAGTGTGGATGTCTCGTCAGCCGAGGGTACGATCAGTGGCGTGGTAATTTTATGGTCAAACTACGTTTTGTTCTAATTTTTATCATTGTGAGAATTAAAAAAACCAACTAATATTTTTATCTCCACCACTGTGGGCCGTCAACTTTTTGGTTGCCTGTATTCTTCGGGACATATTCGGGACATTTTTTCACAAAGTAAATATTACTAATTTTACTGTCTTGTAGGGTATCTGCGTTCTCTTTCTTTTCCACTATTATATATATTATATCTCTCTTTGCCGACGTTTAAATTAGGACCCACTTGAAGCTCGCTTCAACACGCGCCTCGACCTCGTCGTGAGAATTCCCCATAAGAGCTTGTTTTCATGTATGCGGTTTGCCAGCGGTTGACGCCGCGGTTAGCCGACGTTTGCATCGTACACATGAGAGCCAGCGATTGACTGGCGGTCTCATTCCTCCCCTAGTATTATACAACCGCCGCGATTTGACGATGGAAATGTTGCATTTGTTCGATTCCATTTGTTTCTTGGCAACTCGAACCGCGGCGGTTGGGTTTTTCAGGTAAACCGCGGTATCAAACGTTGAAAAACCGCCCTATCTTAACAAGATGTACAGTAAATTAGTTTTCAGGTTGGATGATTGAAAAATAAAGATCAAAGGCCCCTTTATCTATAGTTTACAATATGGTTACCATAAGAACACCAGACTATTACAAAACTTGCTGCTATCATACTGCAAATTAAAAAATATAATAGAAGTAGTTATCTTATTGGAATTATGTACTAAAAATATTTTGCAAACAAACACTTCTGCCACCATATTTTTTCCACCAATTTATATTACAATATTATCTCTTTGCTTAGTAGTCATAATAATATACATACAAATATTTATAAAAATCTTGCATTAGTAATTTCATTAAATATTGATGTTTGATATTCAGAAAGAAATTTATTAAATCATCCCTCACCCTATTATTTTCATTTATCGTCACATTTATATCCATTTTGTCATGCTAAATATCGGTATACTAAACATGCAACAAAGGTTTACCTAGTTCATGCATGTGTACACACAATGTATTTAAAAAATTATTAAAATTATAGTACCTATCAGGTTTATGTTGGGTATGAGCCGAGCTCTTTTTAACGCAACTATGAGTTTCTAAGAAAGTTGTTGCGAATAAAAGATCCTAAAGACTAGGATAAATAATTTGAATGCTATTTAAATTCTACGCCTAGAATATCAACCGGAACCCAAATAAATATATTTTTCTATGGTAATACCTCAGAGTAAACATTATAAATTGCCCTCAGTTCTCGGAAGCCCATTAATATCAGTGGTAGTAAAGAATCTGCGAGTATTTTAAAATGTCAATTTGGAATATACAAAGCATATATACCAAAGTGGACAGAACCACAACATTATCAGAGAAATGACCAGGTTCGATCTCCATGTAATGAATATTCATCTTCATCATCAACCCGTACTCGCCCACTGCTGGACATAGGTCTCCCTCATCTCTTTCCATCTTTCTGTTTTGTGCGGCTCGCATCCAGTTGTCGACAATACGCTTTAGATCGTCAGCCCATCTGGTTGGTGGTCGTTCTCTGGTGGTCGTCCTTCTTCTCGTGGTCTCTACTCGACAGTACGTTTTGTCCATCGGTTGTCTGACAATCTGGCGACGTGTCCTGTCCAATTCCACTTAAGCGACGAGATTCTTTCGACGGCGTCCGTTGTTTTTGTTCTACAACGTATTTCTTCGTTTTGGATTCGGTCCCTCAGGGAGACACCCAACATCTGGCGCTCCATAGCCCTCCGAGTTATTCGAATCTTGTTCACTACCTTTTTTGTTAATGTTAATGTTTCCGCTCCATAATAGTCCAGAAAGCCACTGCGCATCCTCTAGGAAAAATATTCCGATTCGGATTTTTTGCACAATCTTATTTAAAAAGGACGACCCCTTTTAACAAATTTGCATGTTGCCAGGACCAAAAGTGGGTCCAAAATTTTTTGAACGTTTTTTTTTTGTTTTTTTCCTAAAATTATTTTTTTTGTATGGAACAAAGTTTTTTTGGCTTTTTTGGATCATTCCAAATAGAAAATGTCTTTAATGACTTTTCTCTAAAGTTGATAGTTTTTGACATATAAGCGATTAAAAATTGAAAAATTGCGAAATTGGCCATTTTTAACCCTCAAAAACTTTGTTAAAAACTGAAAATTTGAATGTTGCCAAGGTAGGTAGATTTTTCTTTAAACATCCATTGATGAAATCCCGAAGAGTTTTTTGAAATATAATATTTAAAACTCCTTTGTTTTTTAATTGCTAATCAAGCGTGCGCGGCACTATTTTCCACCGTTGCATATGTATACAGTATGGTGCAAATGAAAGGAATAAATTCGTTATTTCGTAAACAGGCGACATTAAGGAAAAATCACGAAACGTGTCGATTTTTATTTTTAAGTTATGATATCGCGGCATACATGGTATACTAGTGACGTCATCCATCTGGGCGTGATGACGTAATAGATGATTTTTTAAAATGAGAATAGGGGTCGTGCGCTAGCTCATTTGGAAGGTTCTTCAATTATCTATTCAGAAATATAAACATTTACATAATTATTTATACAGGGTGTCCAAAAAAACTTTTTAATTAAATTATTTGAAAAAAAAAAGAAGAATGTATGTAATTTATTTAATTCAAAATACATTTTACTGTTACCCGAAAACCAAAAAATGTTGATTTCACAAATAAACATTGCTTTTCGATTAAATTCAATCTTCAAGCCAGCTCCCGCCAGCCACCTACCTCTTGGAAGTCGGAACATTTAATTTAAGCAAAAAGCAATGTTTATTTGTGAAATAAACTTTGATTTCTAATTTGTGAAAGCAGTAAAATGTATTTTGAATTAAATAAATTACATAAATTCTGCTTTTTTGCCAAATAATTTAATTTAGTATAAATTTTTTGGACACCCTGTATAAATAATTATGTAAATGTTTATATTACTGAATAGAGAATTGAAGAACCTTTCAAATAAGCTAGCATACGACCCCTATTCTCATTTAAAAAAAATCATCGATTACGTCATCACGCCCAGATGGATGACGTCACTAGTATACCATATATGTATGCCACAACAGCATAACTTAAAAATAAAAATCGACCTGTTTTGGGATTTTTCGTTAAAGTCGCCGGTTAACGAAAGAACGAATTTATTCCTTTCATTTGCACCGTAATGTATACATGCAACGGTGGAAAATAGTGTCGTGTACGCTTGATTAGCAATTAAAAAACAAAGGAGTTTTGAATATTATGTTGCAAAAAACTCTTCGGGATTTCATCAATAAATGTTTAAAGGATATCTACCTACCTTGGTAACATTCAAATTTTCAGTTTTTCACATAGTTTTTGAGTGTTAAAAATGGTCAATTTCGCAATTTTTCAATTTTTAATCGCTTATGTCAAAAACTATCAACTTTAGAGAAAAGTCACTAAAGGCCTTTTCTGTTTAGAATGATCCAAAAAACCCAAAAAAACTTTGTTCCATACAAAAAAAAATAATTTTAGGAAAAGAAAAAGAACGTTTAAAAAATTTTTGACCCACTTTTGGTCCTGGCAACATGCAAATTTGTTAAAAGGGATCCTTTCTGAGTAAGACTGTGCAAAAAATCCAAATCGGAATATTTTTCCTAGCGGATGCGCAGTGACTTTCTGGACGAATAAGTGAGTACAGATTTTCCTTTTCAGGCATATGGGTAAGTCTGATTTAATTACATAGCTCAGTTTACCAAACGCTGCCTAGGCTAATCCTATGCGACGTGGGAGCTCGCAGGTCTGGTTATCTCTTCCCAACCGAATTTCATATCCCAAGTATTTATAAAATTCAGTCTGCTCAATATCCAGTCCATCAACAACAATATTACGATTTAGCACCAGATTAGTCATTATTTGCCTCTTGTTGATTTTAATCTTTAGTCCGACCTCTAAGGAAGTGTGATATAATTTGTTCAACATTATTATTGCATCATCCATACAATTGGCTATAAGGACGATGTCATCTGCGAATCTCAAATGACTGAGCTTCTCTCCATTTATATTGATACCATATTCGTTCCGGTCTGCCTTCTTAAAAGTGTGTTCTAATGAATGTGTAATGTGTAATGAATATTAGCAAAAATATAATGAAGAAATAAAGGAGAATGCAAGATAAATAACAAGAAAAAATATCCTCCTCATGTAATTATATGCCGTCCACCAGCGGCGACAGATACCTACTGCTAGGGATCTGGTCCCTGATCATAGGAGGTGTCAGTGCACCTAGCTGTCTTTAAACTGATAGCTAGCTAGCCTTGGATAGCGTGTAGCATGACCTTATCTGGTATGCCTTCAGTTTACACGTTGTTCCTTAAGCCTACGTTTATTGGGTCACTACTTCTTCACACCAAGGTCAGAAGTTACAGCCGACCCAGCTTACCAGCTTACCCTATCAATCGTTGGTTCCGCCAAATATCAAGAACCACATCCATAAGCGCTGTTGTTTGCCGACGACATCCTCGCCGGCTCCATCAGGCACACATTGCAGCAAAAACTCCACAATGAAAGGAACAACAGACACAATCAGACATCAGATCAGACAGAGAGGACCTTAAGAAAGTACAGGAATTTAAGTATCTGTCGACGTACAATCTCGCATCAACCCAAAATGGAGCTTAATCACTGGAGTGTTCTGTAACCGTCGAACGCTCGATCGACTCAAGGCAAAAGTATTCAAAAACCAAGATTCCATTCCGGTATTTTAGTTATTATAGTAAGTATAGGAATACTCATGCGTATGATTAATGGTTTTAACATAATTTTTTAAATACATTGTATTTTATTCCTTCACTCGGATTATTTCCTTTACTCATGATAAATGTACACCTAGATGTTGATATATTATCTCCTATCCAATGTTACAATCAGTCAACAAAACCATGATATTATTAATATATATTTTTAAACATTTTGTGGAATTATTTGTTGCAAAATCTTCTTCATTATCTCATATAATTAAATAGGCAAAAATAGCATATTTTTTGATATGCTAATAAATAATTTTTCTTTTTTCGTAAACTCACTAGAAAAGAAAATACAAAGTCTCTCGAAAAAATATTTTAATAACTATTCATTGTAAATTATTAGAGACAAAGTCTAATTAATTTGGTAAAACTAAATTTAAAAACGAGAATTACTAAAAATCCAAATTTTTTGTTACGAATATCCAAAGTTTAAAAATTGCCAAGAATATTAAATATAAAATTATTTCATCTGAATATACAACAAATTTTGAAATGATCTGGCCATGAAATGACCACAGAGTAACCCATCAACGGCAAAGTGTTTGACGCAGGTAATCAAATTATACAACTGCTGCGGCTACCCTGACATCGTTTATATACCCCCAGAAGTTAAATCAATAAAACAATCGAAAAAAAAAGAGACGGCATTTCTAAAAATTATCAGTTAGTATGGGAAGGTGTACTCAAAAAGGTTTCAATGTATTGCATTGCACAGAGATACGAGTATAAATAGTAATATTATGTTTTTTTCTTCAATGTAAGTTATGATTATCCAAGTATTATTGTTGCACTCTCATGAAAATCTTTGGGTAGATGGAGAAATTTTTTTATTCATTGTGCATAAAAAAAGAGTTATTTAAGAGCGTATATGCAAAATTTCGGGCCAATGCTTTTTAAATGCATTCATTTTTTTTTAATCCTGCAATAGTACTTTCAGATAAATGAATAAATAGTTTTAACCCGGCAGTGGTCGCTATATGCATGTACTGCTAGAATGCAGGGAAAGAGACCATAATTTGGAAAGCCAAGAAAACGCTGGGAAGACACAGTAAACAGCGACGCACAAGCCCCTTTTAGGAATCCGTGTATGGAGAAGAGCAGTCACAGACAAGCAAGGGTTGAGGCAAAAAATAAAGGAGGCAAAGGCTCAATTTGGGCTCTAGTGCCGTAGAAGAAGAAGAAGTGGTCGCTATATGAGATTTTCTCTCACGGTTTCAGAAAATTGGTCATAACATTTTTTCTGGGCAATTATACGCGCTGTAGTTCCTTCTAGTCGCCTAACTATCCTCCTTCGACAAATATAATAGACTGGTCCGATTACATAGTGGCTCAGTTGACTTAGTATCACCAGATTGTTGAGCCGGTGCACTTCATGTGAGAGATTCTCCCATCGCGCGACCACCGGCGCCACATACTTTGTATAAAAATTAATTTTATTTTTCCCCTTAAAACCTGAAATAACATCATTTTATAATTTAATAGAAGGCGGATGTGTTCGACGAAATGCGAACTCTATGTATATTTCGTTTCGCGGGATAGTTTTTTTTTCAATGTTTATCTTTTTTTGTATCTTTTCATATTATTATTATGTTCTATTATGTTATATTATTATGTTCTTATTATTAGTTAATAAAAAAAGTTTAATACTTTTTTTAAAGATTCTATTTTGAAAATAAAGGCCAAAGTTGGACATCTGAGAGAAAATTTCACGCGCGAACAACCGCGTACAAGCCTACCTAGCAACCAATGCCGGGTGAAAAATTCAAACGCAGAATGAAAAATTACATTATTACCGAGGGCAGAAAGTCCCTTAGAATAAACAAGAAGTTTCTTTTCAATGAGATATTTAAAATTAAAAATCACAATTTTCTCTTCTTTTTCACTCCTCTAACTTATTAAAATAAACATAATAATAATAATAATAATAACAAGTTACCAGGGAATTTCGAACCTCGGTAGTAATGTTATAATAATTCATGGAGCGTTTAAATTTTTCAAAAATACTTAATAGTTTTCTCAGGATTAAAAAAAAATTAATGCATTTAAAAAGCATTGGCCCGAAATTTTGCTCCTACCCTCTTAAGGAACAAACCTCTATTGTTAAATACGTTATTAAAAATCTTATTTTTTATATTATACTTCCGATTTCTTAGCTGTTTATTTCCTATTTATATTGTTTATTTTTCCGACCATGTTTTACTCAACTATTCTCATCATCAGTGGCATATTAGCTCATTATGAGCCAAAGCCTTTTTCAGAACAATATTTCACTCACTCATATTTCTGGCAACACTTCTCCATGCTCTAATTCCGTTCCAATATATTTTATAAATATGCTCTAGGTTGTAGTACCTATACTAAATTTACAATTAAGATACAGTAGAAATAAATAAACCAAGACACGTTAAATGCTACTAGGAGCACTCCCGTATCATAGTTTACAATGTATATACATTGTAAATTCAAAATAATTATTCCCAAAGTTTATACATTGTAAATTATGATTCAGGAGTGTTCCTAGTAGTATTGAACGTGTCTTGGTTTGTTTATTTCTACTACATCTTGTTTGTAAATTTAGTATATCGGTCTTCCTCTAGTACGTTGTCCCATCGGCCATCGGTTTTTTAGGCTTTCTGTCTTCTCAAGCCATTGTAAAACTTAGTGGCAATCACTATTCTTTTTTTAGTTTACAAGCTGATGGTGTTATCTTTAGTCAACAGCCAGCTTAGTTACGCGACGTCTTCCAATTCTAAATCGTCAATTATTACTCTTATAGGTGGCTGGTTGAGATATGTATGAGGGAGTAATGACTAGTGTTAGGACAGGTGTGGGAGAGACTGATAAATTTCAGGTGAAAGTAGGACTGTACCAAGGCTCGGTGCTTAGTATTTATTCTCATTAGTTTTGGACCACATAACAGCGAAACTACAGGGTAGCATTCCATGGTGCCTAATTTATGCTGATGATGTAGTGTTAATAGGAAAGAGTGAAAGAGACTTACAACAAAACTAGAACAGTGGTGACAAGCTCTGGAGGAAAAAGGTTTAAAAGTTAGTAGGGCAAAAACAGAGTAATTGGAATGTTCATTTAAAGATGGAGTTACTGCAAATAAAATCGTATCTTTGGATGGTGAAATGATTGTGAAAAGCAATAATTTTAAGTACTTAGGATCGGTATTACAGAGTAATGGAGAAATAGATGGAGATGCATGCAGTATAATTAGGGCTGGATGGATGAAGTGGAAAGAAGCGAGTGGTGTGTTGTGTGACAGAAAAATTCCAATGAAGCTAAAGGGAAAATTCTATAAAATAGCCATAAGACCGACTATGATGTACGGAACTGAATGTTGGGCAGTGAAAAAGAAAGAGGAACAACGAATGTATGTGGCGGAAATGAGAATGCTTAGATGGATGAGTGGAGTGACAAAGAAGGATAAAATTAGAAATGAGTATATTAGGGGAAGTCTAGGTGTGGCACCAATTGATGCCAAAATGAGAGAGCATAGGTTAAGATGGTTTGGTCATGTTCAACGTTGAGACGTTAATCACCCAATATGAAGAATTGCTAAAGTGCAGATTCCTGGAAGGAGTATGAGAGGAACACCACAGAAGACCTGGGGAAAGACGATAAGGCAGGACATGTTGGTAAAGGGGATTAACAGTGATATGGCCCTAGAGAGAATTGTGTGGAGAAATGCAATTAGGGAAGCCGACCCCTCATAGGGATAAGGCTAAGAGAATGATGATGATGATAGGTGGCTGGTTGCTTGACCTAGCACAAAACATATATTTGGTCTTTGGACCATATTTAGCCCCATTCTCTGTACAGATGCCCTTAACGACCAAAACGCATCGGTCAGAGACTCTGTGGACCGAGCTATGATGTCGATGTCATTTGGATATCTGACAACTTGCACAGATTTTTTTGATAGTGCCCTTTATGTAAATCTCGGACTCTCGAATTACTTTTTTTTAGATGAAGGTTAAATAGATGACACCATAGCATAGCAACCTGTCCCAGTCCATTTTTGCAATTGAAGGGTCTTAGAAGATTGTCCGAGATTCTGACTATGCTCGCTGCTCATGTACGCTCGAGTGTACATTCAGTTAGTTGAATAAGATTAAACATTATTTGGAATTCCACCAGAGCCAGGAGAAGTTTATATCTATTAACTGAACCGTATGCTACTTTGAATTGCACAAATACGTGGTGGGTGTCGGTGCCAAACTCCGGGGATTTTTTAAGAATCGGCCTCACTGTAAAGATTTGGTCTGTTGTTGATTTATTAGGTCGGAAACCACATGTATATTCTCCTACTATTTGGTCGGAGATGGGGAGCATTCTTTTGTCGAATACCGTCTAGTTTTTCGTTCTTTGGTGTAAGTAGTTATTATTAATGCTTTATAGACGGTCACTTTGATTTTTATACTACGTTATTTTGAAGCTACCTGTCTTCTCAAGCTATAGTACCAGTTATTTGCAAGCCCTATTCTGCTTTTAATGTACCTTCTGACGTTGCTATCTTTAGTCAAAAGGGAGCCTAGGTACATATGTAACAGTTTCCAAGCCTTCCACATCTAAATTGTCATTTATTAATCCTCTAGGTGGTTGGTGGTTGAACCTAATACAGCATATATGCATATTTAGTTTTTTGTGCATTTATATTTAATCCGATTCTCGTGCGTATGCTCTTACTGACCAAAATGTATCGTCAGAGACTCTGTGGACTTAGCTATTTTAGCGATGCCACCTGCACGTCCGACAACTTTCATAAATCTATTAAAGACAGTGCCATGTATGTTAATCTCTGACTCTCGAATTACCTTTGTTCTAAAGCAAGGTTACATAAAGGCCAAATATCTCATCAGCCTATGTTATTCCATTTTTTCAATGAAGGGGTATTCAAAGATCGGTCTGAATTCTGACCATGCTCGCTGCTCATGTGAGTGTAAATTCTGTTAGTTGATTAAGACGAAAAGCGGCATTTAAAACTCCACCATAACCAGGACAATTTAGATCTATTAACTCATCATCAACCCGTACTCGTCCACTGCTGGACATAGGTCTCCCTCAGCTCTTTCCATCTTTCTCTGTTTTGTGCGGCTTGCATCCAGTTGCCGACAATACGCTTCAGATCGTCAGCCCATCTGGTTGGTGGTCGTTCTCTGCTCCGTAGTGCTTCTTCTCGTGGCCTCCACTCGACAATATGTTTTGTCCATCGGTTGTCTGACAATCTGGTGACGTGTCCTGCCCAATTCCACTTGAGCGACGCGATTCTTTCGACGGCGTCCGTTGTTTTTGTTCTACGACGTAGTTCTTCGTTTGGGATTCAGTCCCTCAAGGAGACAACCCGTGCATCTGGCGCTCCATAGCCCTCTGAGTTATGCGAATCTTGTTCACTACCTTTTTTGTGAGTGTTTATGTTTCCGCTCCATAAGTGAGTACAGGCAATACACACTGGTCAAAGATTTTCCTTTTCAGGCATATCGCTAAGTCCGATTTAAGTACATAGCTCAGTTTACCAAACGCTGCCCAGGCTAATCCTATGCGACGTGGGAGCTCACACGTCTGGTTATCACTTAACAAACGAATTTCATGTCCCAAGTACTTATAAGATGCAGTCTGCTCAATATCCATTCCATCAACAACACTATTACGATTTAGCACCAGATTAGTCATTATTTGTGTTTTGTTGATGTTTCTGCAAGAATAAAGATTTGGTCCTGCTGTGATAGTTCATTAGGTCAGAAATCACACTGATATCCTCCCATTATTCGGTCGGCGTAGGAAAGCATTCTTTTGTACAATGCGTTAGACAGTTACTCAACTATAAGCTCTAGTCCATTCAGTTCAATTGAGTTTGGTTTTCTGTTTAAATTTTAGCTAGGATTGATGATACACACTTATCTATATAAATTTTTGCACTTACTTGTATTTTTTGACCACAGCGCTTCCAGCCCTTTGCATGATTACTCTTTATGGTTTTTTATATTGTTTAAAACTGTTTGTAAACATGTTTAGGAATTTTTGTTATCCTTTAATTTTGTTTTAAATATAAACTGTAAAAATGTAGATAGCTATTATTACATATACCCCCGTAGTTGTAGTCAATCACCTCTTAAATTACTGAAACGCCGCCTCTTTTTCATTAGCAAGAAATAAAAAAAAAGAAAAAGCATTTCTATTCGCAATCACAATTTCTACTTCTCGAGAGAGAAAATACCAGCAAACTTTAAAAACAACTGAAGCAATTAAAAGTAATCACTTACAAAAGAAATACTCACTTAGAGTTTCTTGAGCTCTGTGATTGACTCCTATTTTTCTGAGATTTCTTGTAATTGGGTTGGGCTGTTGCAGCGTCGGAACGATCATTGTCCTCTTCGGAGACGGCGACGTCTGGTTCTTTGTGCCTGTTTTTGAATCTTTTGTAGGCCCCGGAAGCGCCTAAGGACTTCCTCGTAGATTTTATGGCGTTCTCGGCCGGTAGAGAAGAAGTCTCTTCATTAACGGCAGCGGCTGGGGTGGGGTCTATCTGCCGTTGCTTATTTCCTTTTGATAATGAAGGTGCGGCTGTTTTTAATATTCGAAGACTTTGTGTGGGGTTTATTTTTCTGGAGGTGCTTTGTAATACTTGCGCGTATTTTCCTGAAAGAAAAAAAATATATAAAGACACTGAAAGAGTATTGGGTACATGATTATTTTAGTATGAATAAAAATTAAATCACAATGTACCTATTTATACATTAATGAATACACAATAAAAATTCAAGTATATAAATCAAGAAACTATCAAAAATTACATAATTTTTAAAAAAATTATTTTGCTACGTTTTCAATAAATGTACATCCGAGATATTTGAAATTATTGAGACCTAACTCTATTTGGACTACTTAAAGTGGATCCATTAGCGCCCCTAAAATTTCGAATGGACTGTAGTAATAGATCTTTTGCATAGGATTAACCATCTAATTTGAAATATTTCAGTGGTGTACCATTTTGATCTTTAAAAAATTTCAGACTATTACCCGTGCGCGTGCCAATGGTGAATATAAAATTCTTAATTTTATGTTAAAAAATACGCAATAACTACGCCTTAAAACCCACCAAATTTCATTTGCACATCTCAACCGGTTTTAGAGCAAAAAATAATTCGTCAGTTTGTAAGAAAAATTTTAACAACCCGTATCTCGGAAACAAATAAAAATCGAATAACAACATATGAGTAATTTTTAATTATTATTACGTATGTTATACAGTCTTAAAATTTGGGGTTCCTCCGTACTCACCCTGTAGAATAATAAATTACATAAATTCCACAAAGAAATAGCTTAAGAAAAATATGGAGATAGGACACAGGCAAAAGCATAAAATCCCTCGAAGAGCGACATATCACAACAATCCAATAAGGACAACATCCGCTGCAAACCAAATCGACATTGAGGATGATACCCAAGTTCGATCCAAAGTATTGATATGCTAAGAACTTCTACCCCGGTCTTTACGTACTGACCAGAGTCCACCGCCCTTTCCCGTTCCTGCGATCTGGTACCTATCGACTGTCTCCATTCACCCCACGCCTGAGCCTAGTATTAATCGGCCGCTTCCCGGTCTTTGGTCATTGATAAAAAATGTTCCTTCATTCTACCCACACCAACTCCGCTAACTTTATTCTTGTTCACCGGTATCAACTTTTAATAACGCGCTTTGGGGTAGGTATGGCGATTGTTGACAAAACACCGGTTTTCGGTTAAACCGGTTTTTTTAACTTACGGTTTAATCTGATGGTTCTAACCGGTTATTCCAAAAAGCGGTTTTTGGTTTTTTGAATCAATATTCAATACTCAATAAGTTACAATGTCACATTTACATTGCACTTTAGTTTGTGATATCCGTAATGTCTATTTTCAATATAAAATCTCACAGTTTTCGATATATTGGAAAAAATCAATTTTCATTTGGTAACTTCAAAGAGCTGTAACTTTTTTAAGTGCATATTTCTACTAGGGTAAATTAGGTTAAATCGATATATTTTTGGTCCCAGAATATATTATTTAATTTATGACCTACCTTTTTGTTACACCCTTTAAACAACAAACTAACCCAATGACAGTTTCGGGTCCAAATAATACCAAATAATTTAAAAATACAAAAGTAGTGAAACTTATTTACATACATAATATATATATATATATGAATTATAAAATAAAAATGTAACATCAAAAATAGTAAAACAAAAATAGTGAATCGTTGTTATAATTCTGAACTGGATATATTATTGTCCTAAATGTTTTGCAAATTTGTTGCATATCTGAAAAAAAAATCACAGGCCTGGATCCCGCGTACCAAAAAAAAGGTTGATCAATAGTAAGCTGAAAATTTGTTAATAGCTTAACGGTGTCTAGTCAAACAAACTTTGATGTACGGGAACACTGGAACAGGGGAAGTTTTAATTGTGGAACAGTTTAAAAATTTGGAACATCAAATTACGAAACCGCCCCATATATTTTGTCGGACAGAACTTTCAATTGATTTGTTACCGTTTCATTAAAATCTCATGCAAACATCAGATTGCTATTTATTACCAATATAATTCCTGCCATTTGACACGTTTTTCGTGTTAGACTTATAGGTCTGGATCCCGCGTATGAAAAAAAGTTGATTAATAGCAAGCTGAAAATTTTTTAATAGCTTAAGGGTGTCTAGTCGGACAAACTTTGATATATGGGAGCACTGGAACAGGGGCAGTTTTAATTATGGAACAGGTTAAAAATTTGGAACGGTCAGATCACGAAAACGGCACATATATTTTATCCGACAGAACAAACTTAAACTCTCCGAACAGAGATTAAACTCTCATGCAACAATCAGACTGCTATTTATCACCTGTCATAATTCCTGTCATTTGAAATATTCGACATGTTCCACTCATTAAAACGCCCATTTGGTGATAAATAGCAGTCTAATTTTTGCATGAGAGGTTAATCTCTGTTTGGAGAGTTTAAGTCTGTTTTGTCGGACAAAATAAATGTGCCGTTTTCGTGGTCTGACCGTTCCAAATTTTTAACCTGTTCCACAATTAAACCTGCCCCTGTTACAGTATTCCCATATATCAAAGTTTATCCGACTAGACACCCTTAAGCTATTAACAAATTTTCAGCTTGCTTAATCGGTTTTTTTTTCATACGCGGAATCCCGACCTATTATTAAAATGTCCAGTTGGTGACAAATATCAGTCTAATTTTTGCGTGAGAGTATAATGAAATAATAACAAATCCATTGGAAGTTGTGTCCGACAAAATACATGCAACGTTTTCGTAGTCTGACGTTTCAAATTTTTAACCTGTTCCACAATTAAAACTTCCTGTGTTCTAGTGTTACCATACATCAAAGTTTGTCCGACTAGACACCGTTAAGCTACTACATAACAAATTTTCAGCTTGCTATTAATCAACTTTTTTTGGTATGCGGGATCCAGGCCACTCACATTCTATACAAGATACACAAAACTATTTTACTTTTTTTCATTTTTTTTAAGTAATTCCACAGGCTCGTTTGTGTAGGTATAGCATTTATTATAAATAATACCACCATGACTGCACATTCTGCACAGCACACACCTGATTGCTATTGATACTAATATCTAGAGAGCGGAATATATGCAAAGTGCATATAGATGCATATATTGCATATTTTCAGACAACAAACACAACATTGCATATTTAAGCTAAACACGATTTATTTTGCATATTTTAAAAATAAATTATATAAAAGTTTAAAATTTTCCTCTCTTAGTTGGAATTTAATAACTTCGATATGAACGAGCTCGTTATTTATCTATCTATCGCTCATCTGGACTTTCCCATTACTACCTGAATTTAACAATTATGGGTGTTCCCAGAAAAATATTATTTTATTAGCGTAGCAAGTCGTAGGTACCTACCTGCTTTTAAGGGTCTAATAATTATTTTGTCAGTTTCCGGCCAACATTTGTTTAAAGTAAACGTTGTATCGTATTTAGTGTTTTTAAAGTAATTGGTATATATTAAATTTAAATATGTCTACCATTCAAAAAAGTGCTTGGATAAAGTGTTTTCCCGAGTAAAAGCTAAGTGGAGACAAAGTATTTTGCATGGCCTGTTCCAAAATCGTAAGTTACATTCATTTTCACATTTCATTTTTTAAATGAGGAACTGACAAACAAAAGCATCATGTCCCACAAAAGAAATTTTTCTGGAAAGAGTGTTTTTATTCGACAAATTCGCTTTTATTTCTATAAAGACGGACATAGAGAGAAGCATCAAAATACAAAAATCCATCAAATTGTAGACAATTCCGCTTTTGTTCTTCAGCTTAAGTAACGTACTTTGTTCTTTAAGTAACGTACAAATTGCTAAAGAACTTATGTTCATAAAAGTTAATTTTAGTTTTTTACCAGATCTAATAAAGTCATTAGAACAAAGGAATTTACAATTAAGTGATTCGGTTAATCTTGTTAACACTTTTTCTGCTCATTGTCAAAAAATTCCGGGAAATACAGGGATTACAATTAGAAATAAATTAAAGAATGTTTTAGAAAAAAATGAGGGCTTCGATTGTTTGAGGAAAGATGTACGTATTTTTGAAGGCAACTTTTCTGAAGATCTTACGACTTAATATATTGTTTTGTTTTTGAATATTTTTAATATGCATTTGCATATTTAGACAAATTTAGAAAAAATACCTGCATATTTGTAGTAAAAGTAATGCATATATATGCGCATATTTTGGTAATGTTGTGTTGCATATATTCCGCTCTCTACATATCTTTTAATATCTGTTTTTTTATAGGATCCCCAATTCAGCAAACATCACCTGCTTATTCTCGAGTTCATCAAAATAGCTAGTTCAGCTTATTACATTTATTAAACATATTTCAGTGAGCGTGAGAGTCATTAACGAATATAAAGGTTAAACAAATCAAGAATTTTTGATGAATTTAAACAAACCGTATTTTTTCTCGAAATTCATAACATATTTTTTTATTATCCGGTTACTATTAAGGTTTTATTTTTTAAGAACATTTATCCGGTTTTTCACCGTTTATTATTCAGTTTTATTACATTAAAAAGAAAAAACCGGTTATAAACGTAACAAAAAACAACCGGCAAAACCGGTTATTGCGAAGTAAAAAAACTGGTTTTAAGTTATAACCGGTAGGTTTCTCCCATCCCTACTTTGAGGCTTACGGTCAGTTCGCAGCGAATGCTCTTGCGCGTAAACCAATTTTAAATATTTAGGCAAAAAATTAACATAGAAACATTTACCAAAGCTTAAAATGTTCGCCAATGTAATGTAAAGTGCAATTCGAAACTTTTTCTCAAATCTTTAATGTTTAGTTTGTGGTTACAACATATTCATTAGTAAAGATAAAGTAACTTTGCAAAGTTTTTTTAAGCTAAAACAATTACCTTTAACCCAGCATTGGTCTCTATATGATATTTTCTCTCACGGTTTCAGAATATTGCACACAACTTTTTCCATGTTAAATTACACATGCTGTAGCCTCTAGTCTCATAATTATCCTTCTTCTACAATCGTATAGATATATAAGACTCGTCTGCTCCGATGGTGGTTCAGTTGACCCGATTGTTAAGTCAGTGAGCTTCACGTGAGATATTCTCTCATCGCGCGACCATCGTGTATTTAGCATTATTTTGTTTTGTATTTGCAATATGAATCATGCAAAGATAATGTTAGAGCTTGCCCTGTACAATTTTGAAATATACATAATATTGAAATATTATTTCTACATTTTTTTATACAAAGAGCCTTCCAGGAAAAGAGCTATTGCAATGTCATTTTCCTGGATGTAAGTCAAGCATTTGACAAGGTCTGGCATCCAGGATTGTTATTCAAACTGAAGAAAGAAATCTCTCAGCCGCTATATACAATACTAAAATCATATCTCTAAGAAAGGCTATTTTACACAAGATACGAAGAAAGTATGTCTGAAATTCACAACATAAATGCTGGGATCCCGCAAGACAGCGCCTTGGGACCAATTCTCTACACAATCTTTACAGCTGATTTTCCAACTGGAGTAGAATCTACAATCGCCACATTGGCAGATGACACTGCAATTCTGTAAAAAAACCCAGATCCCATACAGCCAGCTGAAATATTGCAACAAAACATACATCTAGTTGAAATATGGGCTAAGAAAGGGAAGATCAACGAAGCAAAATCAGTTAACGTAGTATTCACTAAATGTCACAAACACCGAATATTCTAATGCATAACAAGAATATTCCTAAAAATGATTCTGTAAAATATCTCGGATTACACCTTGACAAGGGGCTTACATGGAGAACACATCTGGACGAAGAGGAAGCAACTAGGAATAAAATACAAAAAACACTACTGATTACCGGCAAAAAATCCACCTTATCTCTATCTAACAAAATATAAGTGTATAAAGCAATCATCCGGCCCATCTGGACATACGGTATTAAATTGTGGGGAACTGCAGCAGACAGCAACCTAGCAATACTGGAGTGGTTTCAATCCAAGGTTCTTCGTGCTATCACAAATGCACCGTGGTTCATTCCAAATGCAGACATTTACAGGGACTTGAAGATGGAGACAGTGAAGCAGATGATCATCAAATGCAGTGATAAATATTTAAAACGACTGGAAATGCACCCCAACGAATTAGCAGTGAATTTATTGGACAACTCTACACAACTAAATAGACTGAAAAGTAGAACTCCTCTTGACTTGCCATTTAGAACATAAGTGTCTTAAAGTGTTTTAAGGTTTTAAGTGAAAGTAAGTAACTTAGTGTAGTTATTAGTAACAAACCTACTAGGAGTTGATAGTCATTGGACTAAACCTCCTCTCACATTTGTTCGTTTAACAAAAATGCTTAGGGCTGGTATTTCCAACCGCACTTAAACCTAAGCTTACTTTAAGCTTAAGCTTAGATGCCTGTATTTCCACTTCAATTTCAACTTAAGCATAGGCTTAAACCAAATAATTTTAAGCTCGCGCGGGAGTTGGTTTAAGCCTTTGCTTAAAATTTGTTTTCTGTTTTTTGAGGTTACTTATAGATTAATACGATTAGTTAAATGAACTTTTGCGTAATAACGTTATTATTGGATTATTAACGATTATTTAAATAAAATTCTTCCATTTGGAAGGTGTAGACACATGAAAAATATTTATTTCTACAATGCTTGGTATATTTATTTTACAAAAGTAAACTTACATTCCAATTTGACATTTTAAGGAATATATCCAATAAACAAAATTACAAAGACGGATCTTCTATTGCTTATGCAAAATAACAATAAAACATAATAGCGAGAGAAAATATAGACAATATACTAACACGTGTACCATGTACACAAAATTAAGTAAAGTAAAATAAGACAGATACAGATGACAAGATAAAATTAAATGTTAACAGTACTGATTTTTACCTCAGAACAGTTAGTTATGGAACTCTGACATATTCAGAGGTACCAAACCAATTGACTTGACAGTTGAGGACCAGTTTAAATGATGCAAATACGGCACCCAGCTTAAGCTTCTCCTTAACTTTTGACACAGGCTTAGCTAAGCAAAAGCTTAAGTAGATGTTGAAATACCGGCCCTTAGTGTTACATTTTTTGTGATGTAACAAATTGTATTTAAAAATAAATAAAAAAAAAATCTACATTTTTAGATTAAAATTGTGCAAGCGCATCAAAAGTCACATTGTGTAAAGCTAAAAATAACTTTATTAAGTTTAAAATTTATTTTGAAAATTTTATTTCGTAAAAAAAGACTAAAGTTGGAAATGGGAGACAAAATCTCACGAGCAACCACTCCCGTAAAAGCCCGTACAAAAGCTAAGTTATTCTTGAAAAAGCTCCATCGAAGCTTAAGTTTATAATCATTTAAAAGTAAATGGTTAATAGAAAGTTATGTGTTCCAAAAAAAAACATAAAGAACGTCAAAGTACCAAGGTGGCATAAAAGTGCTCACTCAACCTCTCTGGCTCCCAGGCTATATACCAATAATGCGAATTCGATACTAGAGTTCTGCTAAAAGATTTTTTTAACACCAACAAGAATTTTATTTCGGAGGATTAATTTTTCACCGTGTATCCTGAATTTTGAGTGATAATGAAGACAGCTCTTCATTAATGTTAACGGCTGGCATCTCAGCCTCGACGTCCTTGCAACGTGTTAACGTTATTTCCGGTTTTTAATGAAGGTATCTCGCTTTTTAATATTCTTGAAATCTATTTTGTGGTGAGTTCTTAAAAAGATGTTTTCGTTTTCGTTTTTCCTTTGAGGTTTTTAAAAATGCTTATCTTACGATCTGAAATATTCATGAAAAGTACATAATATAGATGAAATGTGTTTTTGTAAAACGATAGCTGTAACTTTATGTCTTGGAAAATATAAATTAATATACTTTAAAGTAAACACACAGCGGCAATATTAACGGAATACCTTAAAAATGGGATATGTTAGATGTCTCGAATTTACTAAACCTGTTGTCCGATTTGAGTGATTTTTTAGTAGGTTATAGCCTTATTATTTGAGAAAATCGATGTTACAATATTATTGCTAGACAGGTAAAAGTTATTTTATACCGGGTGTAACAATCATACTGTGTTTTTTAAAGTTCGGAACACCCTGTGGAATGTTCCAGCATATATAAAATATTTAATTTAAAACTCATTTTTAGCCTTAGGCTTTCTTAACCTTCTCTTTTTTAGTTGATTCGCTTATGTTCGATAATAAAAGAGATATGTACCTACTTTTATATTACAAATTAGGTATGCTATTTGGTCTTGATCAATATCATTCTTAATCTCGAGATCTACTGTTTTTGCCTCTTGTAAGGTTCTAGCAGATGGCAAACGCTGCATTAGTCTTCTGCCAATTATGTCACGCAAATGTTCGATCGGGTTAAGATCTGGACTATGCGATGGCCAATTCAAAATCCGAAGATTTACCTGTTGTAAATATTCGAATAGAGTTTGTGAACGTGAGGTCTTGCATTATCGTACATTTGTTCCGTGCAACTGTTACTAATATAGAGAGCCGATAGCATGGTAGCTAAGTCCTTCCGTATGTAAGATCACTGATTGAACACAATCATCGCGGGTCAAATTCCTTGTAGCCCGTTCCATTTCCACCCAACAACAGAAAAAAATACGGACTTAATTGAAACTTAATAGTTATTTTTCTACAACCGTGTTAAGAATGCAATTTTTAGCACTCCATACGAGCGTTAAAAATGCTACTTTAAGACAGTAGTGCTTTAAAAAAATTTTAAGGCACTGCAGTTCTTATTGACCGTATATGCAATTTTGATGTAATGTCAAAAAAATATAAAATTGGAATGTCAGTCAAGTTCAAGTAAAAGTTTTTGTAGATATTGTCCTGTAATTACGTTTGTAGAAAAAATATTGTATGATATGCGTGTTAAAAAGTACATTTTTAAGGCACTCATGTGAA
Source organism: Diabrotica virgifera virgifera (assembly GCF_917563875.1). NCBI lineage: Eukaryota > Metazoa > Arthropoda > Insecta > Coleoptera > Chrysomelidae > Diabrotica > Diabrotica virgifera. The sequence continues at coordinate 92,420,134 of NC_065447.1, read as the reverse complement.
TTGCAGAACTCGCTATCGCTCATTCTGCAAACTTTCACATGCATGCCTTAAACGTGTACTTTTAACACTTATATCATAAATAACTATTATGATATAAGTGTTAAAAATAGCTTTGCTCATTCTGCAAACTTTCACATGCATGCCTTAAACGTGTACTTTTAACACTTATATCATAAATAACTATTATGATATAAGTGTTAAAAATACACGTTTAAGGCATGCATGTGAAAGTTTGCAGAATGAGCAAAGCGAGTTCTGCAATTCACATGAGTGCCTTAAAAATAACTATTATGATATAAGTGTTAAAAGTACACGTTTAAGGCACGCATGTGAAAGTTTGCAGAATGAGCAAAGCGAGTTCTGCAATTCACATGAGTGCCTTAAAAATGTACTTTTTAACACGCATATCATACAATATTTTTTCTACAAACGTAATTACAGGACAATATCTACAAAAATTTTACTTGAACTTGACTGACATTCCATTTTTTATTTTTTTGACATTACATCAAAATTGCCTATACGGTCAATACAAAATGCAGTGCCATAAAATTTTTAAAGCAGTAGTGCCTTAAAGCAGCATTTTTAACACGGTTGTAGAAAAAATAATAAATCTACTAATTTTCACCACAAACCAGACACTTTTTTACTGTTAACAATTTGACATCTATTAATTTGGTAATTTCTTATAGCCTAATTTAGCCTTGTCTATTAAATTAAGCAGAAAATGAGGATTTATTGATGAAAAACATGGCTAGTTGTTACGTACCTAACTTTTTTATTATCCAAGATAAGCAAATGAATTAAAAAAAAATGTTAATAAATAGACAGACCAGTATCGTCGCCCCCGCTAAAAATCGATTATCTATAACAATAAATTGAACTTGTAATTTGTCAAAATTTATCGAGCCTATAAGTATAGTAATTATTTTTTGATAGTATATACAGTGATGAGCGCGCTAATAACCGGCAAAATAACGCAAAAGGTGAAAAACATATTAAGTTGTGAGATAAAAACATATAAAACTAGTAAAGGTGGTAAATTTAGCGATAAAAACCTATAAACTTACATTATATTTATTGTTTCCCACCTCTAGACTATCAGAGGAGCATGACAACTAAAACTGTCACTGTCACAGTGACAGTTGCCAAACTCGTCCGATACGTCTAAAGGTGGAAAACAATAGATATAATGTAAATTTATAGCTTTTTATCGCTAAACTTCGCACCTCTACTAGTTTCATTTCTTTTTATCTCAACTTAATATGTTTTCAATCTTTTGCGTTATTTTGCCGGTTATTAGCGCGCTCATCACTGTATAGTGTCACTGTCACTGTCGTACTACCGACGCACTGTTGAAAGTTCGCAGAACTTTCGAAAAACAAAAATATTTAAAAAAAATCAATGGGAAAATCCCAGTAGCTGGCTGTATACCATAATTAAAAATCATACAGAAGTAAAAACTTCGTTTGTACAATGGTATAAAAAAGTTTATTAAAAACCATTAAATTCGTCCAAAAGGATTCGCAAAACGTTTTCGATCTAGATCAGATCATCTTCAGTGCGTTTTACTTAGTACATGAAACTAGCAACCTTATCAAATTGGTAACATCGAGAAATATTTTTTACATGATATTTATAGCGACTCCAAGTCGATGTTAAAAGATTAAATGTGTTAGGAGTGCTCAAAGGGCAACATGGTTCCCTGCTCGATAAAAACTTGTGGTTCTTGTCAGTTCAATGGATACAGACCAACTGTGGTCTGTGGACTGTTGGTCAGTCTATTGAACTGGCACGAACCACAAGCAGGGAACCATGTTGCCCTTTGAGCACTCCTAACACATTCAATCTTTTAACATCGACTTGGAGTCGCTATAAATATCATATAAGTATCATGTAAACCATATTTCTCCATGTTACCAATTTCATAAGGTTGCTAGTTTCATGTACTAAACAGAACGCAATTAAGATGATCTGATCTAGATCGAAAACCTTTTGCGAATCCTTTTGGATGACTTTTAATGGTTTTTAACCCTTAAACGCCCAACCTGTTTTAGGTTCCATGTAAGCCCAAGGGTGGGTAAAAAATATCCACCTCGAAAATAGCTAATATATTTATTGAGAGTTGTTGGAAATGGATTAAACTTAGAATCTTATGCTTAATAAACACAGCATTTTCTACAATATTAATATAAACAATTGACAAACCTTACAACAAAATTAAAATGTACATCAAAATTAATATACCAGTAAAAGTCAGTAATTGAGATTTGTCGATTTTCTCCACATTCTTCTTTTCAACCTTCTCATTGGCGAACAATTATGTAGATTATGTAGTTATACGTCAATAATTAAATAAATTCTCTTCCTACCAACGAGAAATTATATAGAAACCTTTATAGTCCTGTCGCCAGGGGGGGTACAACGGCCTCGTTAATTCAGATGGACTTACCCAAGTTTTTTTTATGTATTTTGACCCGTAGAACACGAATTTTTTGGGTAACAGTTGATCCGGATGTCGATAAGATTGTTATAGACCAAGAACTTGAGGAATCAAATAACAGCGATTTTTGGCAAAACAAAACAATATTTTGTATTTTTTGGGTCATTTTAAGCAAAAAATATTTCTACAAGTTTTTTAGTAGGATGCACAGTTTTCGAGATAAACGCGGTTGAACTTTCAAAAAATCGAAAAACTGCAATTTTTAAACCCGAATAACTTTTGATTAAAAAATAAAATAGCAATTCTGCTTAGCGCCTTTGAAAGTTGAAGTCAAATTATGTCGGTTTTGATTATTTGCATTGCTAAAAATTTATTGTGTTATTGTTAAACAAAGCTACAAACAACTAGTGCGTGAGTGATGTTTCTATGATTTCTCATTTAAAATCGAACGAGTAGGTAGAATAGGTACTAGTGCAATCAAGACTATTTCTACGTTACATGCGTTAAAACGCATGTAAAAGCACGGGAAACCCTACGTGTTTATAGCTTTGTTAAACAATAAAAAAATAAATTTTTACCAATGCAAATAATTAAAACCGATATAATTTGACTTAAACTTTCAAATGCGGTAAGCAGACTTGCTATTTTATTTTTTAATCAAAAGTTATTCGGGTTCAAAAATTGCAATTTTTCGATTTTTTTAAAGTTCAACCGCGTTTATCTCGAAAACTGTGCATCCTGCGAAAAAACTTGTAGAAATATTTTTTACTTAAAATGGCTCAAAAAATACAAAATATTGTTTTGTTTTGCCAAAAATCGCTGTTATTTGATTCCTCAAGTTCTTGGTCTATAACAATCTTATCGACATCCGGATCAACTGTTACCCAAAAAATTCGTGTTCTACGGGTCAAAATACATAAAAAAAAACTTGAGTAAGTTCATCTGAATTAACGAGGCCGTTGTACCCCCCCTGGCGACAGGACTATTAGTAACAAGTTTTACCAAGAATGTAATTTTTATGCCCACCCATATTTAACTCAAGATGCTACTTTTATTTTCAAAAATATCGGTAGAACCAAATTAACATTCGATAAAGGGCTGTCTTTTTAACAATAAATAATTTTTTTTTAAATTTTTAAACACGTAATAAATATGTTACAAGGGAATACGCATTAGGTGGAACTTTTTTACCCACCCTTGGGCGTTTAAGGGTGAATAAACTTTTTTAAACCACTGTACAAACGAAGTTATTAAATCTGTATGATTTTTTAAAACTATTGATGACGCGCTGATGTTTACTCTTAAATTTAGAAATTTATTTATGTTCTCCTGTTTTGGTAGGCAATCCACAACACATCTGAATACATATTATGTGGGTATCTATATAAATCAGGATTGCCAATATATTACCGGAAATTAATAATAATTATTAGTAACCGGAAAATTCAAATGTCGATGAGTAGATATTTACTCGACTTTAATATGTACCTAACCTTTACATTGTTCCATGTTGCTGTAAAGCATTGCAATTCCAGATTCGGTAAAATGAACAATATTTAATTTGGTAATTGAAAATTCTTCTACATTCGTAATCAATATTATTAATAAACAAGAATATTTTACGATTAGTCAAAATTTGTAGTTACATGTCATTTATGGAATATTGTCATCAAATAAAATTTTCTAGCTGCGCTACGAAAAATTCACATCCAATTTTAATTTTCTATGTACACATCGCCTTTTGATGAGCTGCACTAAAATTCTGATTATATTTTCTCTCCGGTTTTAATGAAGCAAATTTCAACAACAATATACAGACAAAGCGGCGTATTCAGCCTGTTTATCGATAAACACTTCTATCCCGCTCCTTAGGTTCTCCTCGAGTTAACAAAGAGACGAAGAGTTTTATAATATTTTCAAACTCGGATTTTTCTTTCCCCCCGAAGAACGGGTATATTTCCTGAAATTGAACGACGTTCGAGAGAATTAAGGAGAGAAGTTGAGTGAGTTCGAAAACAATAGTTTTAGCCATTTTAATGGAAAATACGGAAGACTTTTGATTAGTGAGTTGAATGTATTTAAGCGTATATCTGAAGGAGAAATTATTTCTTTAATTACTATTGTGTTCGGAAAACAGATCTAAGAATGAAACGAGTTGAAAATAAATATACAAAGCAATATTTTTCAGATTTGGTAAGTATCCTATTTTTCAGATTTGCTTTATATTAAAGTAATTATTATTATTGTAACGTTATAAACGTGACATCTTTATTAGCTTTATTTAAATAATTTATTTTATTAGCTCAGTAAATGAACGGGAAATACGGCGATACTGTGTTATTTTCAGCGTCAACCCGGAATTGCATAAAAATTTAGCTTTAGGTTCTACTTACCCTCCACTTGAAAGTTGAACTGGTGCCGTTTGTTTGTTTTTACTTGGGGGGATGACAGTTACCTCTTCTCGGGGGTGAACAAGGCGTGCTTAAAATAAGCCCGAAAATGGATACACTGACTAAATCTAAGCAACTTTGGTTCTATAGTGTCTTTTTTTTTCAATTTAGTTAATACTTTTCGAGATATTTGCGATTGATTGAAAATGTTTATTATTCGACAAAAAACAACACGTTTTCAGGCGGTTTTTCGTAAATAACTCAAAAACTAAGTTTTTTGTCGAAAAAAATATTTTTAACAAAAATATAGCACAAAAAACGAAAAAAGTTGTGTCTCCGCGAAGTCTATAGACCCAGAAAAAGCAAAGTTATAGCTCATGAAAAATACAGCTTTAATCGTCAAATTCCAGATCGAATATTGCAAGGTGAAATAATTAAAAAAGAATGTGTGTGTACTTTGTACGCACGTAAGAAGATATTCTTCTATTATATAATAGGTAATTTAAACGAAGTAAATATACTTAAAAGGTTATTTGTACTTATTTTATTTAAAAATCAAACTAACTTTCTTATCTACCACTTTCAAAAAAGGAGAATGTCTTCAAAAATTATATAATAATATACTTACAATCATAAAATCTATAAAAAAAAATAAAAAAATAATAACTTGCTTGGGGCTTGAGCCCACTTCACGTCTACCGCGCCGTACGAAAGTTGACGCCATTTCAAACTGCACCAAACTCTCGTATACGTCATGTGGGAATATACACAAACTAAACGTTTACACCATAAATATATATGAATTTAACAAAATTATTAGTTTGATTTTTGTCGAAATAAAATACAACAAAATATAGAGTAAGAAAACGATATATGAGATGAAGATTTGTAGAAAGTTTGTTCGTAATCAGTTAATGTAAATTAAAGCATTGCCTACTAATAGGTAACTACATTATTTTGTTTACATTTTCCAAATAGATAGGTATTGAAACTATTAGGTATTTCCAACTGAAACATTTAGAATTACGTACCTGTGGCTTTTCAAAACTATTTAAAAAGTCGCTATAATTATAAGTTTGATTTTATTTCTGTCCACACATCAATAAAAACTAATATTATACAATATTTTTGTTTACCGATAACCTCCATATTGAACAATTATTGACAGATCATTTCAAAATTTTAACACCCAATTAGAGCCCGTATAAGAACTAATACCATACTGTCGGTGTGCGCATGCGCGCGGATCAATCAAATTTTAACCTCAATCGATTCGCCGCTAAAGAAGAATTTTAACTATTTATAATGGGAAATAAGCCACAATATTATTAAAAAATGGAATTTTATTAACGTTTCGACGCCCAAATCGGGTGCCGTTGTCAAAATACAAAATACTATTAACATAAACAAAAATGTTGTTGCTTAGTAAAAAAAAATCTTCTAATAATTTATTTAATTTGACTTATTTATATCGGCAATTCAGATACATAATACAAAAAATTTTTAAAGTAGAAGACTTTAAAATGATATTGCCAATATTTATGAGTTGCGTTCCTGGGACGACTTTACTGAAAAATAGTTCATTCAATTACATGAAATCAACCCCAACTCAAGAATATTCGTCACAAAAAATCATAGCATGTGATCTGTCTTTTAAAAGACAACCACATGCAACGGTGACATTAAAATTCTCGCGTTAGAGATCTCATAGTAAATCACGAGGGAAAAAATACTGAAAAGAAAATACCCATACTCAAAGAGGAAGTCAATAGAAAGAAAATACCACAATTAGTAAGTCAATAGTCAAGTTAGTACATATTTTATATTTTAGTATTACTTATATATCCATGTATTATTGATATTATTTATAATTTAAACAAAATTATAGTAAAGTCAGAATTTGGTATTAATTTTGAGAGTAAATTAAATGTAAGACCAAATACTTACGATGTCGGGATAGTATCACGAGGTTTTTCCTGGTTTTCCCTCGTGATTTACTATGAGATCTCTAACGCGAGAATTTTAATGTCACCGTTGCATGTGGTTGTCTTTTTAAAGACAGATCACATGCTATGATTTTTTGTGACGGATATTCTTGCGTTGAGGTTGATTTCATGTAATCGAATGAACTATCTTTCAGTAAAGTCGTCCCAGGAACGCAACTCATAAATATTGGCAATATCATTTTAAAGTCTTCTACTTTAAAATGTATCATATTATGTATCTGAATTGCCGATATAAACGAGTCAAATTAAATAAAATATTAGAAGAATTTTTTTTACCAAGCAACAACATTTTTGTTTATATTAATAGTATTTTGTAGTTCGACAACGGCACCCGATTTGGGAGTCGAAACGTTAATAAAAATAATTTTTTAATAATATTGTGGCTTATTTCCCATTATAAATAGTTAAAATTGTAAAAATGCCACAAGAAAATAGCTTCAAAACAACACTAAAGAAGAATATCTTCAAAAATGTAGCTCTCTTTGGGAAAAACCCATTTAAAGTTTTTTAAGGTGTTTAAAAAAGCTTTACTTTTCACAGAAATTTCTACGATTAAAACTCAGCGAGTTACGCTCAAAATAAAGTTGCCCCCTTTTTTTTGATAAAAAAATCGTGAAAATCTCCCTCTGTTTAGCAAGCCAAATGAAATTACTCGTTACCGCTTTAGAAACAAAATACTTTACTTATGTATTTTTTATAATGATCTGTAAGCTTCGCCGGGTTAAAGTGCTTATTTTTGAAAGGATTATAGTTACAAGGGCTTGAACGAGTCACTAACCACTAATGTATGAAAACTTTGAACAGCCATATCTTAACCAATTTTTGTCTTATAGGAAAAGAAAATGAGACAAACATATTCATAAAAACAAATCCTACATTTTTTTACTCTATGAAATTTTTCGTATCACTAATACTTTTTAATATATTTTGAAAAAAACATTTTTCCAAAATTTTTAGAAAATAGTTTTCTTAATATAAAACCATTTTTTTTTCAAAAATAAGGACTTTGAAACAGCCAATCTTACAGATCCTATAAACAATATATAATGTTACAGATCATATATAAGATAAGATGAACTAACGTTGAAAGACTTAGCTTGACGAAGCCTCAACAATTAATTCTCATAGTTAGTTGCAGTTTAATTGTTATACATTATTCCTTAACTTGCTGTGATAGTTCGACTGTTACAGTATGTATATTTGCTGTTTTTACACTATTAAGAAATTAATAGGGACATGTACTACTTCGGACCGTAGTCACTTCGATTTCACTATAAAGTTTTAAATATTTTTATCCCTGGAAAATCACACCTATTTTTTTTACATAAACCGCACACATAGGTGTCAGATACCCAATAATTTTTGTGAAGAAATAAAAAAAAAGTAAATATTTTATGATTTCCAAAGACTCTCTAATCACGGTCGAATACATACGAATAATTAAATCAATAATTTTATTTTCTCTCTATTAATTGTAGTAACACAAAAGAAGAAAATATTAAAAATACCTAAAAATAATTAAAACATTTTCTAAAAAACCGGAAACATAATTCAAAATATTTTAATTTAATTTAACATCAAAATGGTCTTTCTAACTAAAATATAACACCTTTTGATTATAGAACTCATATTCATTCTTAGCCAGGTATTTCAGTTTCACTCATTTTAGTAACTATATTCATAAGACAGTGTGGCTCTATGCTCCATGCATTATGCATTATAGCAAGCCGAGCATGCACGCTTTGCTTTTCCATCTTTGCCTTTGCAGAAATAACACCTAGTTTTCTTTACTAAACTTGTGGGATGTTGTGTTGTTAGGTCATTAACTTGAACGCACACTTAATCGCAAACCTCACACATGGGTGCTACATACCCTAGCCTATATTCAATAAATTCTCGTGATTGGAAATATTGCTCAAATGAGACCGCAACTACATACCCGTCCTTGGCAGACTATAGACCGAATTTACATAAAGCAGCATTACCATTGAAATGCAGCTGCGCAAGCTACATGCAGTTAAGTGTCGCGATGGGTATCTCACACCCAAGTGTGAGCTTCCAGGGTTATGGCCACTCAGTAAGACCACGCGAAGTTAGAAGCCGAGAAAACCCATCTCATTTGAGTTTTGTTTTCTGGTATAAAGATTTCAGTATACACAATAATTAAAATACAATGAAATTTCTGCAGACTCATTCTTGTTTAATTTCTTAATACTTTTACATTGTTGTCTTTTTATTGCTTTGACAATGTCCTTTTTTTTTCTTCGCGTAGGAGCTTTCCTGGATGTATTACTAAGCATTTCAGTGGCAGTGGTTACTCTTCAGGCCACAAAAACACGAGGAAATAATTAAATCAAGCGTAAATAAAACATCACTCAAAATTAAATAAATAAAGGAAAAATCTCTTTTGTATAAATTAGCTCTATTGTTAAATTTTAAAACTCTCGTCTTATTTCTTTCAATTATTTTCGTTTTAATTAGAACCCTCTCTTCAAAAATATATACACTATTCTCCAAAATTAAGCCTTAAATATACCATATCTTTAAAGCTATTTATAAAGATTTTTTTATTCGATAATTTTATTTTTTTAACTAGGTTCACTATATCCCCTTTGTTCAATAGATTTCTGTTGTAATTTTATTGATTTTTATTTATTTATCTGACTCTTATACTAATATAAAATTATTTGTGTCTTCTCAACTATCCCTTTTTCGTGTGTATCTATGCTTAATAATAGTAATATTTACGACAATATTGTCTTTCGTTATTAATTATTTTCTAGCAAACTCTCCATTTTTTAAATCTCGTTCTGTTTTTTTTTCATACTTTTTTTCCAATTTTCAAAGCGAACGTTTTAGTTGCTTTATTTATTTTTACCATAATATGGTGAAATATGGTGCCATCACATGATCTTCCTCAAAAAAAAAACGGGGATACTGTAAGTATTACAAAAACGGCAAGCAAGATATTTCCGTATGTTTTGCAAATCATGGCTTTGCATGGAGCACATCAATGCCTAGGGATGGCGGTTGTTGACAAAACACCGGTTTTCGGTTAAACCGGTTTTTTAACTTACGGTTTAACCTGGCGGTTAAAACCGGACAAAAAACAGGTTATTCCAAAAACCGGTTTTAGGTTTTTTGAATCAATATCCAATACCCAATAAGTTACAACGTCACAGTTACATTGCACTTTAGTTTGTGATACTCCATAATGTCTAATTTCAATATAAAATCTCGCAGTTTTTAATATATTGGAAAAAATCAATTTTCATTTGATAACTTCAAAGAGCTGTAACTTTTTTAAGTGCACATTTGTACTATGGTCAATTAGGTTAAATCGATCTATTTTTGGTCACAAAATATGTGATTTAATTTATGATCTACCTTTTTGTTACATCCTTTATAATAATAAACTCACCAAATAAAAGTTTCGGATCCGAATAATACCAAATAATTGAAAAATACAAAAGTAGTGAAATTAGGTACTTATTTATAAGACTATAATAAATATGAAATATGTAATATGTAATAAATATGTAATAAATATGAAATCCACAAGGGAAAGAAAAAGTTTTCCTGTAGTTGGCTGTATACCATCAATCACAAAATTGGAAAGAAATCCTTTGTAAAAGGTATAAAATTTTTTTATTAAAAATCCCTTAAAAGGGCTACATCACAGCAAAACGTTTTCGATTTTTATAAAAAATCATCATCAGTGTTCGATAAACTGGATGCTAGCTGAGCCACAAAAGAAAAATATCTGGGTAAAAACCCTTAACATAAAATATAGATGCCTTAAAAGTACATACTTCAATAAAAAGACCTGTGATGGTCACATGGCAAACAGGATAATGCCCTAAGGTAAGGTATACAGGTTTCCCAACACGTGGGATCCAAATTGAGTTGATCACATTTCAATGACTTAATGGCAACTCAATGGCAGTTGCCATTAAGTCATTGAAATGTGATCAACTCAATTTGGATCCCACGTAGGATCCCACGTGGAACCTGTATAACAGGTTTCCCAACACGTGGGATCCAAATTGAGTTGATCACATTTCAATGACTTAATGGCAACTCAATGGCAGTTGCCATTAAGTCATTGAAATGTGATCAACTCAATTTGGATCCCACGTAGGATCCCACGTGGAACCTGTATAACAGGTTTCCCAACACGTGGGATCCAAATTGAGTTGATCACATTTCAATGACTTAATGGCAACTCAATGGCAGTTGCCATTAAGTCATTGAAATGTGATCAACTCAATTTGGATCCCACGTGTTGGGAAACCTGTATACCTTACCTTAGGGCATTATCCTGTTTGCCATGTGACCATCACAGGCCTTTTTATTGAAGTATGCACTTTTAAGGCATCTATATTTTATGTTAAGGGTTTTTACCCAGATATTTTTCTTTTGTGGCTCAGCTAGCATCCAGTTTATCGAACACTGATGATGATTTTTTATAAAAATCGAAAACGTTTTGTTGTGATGTAGCCCTTTTAAGGGATTTTTAATAAAAAAATTTTATACCTTTTACAAAGGATTTCTTTCCAATTTTGTAATAAATATGAAGTAAATAAGACTATAACGTGTAGACATGTGAGTTATAAAAACCAAAATGTATCATTGTTAAAATGCTGAACTGGAAGTTTAGCCCAATAAATGACCGTTTTGGAGTGTAATTTCCAGGGGCAACTCCGAATTGCATGAAAATTTGGATTTAGGTTCTACTTACCCTCCACTTCAAAGTTGAATTTGTGCCGTTGGTTGCTTTTACTTGGCGGGTGATATTTACCCCTTCTCGGGGGGTGAAAAACGCATGTTTAAAATAAGGCCGGAAATGGATAAATTGACTTATTTTAAGCACCTTTTGTTCTATAAAGTTTTTTACGTAAGTCAATACTTTTCGAGTTATTCGCGATTTAAAAGGTTGATTTTTCGACAAAAAAAACTACGTTTTCAGACCGTTTTTCCCAAATAGCTCAAAAAGTAAATATGTTATCGAAAAAATATTTTTATCAAAAGTGTAGCCTATAAAAAAAAACGAAAAAAATTGTGTACCAGTAAAGTCTACAAACTGAGTAGAAGCAAAGTTGTAGCTCATGAAAAATAAGTTCTTATTCGTCTAATTCCAAATCGAATAATTCAAAGCGAAATCACCGAAGAAAGAAGAGTTGTTCGGGAAAATCTTATTAACATTTTCAAACTATCGAAAAAAGCTTATTATTTGTTTTTTACAAAAGTTTATAGCATCAAAAAGAAACGAGTTACACTAAAAAAAAGTTGGCCCCTTTTTTTGGTAAAAAAAATCGTGAAAACCTCCCTCTATTTAGCACCCTAAATGAAATTAATCGTTTGGCTTTACCATCTATTTTAACTGTATGTGTATTGTTTATATGATCTGTAAGTTTGATTTGTTGGAAGTGTTTATTTTTGAAATCATTTGGTTTTATAGTAAAAAAAATATTCTAAAAATTTTTGAAAAATTCCATTTTTTCAAAATAACTTAAAAAATATTAGTGACAAGAAAAATCTTAAACAGTAAAAAAATGTAGGTTTTGCTATTATAAATATGCTAGATGAGATAAAAAAACCAAAATGTAACACCAAAAATAATAAAGCTAGTAAAATAATGTATCATTTTTGAAATGCTGAACTGGAAGTATTATTGTCCTAAATGTTTTGCAAAATTGTTTTATGTATATCCGAAAAAAAAAATTATATTTTATACAAGATACACAAAACTATTTTATTGTTTTCATTTTTTTAAGTGATTCCATATGCTCGTTTGTGTAGGTACGGCATTTATTATAAATAATACAACTATGACTGCACATTCTGCACAGCACACAGCTGATTGATATTGATACTAATATCTTTTAATATCTGCTTTTAATAGGATCCCCAATTCAGCATGATCTGCTTATTCTCAAGTTCATCAAAATAGCTAGTTCGGCTTATCACATTTCTTAAAAATATTATTTCAGTGAGCGTGAGAGTCACTAACGAATATAAACAGTAAACAAATCAAGAATTGTTGATAAATTTAAACAAACAGTATTTTTTCTGGGAATTCGTTATTTTTTTATTATGCGGTACCTAACTATTAAGGTTTTATTATCTTAGGTAACTTTTCCGGTTTTTCACTGGTTATTACATTAAAAACAAAAGACCGGTTATAACCGTGACAAAAAAACAACTGACCAAACCGGTTATTGCGAAGTATAAAAACCCGTTTTAGGTTATAACCGGTAGGTTTTTCCCATCCCTACAATGCATGCTGCGGTGAATGCGCCGAGCGGAATCAACTTTGAATTGGTATCAAATATTTTTTTTGTCGATTTAATTTTTAATTTATTTTTTTTATTGTAGTGACTTACTTATACCTTTTTATTCATGCGTTCTGGTTGAATATAGTTAATTTTAGTTTTTTCATGAAAAACAATGTCTTACATAATAATGATGTGTTATAAATGTGTTTTTCTTTATAATCCGATATATAGTTTTTTTTCTTTGTTAAATGGCCTACAATAAATATAATGAAAATGAGAAGTCGTATCAATTAAAGAAACCTGAAAAGATTTCATTGAAAAAAAAAATCAAAAACTGAACTTTATTGATATTTGAAATTTGTTTCTGATAGGCTTAACCCGTCCGCTAGTATGATATGCTATATCATAACTTATGATATACCGCTATGTCCTGATAACTTATGATATGCTATGCTCAGATAACTCATTTTGTTCAACCTCAAAAAATGGCTCTACATGCTAGCAAAAGAACTAAAAGCAAGAATTTTAACGAAATTTGAAGATGGTTGGTCACTATCTGTCGTAGCGAACCATTTTAACGTAAGCAGAATAACAGTTTTTAAGATTAATAAAAGATGGAGAGAACAAGAAACTCTCGAAAGAAAGCAAGGTTCTGGAAGACCAAAAATATCTACTGCTCAGGAAGATCGTACGCTTTTTGAGAGATTAGAAGAGAATAATTTTAATATATGATGTTGATATTATATTTATATTAGGTATTTTAATATGAATTAACATATGTAATCAGTTGTTTGTTGTTTGTTTGTTTATTTTATTATTTGTCTGTCATAATAAATATAATATAATGTCAGACCAATCAAATACACTGCTGAAAATAATCAAATCTGACTGAGTCGTATCAGTTTTTTTAGGAACCAGCTGTACATACTGGTAACATCGCAATAAATTATTTAAATACGTTAGAGTTCTTACTTTAGTTCAAGGGTTTCCAAAGTTTTTAAAGTCAAGGTGCCCTTAATGTTCAGCTTATTTCCGGCGGCGCCCTTCATAAAAAGCAATACTCGAGATCTGATAAGTTTAGGTTTCAAATCTTAAATTTAAATACGTTCCAAACTCTGATATCTAAATTTAACTTTTTCATTTTTATAACCCTTTAATTTCGATTAAATACTTTGAGAAAAGTTGGTAAATTTATTTTTATTAATTATAATAAAGAGGAAAATGAAAACGTAAATAAATCCAAAAATAAAGGAGAGCCTTTGAGAACTGAAATATCTAAAATCAAAATTTGATATGTAATTATTTTAAACGTAATTGGATAAGTGCCAAGAGCTTCCAAAGGAGTGTTTACCCTAATGAGAGAGATAGATCAATTCGTGTAATCTTGGTGTTACGTTTGAGAAAGTAACAAGCATGTATGATCAGCTACCAAACTACTGAAAAATCATATTCCCTCATGTAAAACTAGCAAACGGTTCAATGTTCAAAATAACTTCTTAGCTGCTAGCTGGATAAACATCTTCGATAATGAAGCAAAACTCAATAAAATATTTACACTGGATCCTAGATTTTAAAGATGAGCCTGTACGAATTTCAATAATGTGTTCAGCTTCCTTGTTTGTGAAATTCTCAAGACGATCTACATGCATAGGAGAAACTAACGGACATACTTTTAATATCATATTTTAACTTTAGAGCGTAAATCATAATTTAATAGTTTTTATTGCACGGCAATAGTTATGCTTATAGAGAGCTGTTCTGAATATTAAACTTTTCAAAAGTCAGTTAAAACTGCGAAGTAATATAAGCTAAAAAATCTTCGACATTGAACATAACAGCAATATAACAATTTTATTCAAAGGAAAATATAAATATTTTATTTCTGAAATCATACATTCCTAGTAAAGAAGTGCACAGAGGTAACCAATCAACACATGTGTAAAACAAAATACATAGGTATATATGAATGTTGAGCATACGTGGCATCCACAAATTTTGACAAAAATCCAGAAATATTTACTGTAATTAATGGTAATTAATTACAACTACAATTAGTGAGAGTAGAGAATAATACCACTGCAGAAATTGAAATAAAGCGAGGTGTGAGACAAGGGTGTATACTGTCACTAACCCTGTTTAATCTCTATTCCGAAGACGTAATGAATAGAACACTCTCTGAGCAATCCATAGGTATTAAAATAAATGGTGTTAGATTAAACAATCTGAGATTTGCCGACGACGCCGTTCTGATCGCAGAAGCACTTGAAGAGCTACAGACATTGGTGAATAAGATAGCAGACTGCAGCGAAGAATATGGACTACCTTTGAACATAAAAAAAACTAAATTTATGGTAATATCGAAATAAACACGAAATGTCCAAAATTTATATTTACACAATGAAATTATTGATTGAGTTAGCAAATACAAATATTTAGGCACTTTAATAAATGAAGACAATGATAGCTCGGCAGAAATCAAAATAAGAATAGAAAAAGCCAGATCCATATTCACTAAAATGAAGAGAGTGTTTTGTGGAACAGATTTGAGCCTTGAAGTGAAACTTCGTCTGATGAGATCTTACGTACTCTTTGTGCCGTTCTACGGAATGGAGTCATAGACGCTGAAAAAGATTGATACCAAAAAATAGAGGCATTTGAACTGTGGATGTATCGCAGAATTTTGAGAATATCATGGACGGAGAGAGTCGCAAACGTCGAGGTCTTGAGAAGAATGAATAAAGAAAAGGAAGTCATATTTACGATCAAAAAACGAAAACTGCACTACTTGGGACACATTACAAGATGCGAAAGATATGAACTGCTTCGAATAATTATGCAGGGGAAGATAGCAGGAAAAAGGTCCATAGGAAGAAGACGAAACTCCTGACTAAAGAATCTACGGGAATGGTATAGCTGTAGCAACAACGAATTGTTTCGGTCAGCAGTTTCGAAAATACGTATAGCCCTGATGATCGCCAACCTTCGGAACGAAGATGGCACTTGAAGAACAAGAAGAATTACAATTTAAGTTTAAAATAAGTTCAGATTTGACATTTGGATTCTAATTCAAAAATCGTTCGCAAAATACAATTTTCAGAACCATATCCGAAGTAGACCACTTAGAAGGGGTCTTTTCTAGTTATCACCCTTTAATCTATTGAAAAATAATAATAATGAACAACAAAAAAGTGCTGCTTCCTGACCCCTAGCCGTTCCTACTCAATTCACATCTGCACCTCCAAGAAGTATTGGTTTAATCATACGGGTGAAACCTGGTACACCTGAGAAACCTTACATGAGTTTGGGTAACCAACCCCGATGCCAGGTAGGGTCAGGGCGGATGAGGAAGGAAGAAATGGTCGTCCTAAAAGATGTTAGGTTTGGTGATAGGCCAACTAGGTGTAATCACAAATATGTTTCGACATTAGTCTCTCTAAATTTTTCTGTAATTTGTTTGAGACAAAGAACATATCCTCGTGTGCCTCATCCAGGTAAAAATCTTGCGTGTGAGATTAGGGCTATAGTATGGTAGTTATTAGAGTTGGTAATCCTTTATTGTAGGTGAGTATGAAAATGAGCTTACACCAATCACCTAGCGATGTTGCTGTGATCCAGATTTCATTACACAGTTTAAAAAATATTTTAACTTGAATACATTACCCAGAAAAACAAAAAAACACAACTAGGGGAGAATTACCTGAAATATACGTGCCAATGACACTCGTTTCAATCACCGTCGTTACCCCATCCTTGACCACTGTACCTCCCAATTTAGTCACTAGTCCTGTGGGATGTTCACTTCTTTTAGCTGCAACGTTTTTCTTTACTTCGGTAGCTGGTCGATGTTTTAACAGGAATTTTGAGCTGGGTTTCAAGTTCACGACTTTAAAAGTTTCTTCGACGACTTCTGATGGTTGTCTAGAGAGAAAGTCGTATTCTGGTTCTCCTAGACAAACAATCATACAATTAGCGTAGTATTATAGAAGTTAATTTTTTATAAAATATATTAACACATATTGAACTTTCTGCTTAAATTTGAAGCTAAAATTTATATGAAGTAAATGAAGTAAATTCAATTCTTGAAATCCCATTCAGTAGGGACTTGCTTAAAGGGGCTTAATATACAGGGTGATCAACTTCTGTGACAAAGTCCAATATATCTGTTATTATACAATGTATGAAAAAAATTGTTAATAAAAGTTATAGACACCTTTAACGTACACATTTTAAAATTAGTGAGAAATATACAGGGTCCTCCATAACACGGTGCCAAACCAAAGTTTTGTTTTTTTAAATAGAACACCCTGTATTTTATTCAAAATCTGGTTTCTCTACATTTTTCTGATTCTAGAGATATAACACTTGTCTAGGGTTATACTGAGTGTTTCAAAGTTACGAGCACTTTTATTAAAAAATCATACTGATTTGATCGCCCGGTATGTTTCTAACGGTGTAATATAAACTTATTTTTTTAATGCTTTTGACTGTCAATATTAAAGTAGTTTTGCATTAATGTACAATTTTTTTATAACTACACAAATTGTATACAGGGTAAGTCAAAATGTAAATACAAGATTTTCTTCATAATTTTAAATGGAACACCCTGTATTTTATATTATTATCGAAAAGCCATATCACCATGCTTACATATCTTTTAAATATTCCCTATACCTAAAGTTATTAGTTTTCGAGATGTTTTAGTTTTATTGTTGATAACAACATGTATTACTTAGTTATTAATAACAATACTTTAATTTATTAATTTATTAAAATTTATTAAAAAAACTAAATTAAATAAAAAAAATGTTCAACGTACTTCTTATGTTATAAAAGGTGTTCAAAATGACCTCCCATAACGTCTACACAAGCCTGGAGACGCGTTTCGAAAGACCTACTGATGTTTGTAAGCATTTGTTGTGTGACACTTTGAAAGGCGTTTTGAATCCTTATTTTCATATCGTCAACCAGTGCCGTTTTTGTAACAATATAGGTTCCGGTACGCAATGTTCCGGGGGGTCTGGAAATTGTTCATAAGGGGGGCCAGGAAAGCTTTTTAAATTTAGCCTCAATGAGGGCGTTTTAAAGCTATTTGGGAGCAACGAAAAAATTCAGGAATTTGTCTATAATGTATTGTCTTTTTTTATTTTTTGTCCCAAAAGGTACCGGTACGCCGTACCGGCGCGTACCGTCACAAAAACAGCACTGTCGTCAACTATTGTTGGAGGTGTCCTATACACTACGTCTTTAATATAACCCCCAAAAAAAAGTCAAATTCGTTTAATTCTGGTGATGTGGGTGGCCAGTGAACTGGCCCATCTCTTCCTATCCATCTTTCAGGAAATAGTTCATCGAGTTCACCGTTGACAAGTGCGTTGTGGTGAGCAGGGGCTCCATCGTGAAGGTACCAGATATGTTGGCGGATGTCTAATGGTACATTTTCAAGTAGAATAGGTAAATGATTCACTAGAAAATTTAAACAAACCTCACCATTTACCGATTCCTCAAAGAAAAAAGGACCTAATCGTAATTGCCTATGATTCCACCCCAAACATTTAAGGACCATCTCGTTTGACTATGTGTCTGAGCACAGTACGGATTGGTTGTGGAATAATAACGAAAATTGTGTCTGTTTACACTACCATTTTTGTGGAATGTTGCCTCGTCTTAAAAAAAAAGAACAAACTCAACAAAAACTCTCTGAATAACTATTTGTTGTTGTGACCATTGACAAAATTGTACTCTTCGTTCGAAATCATCCCCAACAAGTTCTTGATGTAATTGTATATGATATGGGTGCATGTTGTTTTTCTTCAGTATGTTTTGGATAGATCCATAAGTTATATCTTGCTCTCTTGTAATATTTTGAATACTTGTATGAGGATTTTCTGTAACAGGCAGTAAAACATTTAATTCATTTTCATCCGTAATAATAAATTTTGTTTTTTCCTTTGCTTCATAAACAGAACCTGTACGATTAAACCTGTCTAATAAGTGGTCAAATGCTCTATTATTTGGTTGTTGACGCTATGGACACCGTTCCTTATAAATTCTTGTGGCAACTAATGAGTTTTTGAAACACTCTCCTAAAATCCAAATCTTGTCTGTCATTTCTTCATGACTAAAATTCATTGTTAGGTAACAATTATAACAATATGGCAAACAACTGTAATCAATAACAAAAATAAGAACGTACAGATAATCAAAATCTTACATCTGACAGTTCTTGTGTCAATTATTTCAAAGCCACCTTAAACAAGAACTTGCAGCAATTTATAGTTCCCATTTCTTCGCGAAAAATTAATATCATTTTGTTAGTAAATATAAAATTTTTGTTATTGTATAGAATTTACCATAAACTTGGAGAAAAAATGAAATGCGGTCTAATTTTAATTATCATTAACAAACTCATTGGAGGTTTCTAATATTAAGGGTAATTAATTTACTGTAATAAACGTATCTATGAGTTATCAACAATAAAACTAAAATATCTCGAAAACTAATAACTTTAGGTATAGGGAATATTTAAAAGATATGTAAGTATAATGAAAGAACTTTTCGATGGTAATATAAAATACAGGGTGTTCCATTTAAAAATATGAAGAAAATCTTTTATTTGCATTTTGACTTACCCTGTATACAATTTGTGTAGTGATAAAAAATTGTAAGTTGTTAAAAAACTACTTTAATATTGACAGTCAACAGCAGTAAAAAAATAAGTTTATATTATACAGTTAGAATCATACAGGGCGATCAAATCAGTATGATTTTTTGATAAAAGTGCTCATAACTTTGAAACACTCAGTATAACCCTAGACAAGTGTTATATCTTTTTACTCAGAAAAATGTAAAGAAACCAGATTTTGAATAAAATACAGGGTGTTCCATTTAAAAAAACATAACTTTGGTTTGGCACCGTGTTTTGGAGGACCCTGTATATTTCTCACTAATTTTAAAATGTGTACATTAAAGATGTCTATAACTTTTATTCAACACTTTTTTTCATATATTTTATAATAACAGATATATTGGACTTTGTCACAGAAGTTGATCACCCTGTATTTTCCCAAAATTTCAACTCAGACTATATTCTATCGTGATATGTAGAAACGGCAACCAAAATTATCGATTATTTTCAAATTTTGTTAAATAAAAAATTAAGCACAAGGCCTGATTCCAGCAAAAAATAGGAATTGTTCGATTCAAGAAATATTCCTCCTGGACTATTAAGAGAATGTGATCATTTGTAGTCGTAAGCCATTATTATAAAACTTTATTTTCCGATACAAAAATCGTATTAAACGCTACCGTAACAATTTCAAAAGGATTAGCCTACCGTAACCATTTATCGTAAGCTATATTACAAGATTATCGAATAGTAGTTTCAGCTTATCTAATCCTTGCACGTCACTTACCAATGTTGTTTCCAATTACTAGTGCAGCTTCGTTATCCGATTTAACTTGAACAATACTGGATACGACACTGGATTCCGGCTCTTTACGTGATTCCACTTTGCTAGCAATTATCGGCTCTGCTAACTTCGTCGATCCGCCAACAATTTCAACTTTTGTTATAACGCTCTGAGTTGCAGATAGTTTGGTGGACGCAGCACCGTCAACGACCTGTAATATAATGAAGTTTTGCCTATATTAAAAGCCTCGTACGACTCGGTTTGTGCGGAAGTGATATCAGGTTATTGCTTTACGCCGTACAATTTTCGCACTTTATGAGTTTTGTCGGTTTTGTTTTGACTGCGACCTTACTGTCTATAACCGACCAATCGGTGAAACTAAACTTCGTCGATCGCTGGTGGAGACCAAACAAAATCATTAAAGTTTGGAATTACAATATCTCGTTAATTAGAATTGCTAACTTCGTTGAACACAGAGATAAAATAACTTTTTGGAAATATTAAGGTAACACTAACTTTTCGTTTTTCAAAGAAGGCAGTTTTTCAAATCAGTTTAACGTCCACAGAGGATTAAAACAAGGGGTCTGTCAACAGACTTATTCAATCTAGTGCTGAAAAAGATAATTAGAGGAGCCAATATCCAGACAAGGGGCACGATTCTTAACAGAAGACAACAGTGTATAGGTTTTGCAGATGACTTGGTGTTTTTTGACACGTTTTTTTTTTATGGCATAGACTTGGGTGTCATTTAGCCAGTTAAAACTTTTTTTGTTCTCTGTTCATACATAAGGAAGGCAATGAGGTCCTTAGAGTTCCATAGCAAACTCTTCTACAGCTCTATACTCAGTTCAAAAGCTGGCCGCTATGGACTGTCCAAGTTGCTCACCACATTTTCCATGATATAAGTTTAGAGGTTAATTTTAGTTTCACAGATAAATTTCATTAAACAATCATATATGTTCTTGCTGTTCAGAGACAATAGATAGGATGCATTGAAAGGTGGAAAAACATTACATTTTATTAAATCTTGGATTAAATTATATGTGCATGGAATATATTTTGCGCACTCAAAGAAAGTATGATTTAAGTCACCAACGTTCTGACATTCTGTACAAAGATTTGAATCAAAAACTTTAATTCTTGCTAGATGTAGAGGGAAACATGCATGTCCAAACTTCATTCTAATTAATGTTGTTATATATCTTCGAGGTACTACATAATTTTTAAACCAATATATATTTGGAACAGAAGGTTGAATCAGTGAATACTGAGATTTGGAGTGTTTACAAAGATCTCGCCATGATTGACTCCACTGATTTTTAACTCGATGCTTAATAGTGTTAACTAATAGTGCAAACTATCAACATATTCATTATGCGTAAGTCGTATGTGAGCCTTAACCCATAAAAAGTTCACTCTTCTTTTATTTTTATGAATTTCAAAAAGGATTTTCTTAATTAGTAAGATATAAATATTTGAATTATTATTGGGAAAATCTATAGTTTGAATAGCAAGAAGAACAGAGAGTGAATCGGAAATAATTGTTGCAGATATACCTTCTGATTCTTTAAAATATTGCAGGGCCTCATAAATTGCTATGGCTTCAGCACTGAAGATAGAAAAATCATGGCCTAACTTTAATATTTTTTGACACGTTCAAGAACAGAACTTCAAAAAATGTTCAAGCAATATAAAGAAGAAGAAAAAAATATGGCCTGACTATAAACCAAGGAAAAACCAAGTATATGGAAATGAGAGGAGAAAACGCTGAAGAAAATAAGTGGATTACTCTAAGGACAAACGAAAAATATTATAAATTTGAGAAGGTAACTGAATTTGAGTACCTTGGAGTAACAGTTATAAATAGAGGAGACGAAGAGGGAGGGAGAGATAGATAAACGATTGTTAAAAGGCGAAAAAACGTGTCCAGGCAGCCAAGATCCGAGCGTATGAAACAATAGTGAGACCAACGGTGTTGTATGCATGTGAAACTTGGACAATGAACCATAAAGTAGAAAAAAGCGAGAGATTTGGGAGAGAAAAATATTGAGAAAAATTGTTGGTGGTATAATGTAGGCTAACGGGGAATGGCGCAGAAGAACAAACCAGGAGCTAATGGAGATGTATCATCATCATCATCATCATCCAACCAATTCACGTCCACTGCTGGACATAGGTCTCCCTCAATTGTTTCCACACTTCACGGTTTTGTGCTGATTTTTGCCAGTTTTTACTAATCCGCCTGATATCATCTGCCCATCGTGTAGGCGGCCTTCCTCTACTTCGTTTATCTTCTCTTGGTCTCCACTCCATCAGCTTTCGTGCCCATCTTGAATCTTTCAGCCTGGCGACGTGTCCTGCCCAGTTCCATTTGAGCCTGGTGATATGTTCTACAACATCTGCGATACCGGTTGTTTGTCTGAGATCTTCATTTCTTATTTTATCCCGTAGAGTTACGCCCAGCATGGATCTTTCCATGCGCCTTTGAGCAACCCGCATTTTCGACGCTGTTGCCTTGGTTAGAGTCAGTGTCTCTGCTCCATATGTCATTACCGGTAGCACACATTGGTCAAACACTTGTCTTTTTAAACCGATCGGTATACTGCTCCTACATATGTCTCTCAGAGCTCCGTAGGCTGCCCAAGCAAGAGTTAATCTTCTTTTTATTTCGCATGTTTGGTTATCTCTGCCAATTCTAATTTCATGACCCAAGTAAAAAAAAAAAAAAAAAAACTTGGGTCAATGGAGATGTATAAGAAACCTAAAATAACTCAGAAAATCAAGGCACAGAGAGTTAGATGGTTGGGTAATGTTTTACGAATATCACAAGAAAGAAACGTCCTAAGAGTTTTATCAGCAGGAGAATAAGGAAAAAAAAGAAGACAGAGGCCACGAAGGAAGTGGTTTGATGCCGTCCGGACTGACCTAGAAGAAATGAGTAAGAAACTGGAGAGAACAAGTACAGGACCGCAAAAATTGGAAGAAATTAGTCAAGACTATCGAAGCCAAGGGCCTCTAAGGCCTGTAGTGCTGTTATATATAACTTTTTGTTTAGCTGTTGTTTTTAAGAGTTTTGGTCTCTATTTATCTTAAGACATACCTATTACATTGGAGTCATTTGCAAGCTTATTAATCTTCTCCTGTATTTAATCAGTTAATCTGTTTTTTTATCGCTAACTTTCAATCCAATCCATTATTGTTAGGAATCGCGTCTGGGATAGTCCGCGTCCTTGTTTTATTCCACTTTGTATAGCCCTATTTTTTACCCTTTCTCCCGCATGTTCCAGTCTGACTCCATATTTAGTATAGAGTGTATAAGTGTATGTTACCGTTAAAACCAGATTTCAGTTAAAACCCGAATTTACTAGGAAAAACTAGTTTTAACTATGTACTTTGGACAATTCTAGTTTTAACTAGTCAAAACCACATTTGACTGCTAAAACAACATTTGACTGCTAAATTCAGTTAAAACTAGAAATCCCGAACAAATTTCAATATTATGTACCTGCTGAAGACATTTTTGACATAATTGAAGCAGCCCACGTTGCTATTGGTTATGGAGGTTGGGACAGGTTGAAGACTAAAACCGCCAAAGAATACGCAAATGTAACAATTGATATAGTCAATAATACTTCGACGAATATCAGGGAAAAGTCTGTTGGATAGGGAGAGAAGCGAAAACATAAGAAGATCATGCAATGTAGAAACACATTAATGGATGGATGACAAAACGGAAACAGGAGAGGAACGAACACTTTAGTAGAATGGCAGAGGATATAATAGTACGAATGGACGGAGAAGTATCGGCAGACCAAGAAAATTATGGTGTGATAATTTTAACAATTTAGGAGGCTAATTTTGAAAGAAAAAAACAGGCTTTAAAGCCTACATGCAAAAATGAAGAAGGAGAAGGAGATAGTTCTACTTTAAAATGGACAAAGAATGGAAAAAATTTGACAAATATAAAAATATTGATTTTCAGAGATTTTCAACCTTTGCTTTGTTCCTATCTGGATACTAGTATGCGCCAAAATAAACAATACCAGATATGACCATTGAAATGTTTATTGTCATGTATAATATATTTCGTATACATGATAACAGACTTGCAAACATTATTCGTGACGACCGACGTTCTCGATAAAAGAGATGTTCAAGATGCCCTCCAGTTTCAAGCCTTTTTCGTAGCGTTCACAAAGGTTATCAATCATGTCCGGGAACTAAAGAGGCAAATACAGCATTTAATTCGGTTGAACAATGTGGATGATTCAAGCAAAAGTAACCATGCATTTTGCAATTGAATAAAGGTGTTTAACAAAATTGAACGTTGAAAGAAGTTCAGACAATTTCTAGTTTCGTTCAACTTCGTTGAACAACGGGGATGGTTTATCCACATTCATCCACATTGACGCGTCTATACAAGTTTGTCGATTGTGTTCGATTCAACCGTTAGTTTCATTTTGACTTGTGCTGCGTGTTTCGTACTTTATTATAAGAAAAACGTAATAATTTCATTTAATATAGATGGAAAGACGAAAAGGCTCTGATATTTCTCGACTTTGTTCAACTTCATACACATTGTTCAACCGAATTGAATAAAAAATAATTGAAGCGTGTATATGTATGCTTTTCAATTTGCTTGAACAATGTCATTGAATCGTCCACATTGTTCAACCAAATTGAATGGTGTATTTACGCCTTAAGGCTGGTGAATGGCACGAAATAATCTTGAATTTTGGTCTGAAATCCCGGAATCCCACACGGTGGATCGATATGAAAAACAGCACCCTTCAGCATTCTTCATATTTTGTATCATGTGGCGTTAAATCTGGTGAGTGCGACGGGTATGGAAAGTCACTGCCATCGATGGCGCAGAATTCGAGGAGACTGCCTGGTCCTGTGAGAGGTTTCCCCGGTTTCCTGTGAAACCATTATTCATTGTTGATTAAGGAAAAAGTTCCTGATACGACAAAATCGCTGAAGATCCTGTAGAAATGGCGTGATAATCTGTTTTCTGTAGCGCTCCTCATTAACAGTTAACGACGTTCCATCATTTTCTTCTTCTTCTTGATGTGCCTATCCTTGACGAATGTTGGCAATCATCATGCCAATATTCACTTTATCTGCAGCAACGCGAAAAAGCTGCACAGATGTTGTATTGAACCAGGTTCTGAGGTTCTTTAACCAGGATGTTCTTCTTCTTCCTGGACCTCGCTTTCCAAATATTTTTCCTTGCAGGATGCCTTGTAGGAGGGCATATCTGGATTAATTTGGCATAATGTGTCCAGAGTATTCCAACTTTCGAGATTTGATGGTGGTTAGTACTTCTCGGTTCTTCGCCACTCTTCTAAGGACCTCCTCATGTGTGACCCGATCAGTCCATGAGATTTTAAGAATTCTCCGATATAGCCACATCTCAAATGCTTCCAATTTTCGGCACATATCTTCGTTCAAGGTCCATGATTCAACACCATAAAAAAGGAGAGAGAAGACGTAGTACCTCAGCATTCTTACTCTTATACCAAGAGAAAGGTTGTGGCTCTTGGAAAAAGCACCCATACGGTTGAAGATTGATCTAGCTTTCTCGATGCGTGCTCTTATCTCTTGGTTGTTGGTCCATTCTTAATTTATTATGGTGCCGAATTAGTTGTAGTTCCTCACTTTTTTTACAGGGGTTTGGTTGATATAGAGTTGACCCTCTGTTATCTTTTTCTTGCTGACGATCATAAGCGTTGTCTTCTTTACGTTTATATTGAGTCCATATTGTTGACTGTAATAAGTGATTTTGTTCATGAGCACTTGTAGGTCTTCTAGGTTGTCCGCAAATACTATGGTGTCATCTGAATACCTGATGTTATTTAGCCGGTACCCGTTTAGTAGACTACCTTTTGCAGTTTCGTGAAAAGCTTCGATAAATATTCTTTCAGAGTAAAGATTGAAAATTCCATCATCTGCTTCAATGAAATACAGGCCCAGTATACCATGTGCGGATAGAGCACACCAAATGGCAACACAGTCAGTGTAAAGGGGGTGCTCGAGGATTACGTCGGGGTGCTCGAATCCAAGAAACGGTGTTGTCTACTTATTAAGCTTAAATGCGTCTGCAACTGATTTTTTACGCTTGGCTCCTTTTCGCGACCTTCTTCGTATGACCGAAAATAGTAGGGGAGACCGGGGCACAGTGGACATAGGGTCGCACTGGTCTGAAGTGACACACAGAAGTGACAAACTTAGACCACTCATCCTTAATTAAAGACAACAGAGTTAACAATTGATCAACAGAGAACAACTAAAAACTGCACCGTAAAACAAGATTCTATAATTATACTAGCAATGATTATTCCGTTACCAAAAACTGTTCAGTCGAAATCAAAGCCTACAAAACGCAAAAAGACTACCTCAAAAATTTTAACCGATACGCCAAATTTACACGAAATAAGAGATGAAGAAGAGCATAGAATAGTAAGCGGATAGAAACGTAAAGAAGGGGAAAAAATTAAAAGAGTTACATGAACTAAGAATATTAATCATGTTACGAAGACGCCTGATTATGATCCAAATGACTCAGCAGATGGAGAGATGGCTTTTGCCTGGTGGCTTCTAGCTTAAGAAACCCTAATAATTGTTTTTCTACCTGTTTGAGGTCTTTGCTCATTCCATACATAAATATTGTAAAATTGTAAAAGATAATTGACATCTCTTCGTCTATCTCAGTATCTGGTGGTGAAAATTTCCGAATTTTGTTTTACTCATTTTTGCTTGCGTCTTATAACTTTATGGCTATAAAAATTTAGTCAAATAAAAAAAAAGAAATATAATATAACAGGACTCAGTTCATTTGAATTCAGCTGATTTGTTAAGAGAAACATAAGTATGACATTAGTTTTAAAAATTAAATTAAATTAGTAAAAATTGATACTTTCCTCGACTTTACTGCTAAAAACAACAGGAGCTTGCTTAATAGTGGATTTTGGTTTCTCGGTAGCCTTCGTTACAGCTGAAGGTTTAACTTCTTTTTTGGCAGAAGATGGTTTTACTGTCGGTGCTGGTTTTGCCGTTAATGCCGGTTTTGGTGGATCAGATTTGACTTGCACTACTGAGACAACCTTCTGCGAAGATTTTTTGTCTCCAGATGATTGAGTCTTGGTGGGCTTGATTTTGACTTCATTTTTTGAGGTAATTGGTTTGGTTTCTATGATGTTATTGGATGATATTTCATTCGAAGACGATTTCACTTCTGAAAAAAAAAAAGATACACATTTACATAATTTTTGAAGATATTTATTTGTGGCATCTTAGGTAATTTACAATTTTATTTGGGAATGAAGTCACAATTTTAGTTTGAAATTAATTTATTTGACGTTTTCACTTCCACTGTTGAAATCGTTTTCAAAAAACAAAAAATTAAAGAATTAAATATTTTTTTTTGTTGCTTTGTCAAAAAATTGCTTCTAACATTTTAATTTTATCTGATTCATTCATGTTAATAATTCAGGAATATAATATAAAGTTCATAGAAGAACTTTTAAAATGATATTGCCAATATTTATGGTAGGGGAGCCCAAGCAGGGATTTTTGGGACAGGGGAAAGTGAATGGTTAACCGTTCCCAAATTCTACACCACTGATGAAACTGCTATTTTAGCATAATTTTTAGATTCTCCAATACTTTCTATGCAAATAATATACTCTTAATTCTTAACGATCAAGTCATTAGTTTTCGAAATATTTGAAGTTTAAAATGAAAAGGCACACTTATTTTGATTAATGTATTATGCTCCTTCGTTTTTAGCTTCAAATACCTCGAAAACTAATGGCTTTATAGTTACGAATGAAGAGTTTGTTTCTTACATAGAAAGTATTGTAGTGTGGCGTAGAATTTGGGAAAGATCAACCATTCACGTTCCCCCGTCGTACGCCTCTGGTAGTAGCCAGAAACGTTTGTTTAACATAATTTAGTAGATTGTACAATACCAGCACAACTTACCAAATTTAGTGTTGTTGCCATATGCCTGTCAGGAAATATTCAAAGATAAATAAAATAAAAGTTTAACTTTGTATGTTTTTCGTTATTATCAACTTTTGTACTAAGGTAAGTTAGCTTAAATCGACCTATCTTAACCTCAGGAATCTAAGGTTAAGCTATGGCCCATTCTTTATCAAACACCCTGTATAAAATAATATAAAATTTTTTAGATGTGGTGGGTGCCACTTTTTCTCTGACTAAACCTTCCCAGTATATTTTAGATATTGCTTTGATATGTGTAGTTTAAAGTTACATCTCATCAAAATCTCCCGAAGCAATTACTTATAATGACGCCTAATGAACTAATGCAACAAAACAGGGAACCGTCAACTAATCCCAAGCCAATTTAGTCACTAACAAAATCAAATAACATGTTTTATTTCTCTCTATTTCCCTCTATTTCCGGCGATAATTACCTGACGGGGCGGCAGCAGCGCTCTGCGGCGAGAAAACCATGACAGTGTTACCAATTGTCGTGGTAAAATCCAGGAAGCCATAGACAGTTTGAGTGATGTAATTTCCCTGGTTGCCTGATGTCGTCTGGCTTGGTGCCACGCCGGCGTTTGCATTTTCTGGATTAATAAATACAGGGCCCTGTGAGCTCTGAACGAGATGCGCTGAAACAGAAAAACAACTAATCAGGAAAAGCCACTGGAATACATAAAATATTAATATAGTACGAGCGTAAGGTAAAAGTTTTGTTTTGTGGACTGTAATCCAATTAAAACTTGTAAACAAAGAGAATCGTATTAAGGCAAAATATACTCTATAGTGGAAATAAAATATGAAAAACTACTTATTACTAAATGATCACAGAATAATTCTGGATTATTCTCCTAAAACGAACCACTGACGAAAAGGTATGTTTGTTAAGTAAAATATATACAGTGAGCACGTAAAGGATGACGTCAACAATGATATTTATAACTGAGAATAGGTGTAGTGTGACAGCTCGTTTGAAAGGCAATTTAATTATCTATACAGTAATATAAATATTAGCATAATTATTTATACAGGGTGTCAAAAATATTTTTTTTATTAAATGTATTGACATAAAAAGAAGAATGTGTGCAGTTTATTTCGGAATGGGACGTTTCGATGCCGCCGGTTCATCGCCGGCCGTTTCGATGCCGCCGGTTCATCGCCAGTTCATTTCATCGCCGTCATATCTCGCATTTCCTAGAATTCCTAATTAATACTAAAAATAACTAATAATTGTAACTGTCGACAATTCGAAAATATATCAGATAGCAATTAATTGACTGGCGATGAATTGGCCGGCATCGGCATCGAACTGGCGGCATCGAAACGGCGGCGATGAAACGTCCTAGACCCAGTTTATTTAATTCAAACTACATTTTACTGTTATCAGAAAACGGGAAAAAATATTTATTTGTCAAATAAATATTGTTTTTTGTTTAGCGAAAAGCAATGATTATTTTTCAATTAAACATTTTTTTCTGTTTTTTGAGAGCAGTAAATGAATTTTGAATTAAATTATTACATACATTCTTCTTTTTATGTCAATAAAGTTAATTAAAAAAATTTTCTGGACACCCCTTATAAATCATTATGTTAATTCTTATATTACTGAATAGAGAATTGAATTAGCTTTCAAATGAGCTATCACACGATCCGTATTCTCTTTTAAAAAAATCATCGATGACGTCATCACGCCCAGATGGTGACATCACGAGCATGATATATATGCCAAAAAGTCGTAATTTAAAAATAAAAATTGACCTGTTTCGGGATTTTTTTCCAAAATTGTCCATTTTCGAGGAAATAAATTTATTCCAGCTTTTACGTGCTCACTGTATATAGTGAGAGGCAATATTATGGTATAAATTCATTTTTTCAAGAATGGAAGGTTTTGGAGAGAAATCCCGAAACATGTCGATTTTTATTATTTTTAGATTATAATTTTTTGGCATGTATTTATATCATACTAGTACTAGTGACGTCATCCATCTGGGCGTTATGACGTAATCGATAATATTTTTAAATGAGAATAGGGGTCGTTTTTTAGTTCATTTGAAAGGTTATTTCCAATTCTCTTTTCAGTAATATAAACATTACTATAATAATTTATTCAGGGTGGCCAAAATGTAGTTTATAAATTATATTAATTCACACAAAAAGAAGAATGTATGTAAATTATTTAATTCAAAATCCGTGGATGGCAGTTTAAACATTTCATTTAAGCGAAAAACAATGTATATTTGTCATATAAATATTTTTTTTCTGTTTTTTGACAGCAGTAAAATGTATTTTGAGTTAAATAAATTACATAAATTTTTCTTTTTCAAGGAATTTTTTTAAATGGAATAAAATTGTTTGTCACCCTGTATAAACAATTATGGTAATGTTTATACTAGTGAATAGAAAATGGAATAACTTTTAAATGAGCTATCACACGATCCCTACTCACTCGTCAATACGCTCAGATGGATGTCGATGGATGAATTTCTCCCCAAAATATCCCATTCTCTATCAAATAAATGTATTCCATAATTTAGCCATCTTCATCGTCATCATCACTCAGCCCTAGTTTTTCCATTGTTGAACATAGGCGTCCTCTAGATATTTCCATCTTCCTCTCTTCTGCGCCTGTGCTATCCAATTGGACATAATTCTTTTGAGCTCGTCTGTCCATCACGTTGGGGGTCTTCCCCGGCTTGGCTTGTCTGCTCGTGGTGTCTGCTGTCCACAAAAGCAATTGTTTTGTCCACCAATCGTCGTTCATTCTTGCAACATGTTCGGCCTATCTCCATTTATCGCTTGTAATACGTTCGATAATATCTTTCACTCCGGTTCGTCTACGAACTTCAGCTTATTCTAAGCATTCAATTCTCTATTTTTCGTTGTGTCCTTCTCAATTTTTCCGCTAATATTTTTGAGAGAGTTACGATTTCTGCTCCATATGTAAGGACTGGTAGAAGGCACGGGTTTAAATCTTTCCTATTTAAATGAATTGGAAAATTTATTATTAACACGTCTCTCATTTTTCCGAAGGTAGCCGAACCTAAACTTATTCTTCTGAGAAGCTCGCATGTTTGGTGTCCTTGAGTTAACCTTTTTTCATGATCAAAATATACATACCTCTCCACAAGTTCTATGGGCGATTTCTCGATTTCTATTAACTCATGGGGACGATATTGGTCTTAATTTTTGTTTTTCAATAGTTTACCTTTAAATGTACTTTTTGTATTGATTACTTTAGTTGTTGTAGCAAATCTCTAGCTTGTCTTAATACGTTTACGTTGTTTCGTTTGTTATACGAACAGTGTCATCGGCATATCGGAGATGATTTAATATATTTTCATCGATGCTAATACTATTTGAGTCCCAGTCTAATCGTTTAAGTGACTGATATAAATAGCTTTGGCGGCAAGGTATCTCTCTGCTGCATTCTTCTGCCAATTTTTGTCTTCTTAGCCATGCAATGAAGATTTACCCATTAATAAGTTTTCGAATACATAATAATAAGTGAGAATGACGTCGAAAAGTCACATACAACGTCGATACAAGAGATGCAATTAGGAACAAGATAGGGATAAGCACAAGCTTTATAAAAAATTACACCCAATCACCTAGAATAAAACTATAGCACCAACCATTGAAAAAAGAAACATCCATACAATTTTCAATGCAATAGTGAGAAACATGTAAGGGGCAGACATGTGGGTGGCAAGGAAGAGGAGCAGAGAAAATATAAGAGCAGCAGAAATTGATTTCTGGTAAAGGTGCTGGATGATATGGAGATGAAGGGAACAAAATAAGTGAAGATATGGGACCAAATGAATATTGCAATAAACATAACTGAATATGAATATGTTTGCAAAATAGACATGTAGCGTGCACGTACGAGAATTTGAAGCTCTATTAAATGAACATAATAGATGGCATTTAAGCACGTCAAAGTCCAATGGAAAGAAAAATAAATGAAATCCAAGAATAATAAATATGAATTAATGTAGACAACAAAACGCGGTCAACATATATCTAATATATACACATACTCGAACTTATATGCTTTCACCATGTATTTCAAAGTAATATTTATTTCTTTTGAAAAAACTTGTTATTGTTGCGAAAAATAAAGTTCTTATTGAAAGCAAACAAATATATTATAAGACAATCGAATAGTACAGCTCGGTACGGTATAGGTTATTTGCTTGAGTTGCAAATTTTACGAAAATAAAGGAAATAACTTTTGCGTCCAAAAACGAAAATATGACTCATGTGGGGTTATAAACCTTACAAAGAGGAAGATTATTGGTCTTGTGAAGAAAGTATTGGTCTCAGAGGGACATAGCTGTAGAGCTAGGCGTAATACAGGGCGTTCTGTCCAAAACCTACGATAGGTAACAGGAATTAAGAAAGCTCAAAAATAAAGCAAGAGAAAGTCACCAAAAGTAATAGCGGCTCTCCACGATCGTTTAATTGTCCAATCAGCTGGAAGACACCCAATCATTTTTCACCTGCAGCTCCAAAGGCAGCTTTTTGAAACTACAGGTGTAACTGTTTCAGTTGAAAAAAAAAAAAGAATTGTTCGTACCAAGAAGTATACAGCAGGAGACAGTTATGGGTTCCTGAGTTATCCAGGCGGCACAAGATTGATCGCCTAAATTGGTGTCTTCACTATCAAACCTGGAACATTGGGAATTGACAAAATGTGCTATTTTCAAAAAAAGTCAGGATTTGTGTAAAATTAGTTGACCCACGAAATCGTGTACATAGAGGTCGAGGAAGACAAGCAAGAATGAAAACTGTCAGATCTGTCCACAAATATACCAGGGCAAGTGTAATGTTCTGGAGAGGAATTGTGATCCGTAAAAAAAACTCCTTTAATTTTCATCCAATGAACTTTAACTGCTCACAGGTATGTTGACAACCTGTAGTCAACCTCTGGAGAGGTGCAAAAGAAGAATATTTTATTTTATTGCATGATAATGGGCCACTACATACCATTAGAGTGACTTCAGACATCATTAAAGCAGAAGGTATCCCTTGTTTGGAGTGGCCTGCTTGCTCACCCGAGCTCAATCCTGTAGACTATTTTTTGGGATATGTTTAAAATAAAAATTGTTGATAATTTGACTAGGAGCGTGCTCATGCAAACTGAATCTTGCATAAAGACTAGAGGTGATAACACTGACTGTCACAAAATACAAAAAAAAATAAATAAAATTAATTTAAACATTATTCTTTTTACATTGAAATTTTGTATGTTATTGACTTTAAAACAACTACTTTCAATTTGTTTGTTAAATATTTTATTGTTTTATTTAATTGTTATGTACTTGTTATTAAATGGCTTTAAAATAAATATTGTTTGACTTCGTGTGTCCGTCTTTTTAAATTCACACGAAATAGTAAGACATATCAGATGATTCCATATAAGTTTGGGTGTGTGTATATCAAATGCTAACTGGAAAGATTCCAAAATGTTAAGTATCCAAGGGACATACTAACAGAAAATATGGAACCTCTACTGGACCTTTCTCATATAATATACACATCGTTATAAAGGAAAAGGCTAGAAAGAGTTTAGACCGCAAGAAAACTGAGTAATGGTTAAAGTTGTACGTAGCAACAATGTAGATGACATCATAGATATCGTATGGATGTTGTATAAACTAGAGATACAAAATTAAAGTAGATTTTCACGTGGGCTTCTGCCCATGGCAGAAGGAATGGATGGATGGAGGGACGGGAATGGCAACGTATAAAAGTTTGATACAGCTGATATATGGAATTTTGATACACATCTTCCTGTTTAAATTGTATAGTCCAGATTTAGGTTAATAAATAATATTACTTATTCTCTTCTTAATAATAATATATTTTTCTACGACCGTTTAATAACATGCTCATTATTCGCTATTTTTTCACAGATAATAGCACCCATTACTGTACC
The DNA here is from genome assembly GCF_917563875.1 of Diabrotica virgifera virgifera. NCBI lineage: Eukaryota > Metazoa > Arthropoda > Insecta > Coleoptera > Chrysomelidae > Diabrotica > Diabrotica virgifera. Next base: position 92,385,660 of record NC_065447.1, on the reverse strand, counting down.
CGTGAGTACTAGTTCATTACTCACGGGCTGAAAATACTCACGGGTCATTAATCACGGGCTGAAGTTAGATTCAAGTGACGCATGCCACTTTTAATATTAATTAAATTACTAAAACTTGTTTATTTAATACAATAATTATTGTAATTTATACCAATAATTAACTTCGAAAAATGTTTAAAAGAATTTTAACTGTAACAATGTCAGTATATTTTGTACGTTTATATCTTGTTTACTAAAAATTTTGACGTTTATCATTTAATTTAGTGACAGTGACATTAGCGCATTTTGTTTATGTTAATTGGAATTTATAACTAATATTGTGTTTGTTTTTCAAGTTATATTGTGTTAAATATGTTATAACATATTATGTATAGTTATATATTATTATTATCCTGAAGCTATTTCCATGTGAAATTTTTATAATTAACTCTTATTAATGGGAAATAAGCCACAATTTTACCAAAAAAATGATTTTATTAACGTTTCGAAGCCCAAATCAGTAGTATTTTGTATTTTGACAACGAAACACGATTTGGGCTTCGAAACGTTAATAAAATCATTTTTTTGGTAAAATTGTGGCTTATTTCCCAATAATAATAGTTGATTATATATTATTATATTATATATAGTTAAATGTAAACATATATTATAACTATATATTATGAAATACGTCCACCGACAACAGCCATTTCCTATTTATTAGATTCACCGACAGCAGGTACAAATGTAAGCTTATAATTTTTCGAAAACGAATAGAACTTATATTGACTATTTCTAGTTGTGTTTTTACAATAAATAAGAATTTAGTAATAGCAGGGAACCAATTATTCATCCACGTACTAGGGGTAAATAACATTTAGGTATTTCTGTAAACTATTACAATTTAAATCTCGAGTAGTTGATAATTAAATTTTTTACTAATTAAAATAAAAAAAGTCGTAGAAAAAGTATAGTATTTTACTCGCATGTAATGGCTATTACTCACTCTGATGAATTACGATACTCGCCTACGGCTCGTGTCGCAAACTTCATCATCGTGAGTAATAGCCATCATTACATGCTCGTTGAATTATATACTATTCTTGTGTATTAATATTCATTAAAATTAAAATTAAAATTAAAATTAAAATTAATTGAATCTTAAAGTTACAATTAAACATCATTCTTCCAAGATGTCTTCTAATGGTTTCTGCATATTTTGCCGCACTGAAATTTTAAGCCATCTTATCAAAAACGAAAATGCCGACTTCTCTCAGTACGAACGGAACTTTATGAAATACGATAGTTTTGGTCTCTTTTCCGCTGGAACTTTTAGAGAAGAACCGTTGGTTGAAGTTTACCTTTTATGCCAGACTTCATGGCTATAACACTAAAGAAAGAATGGGAAACTGTAATTAGACACCTTAAAAATTTCGCTAAACTTAATCAAGGATATTCCAAGTCGAAAAGTTTTTAGTAGACACGGTTATTTCACCTAAATAAATTTTGTGCGAGTCAAAAAGTTATATTCTAAAAAGAAATGGGATAGTAAACCTAACTTTTGTACGCAGCACAACAGTAATAAATATGCAGTAACTTTTAAAATAAGTTAACAGAAAGTATTAGAATTTAAAGGTACAAAAGTATTTAAATGTTAAATTAATACACAGTAATAGTTTTTATGTATCAAGGGCATTAAATAGATGTTTATTCCCTAAGCGCGACAAGCTTATAAACTCGAGGGCCTCTGGTCCGAGAGTTTATATGCTGCACAATGCTAATTTTGATGAGAAAGATATAAGGGTTATCCATAACCTCTATTGGAATCAAACGGCACGAGGCTGAACAAAACCACGAACACAGAGGAATTTGAAATTTCAAGAGGGGTGCCTCAGGGGTGTATTTTGTCTCCCGTGCTGTTCAACCTCTATGTGGAGAATGTTTTTCCAGATGCACTGGAAGACACTGACTGTGGTTTAAATATCAACGGGTACCTGATAAATAACATTCGTTACGCCGGCGACACCACGATAATCTCAGATAAAGAAACATGATATGCAGTTGATGCTAAATAAAATAAATACCGCAGCAAACGCATATGGATTGAAGATAAATGCTGGAAAAACTAAATGCATGGCAATAAAAAAAAGCCTTCTTTAAGAGGACAACTGCAAGTAGATAATACTCGAATCGAACAATTGAAAACATTCAAATACTTGTAAATGATGGTGAATGACGAATGGGATCCTCAACAAGAATTAAAATGCTGTACTGAACAAGCAAGAATAAGCTTAATAAATTTAAAACGCTACTTTATAACCGAAATCCGTCCTTACAATTAAAGCTAAAAGATCAGACACCGCTTCTAAATTAGAGTCATCTCATTTACTAATTTTCATATCTCGAATCTGACGGACAGTACGTAGGGCAAACATCGAAGTGCTTAAAACAAAGAGTACCGGAGCACAAAAGCAAAGTTGGGATGGTGTGTAGTAGCACACCATTCCAAATCCACAAGACACACGTTTAATTTACCAGATGTCAAGATCTTGGATATAGAAAACAATTATAAAAATTACCATTTCTCGCAAGTACCACAACAACAAAAAAAAGTCAAGACATATACATACTTGTAAGTAAAGTGACATGAATTATTGCAATATTCTAAAATTCTAATAAACTAAAAACATGTGGTTGGATAATAAAATTAGATAGCCCTAATGTCACACGTAAAAAATGACCGAAATCAGTGCCACTTCATGCATCAACAGAACAACATGTGGGTGTCCGATATAATTAGGTTTACAAAATAAAATATAACATTTTGTAAGTTAAAATATGTTTGTATCTAATATTATTATTAGTTAAATTCGGTATAATGTTCCTGATAGTCCATGTCATGAAATCGCTTCCGTCTGAAAAAATTTCTGATTCGGTTTCTTTGTGGGTTCCTCTTCAAAAATGTCCCCTTTAAACAAATCTGAAGGTACTGGGAGAAATTTTTAGCAGAAATTGTTTAAACAATTTTTTTAAACAAATACAAAAGATCTCCTTTTTGACCCGAATAATATTTTTTTTAGGATTTTTGGCTCATTCCAAACAAGAAATGTTTCTTGTGATTTTTCTCAAAAGTTGATAGTTTTTGAGTTGTTATGAGCGTTTTAAAATCTGAAAAATGCGAAAGTACGCATTTTCAAGACTTAAAAACTCATATTTAAATTAGTATTTTCAGCTTGCCAACTTGAGTTATAGTTAAATCATTCATTTTCAAGATTCTGCAGACCGATCGGGTCTAACTTCAATATACACCGTTGTTGTTTCATTGTTAATTATTCGTGTCCATCCGATTTTTTTGCTGGTGCGCGCACTATTTCTAAAAATCTTCCATTTTCCTACCAATAATATATTTTTAGATTCTTTGGAACATTCTAAATAAAATCGGTCTTGTGTCATTTTTCTAAAAAGTTAATAGTTTTAAAGTTATAAGTGATTTAATATCCAAAAATGCGTATTTTCCCATTTTTTGAATTTTAAATCGGTTAGAACTTTAGAACTATTAACTTTTTCAAAATATATAAGAAAAATGTTGTATTGATAATGTCCCAAAAAACCTAAAAAATAGGTTTATAGGAGGAAAGTAGAAGATTTTTGAAATAGAGCGCGCCGCACCGGCAAAAAAATTGGATGGATACGCATAATAATTAACAATTAAAAACGGCGGACTAAATCAAGGTTAGACCACATAACTCTTGATGTTCTTGAAAATTAATGTTTAAACTACAATATAAGTGCTTGGCAGCCTCAAAAATACTAATCTAAATATAAGTTTTTAAACATTGAACATGCGCATTTTCGCATTTTTCAAATTTTAAATCGCCTATAACTCGAAAACTATAAATTTTTGAGAAAAATCACAAGACACCTTTCTTGTCTATAATGACCCAAAAACATAAAAATAATTTTTCATGGCCAAAAAGGTGCTCTTTTGTATTTGTTTACAAAAATTGTTTAAAGTATTTCTGCCCAAAAATTCCGCCCCGCACCCTTCAGATTTGTTTAAAGGGAACTTTTTTGAATAGGAATCCACAAAGAACCGAATCAGAAATTTTTTCAGACGGGAGCGGTCTCACCACATGGACTATGATGAATTTAAAAAAATTAACATTCAACGAAAGAAGATGCATATAAATAAAAAAAAAGAATGGGTTTGTCCTTTGTACGCACGTAAGAAATTATACTTTTATTAAATGATTTTAACGAAATAAAAATATACTTTAAACAGTTTATTTTTTTGTATTTAAATAATAAACTAATTTTAATACTTACCATTTTCCAAAAATTTTTATTAAAACGATACCAAAAATTAAAAAAAAAGAATGGGTATTTTCCGGATTTGAACGCGGGACCTCTCGATCTGTAGTCAAATGCTCTATTTATGAGCCACGAGGCTCTATTTACATGACTTCTCGGACATAATGACAAATCACGGTAACAAATAGACGAAGTAAAGTGTAAATTTAAAAATGTTTTAATAATACTTATTATCTTACTCCCGAGGAAGAAAAATCCAAAGACACAAAAATTATAATAAATATATTTACTAAAACTACTAATTTATTCTTTTCACAGATACATACATAACTTGAAAGATTTAGCAACTAAGTCCATACTGTCTGTGTGCGCATGCGCGTGGCATAATAAAAGTTTACTCCCAATTGTTCCTAAAGAAGTATAATTTCAAAAACTCCGTGTTTATTATTGATGTTTTTTAAGTTTGACATTTAGTTTCATTTCTATTCTTGATACTGCCTCTAAAACGTTGTTGTTAAATGTCCCTTGTACGTACAGGGTACAGGTAATAATTTTTACGAATTTTAAGCGAAATTAAATCGGAATAATTGAAATGCGAAGGGCCACAATTAAGATTAAAACCCGTTTTCGCTGAATTATGCTTTGAATTTTTTCGAAATTATTGGCATTTTCTAAATATTTAACATTTCCCAAAATGCCAATCACTACTAAAAAACTGTTACATTCAATATTCAAAAGAAATTGAATTTATTCAGATATTTACCTGCGACAAATTCATATACGTTAAATATTATTTAGAAGCTAAAACAACCCTTATCAACCTCAGTCTGTGGCTCCACCGACAAAAAATATTTGTCACAACAAGCAAAGGTCAAAGGATTATGTTGAGTCAATAACAAATAATTAAATTTGTCTTTAATATTTTTAATCTAATTAAAAAGGTAGCTCTAGAATATTCTACATCAGCTATTTTAGAAAAAACTTTTTCTTAGCCGTTTTTATGATTAATTTTCTGATTGAAATAGGGATAACTACGCAGATAATAATATACTACTTATTAAAATTTTATTCCCTTATAATTATTTATATTTTTTATTTTATTTTCATATAAACTTATTTCTACATCTTAAAAAATATTAAAAATGCTATAGTCTGTTCGCTAAACTCAGACGCAACTTTCTAGATATTTTAGTCGGTAATTGGGGGACATGAAAGGAGCCTCCACGTAGATTGTGATCACTTGTGAATACAATCGGGCGTCCCCTGGAAACGAGTAATGTCGGCTAATCCTTTCAACACCGGTGCACCAACAACACAGATGCAATCAAAATCAAAACGGTCTTTATCAAGGCCATTTTTGATGACGACCTCAATTAATATTGAAGGACTATCAGCAGATAAAGAAGATCTATTGTCTAATATGTGCAGAGAACATGGTGTCGATGTTCTACTGGTTCAAGAAACCCATAGAGGTACTGCAAGCCGCAGACCAAGGATTCGGGGTATGAAGCTCATACTGGAAAGACCACACGACCAATATGGTAGCACAGTCTTCGTCAGACCAGATATTGACGTAGCATCCACATCTCTAACAGATCAAAATGACATCGAGATCCTTACAGTGGAGATAAACTCCTGTACAGTAACGTCAATCTACAAACCACCAAACGCTGACTTTGCTTTTGAGGAACCGAATAACTTTCAATCACAGCAAATCAAATTCGTACTGGGTGACTTCAACTGTCACAGTGTCGCGTGGGGTTACAACGAAACAGATTCCAATGGCGAAGAACTAGAAAAATGGGCTGAAAACATGAACCTAAAACTTATTCACGATCCAAAGCAGCCTGCGTCGTTCAACAGCGGAAGATGGCGCAGAGGTTACAACCCAGACAATATATTTGTCAGCGACAGAATTGGAGACCAGGTGACAAAAATCGTTGGAAGCGCCCTCCCAAAGACACAGCACAGACCAATAATTTGTCTTTCCAACGCGGCAATCAGATACGAAATTGTTCCTTTCAAGAGAAGGTTCAACTTTACTAAAGCAAAATGGGAAAAATTCTCTGAAACATTGGATCAAGAAGTTTCCCAGCTAGAACCTTGCCCTGATTCATACGATAAATTTGTAGAAATCGTAAAGCAAGTATCACGGAAATTTATCCCTAGAGGTTGTCGAACTGAGTACATAGCGGGGCTCAATGAAGAATCTAAACCTCTACTTAAAAGATACGAACAGCTATATGAAGAAGACCCTTTCTCGGAAGCGACAATACAGGCTGGGGAGGAAATGTTACATGCGATATCTGCCAACAGAACGGAAACGTGGTGCAAGCTGGTCACGAGTCTGGACATGAAACAAAACAGCAGACGTGCCTGGAAGCTGATTCGGAATCTTGGCAACGATCCCGCTGCTCCGGCAGTCAACATGACAGAAGTCACACCCGATCAGATAGCCCATCATCTTCTAATGAACGGTAAGACGACATCAAGAAAGAACAGGGTGAGAGCTCAACGGAATATCGACGAAGAAAGAGATGTTCTAGGTACCTCTTTTTGTCTAGAGGAGATGAGAGGCGCGATCCATCAAATGAAAGATAATAAAGCGGCTGGCCTGGACGACATACGAACAGAGCAAATAAAGAACTTTGGATTAAAAACCGTAGAGTGGCTCGTAAAAATGATGAATTGCTGCATCCGTACATTACAAATCCCCAAAATCTGGAGAAAAGCTAGAGTGGTAGCCCTCTTAAAACCAGGGAAGGATCCGGCGGATACAAAGAGTTTTAGACCTGTATCTCTCTTGTGCCACCTTTTCAAGGCCTTTGAAAGAATGATACTGAACCGGATCGCAGAATATGTGGAGACTAAAATTATTCCAGAACAAGCAGGATTCAGGCCCGGAAAGTGCTGCTGCAGTCAAATTCTTAATCTCACCCAACATATTGAAGATGGTTTTGAACGGAAGGAAATAACAGGGGTAGCGTTCATAGACCTAACTGCCGCCTATGATACAGTAAACCATCAACGGCTACTCGCAAAACTCTACGAAACTACAAAGGATTTCCGACTAACAAGGTTAGTGAAATGTCTCCTCCAGAATAGACGCTTCTACGTAACGCTCCAGTCCAAGAACAGTCGGTGGAGGGACCAAAAAAATGGGCTACCACAGGGAAGTGTCCTCGCGCCGATTCTATACAACATATACACCAACGACCAACCCATACACCAACAAACAAGGCAATTTATTTACGCTGATGATACAGCGGTGGCAGCTCAGGGAAGAACCTTCAATGAAGTCGAAGTGAAACTGACAGATGCCCTGGGAGACTTAGCTCTATACTATGATAAAAACCATCTGAAACCCAATCCCACAAAAACCCAGGTATGTGCTTTCCACCTGAGAAACAAGCATGCCCGAAGGTCGCTGGAGGTGGAATGGCGTGGTCAGATGCTGGAACACAACAAGACGCCAAAATACCTTGGCGTCCGTCTGGATAGAACTCTGTCTTACCGATACCACTGTCAAGATGTCAAGAAGAAAGTAAGTGCTAGAAATAATATCATCCGCAAGCTAACTGATACAAAATGGGGAGCACAACCACACACTCTCCGCACTTCTGCCTTGGCATTATGTTTTTCGGCCGCGGAGTTTGGAGCACCAGTATGGGCAAACTCTGCTCACGCAAAGAACGTCGACGTGGCTCTAAATGAAACGGTCCGTATAATATCGGGTTGCCTGAAACCGACACCTATCGAAGAGGTATACCCCATTGCTGGAATTGCTCCACCACTTATCAGGAGGAAGGTCACGTCAGAGGTAGAACGGAAAAAGCAGGAGACGGACCGAAGACACCCCTTATATGACCACCAAACTCAGCCAAGCAGACTAAGATCTCGGAAAAGCTTCCTGAAAACATCAAGATCCATCCCCGAAGCGCCAGAGACGCGCCGAATACACCTATGGCAAGCGTCAGCTACCGCGACACATTTTCCTCCCTCAGAGGAAATGGCTGCTGGACACAATTTACCGTATCCGACTTGGAAAGCGCTAAACAGACTAAGAACCGGCGTTTCACGTTGTGCTAGTAACCTGAAAAAATGGGGATACCAGGAGGACGATACCTGCGACTGTGGCGCGGTTCAGACCAGCCGGCATCTACTATCATGCACAGAGATGAGAGAGACCTGCACAGAACAAGACTTAATTATAGCAAATGACAGGGCCATCAATGTGGCCAACCATTGGAAATACAGAATTTAAAGTTGTTGGTGTTCCGGACACGGAAAGTAAAGTAAGTCGGTAATTTTGCCAATTTTAGCAAAATTGGCAAAAAATAATTTTTAAATAGTTAATAATCACTAAATATTTAGTAGTTTTGCCAATTTTTGCAAAATTGGCAAAAAACAAAAAAATATCGACTAAAATATCTAGCCAGTTGCGTCTAAGTTTAGCGAACCGACTATACAAAGACATATTTTTTTTACACGTATTATCGAAAAAATGTTGCCTACGAAACTAATCAAGAAACAAATTTCTAATATTCAATTCATGTTTCAATAGTAGGTTCAAGGTTCAATACAAGTAAAAATTATTTGGTGATAAGAAATCTGTTCAACAGCTATTTATCCGACAATTTATTTTTTTTACAAGGTGTCGCCTTCTTTCACAGGTTCATAGTTTTCATTATTATTTGGACCCTTTTTTATTTCTGCTCTGAAGTGATGTGGATTAATAATTAGTTGGTTAATCTTTTAAGAGAAGAATTCCATAATATAAACATACCAACAATAGCGAAATAAATAACAGATCATTATAAAATCTCATACCCAATAAATATGCAACCCACAACACAACCATTACATGCACAAAAATAAAAAAAATTAATTTTCGACAATCATATCTACGATACACATTACACAAACAAACACAACATAACACATACAACAGTCAGAATGTTATACCCCTAGGGCACTAACATTTTTTCAACACATTGTTAAGGTCTAAAATAGCCATACCAAATTTTCATTGTTTAACAGGAATACATAATATAACCTAAAATATTAAGGCGGAGATACATATGCGCTCTGCTCGGTGTGCGAGCCGCTCGCGCGCAGCGTATTCGTCAGATTAGTACGTGTTTTCAAGTGACGCACAAACGGCACGCACACGGCGCACCACGATCTAAATTCTGTCGGTTTTTCAACAAACGCTTTGATGGTTCGCAATACGTATTTGGACGGGTTTGCGAGTGGTTTGTTGGTTTCGGCGCGCATGAGTTGAATATTTGTTAGTAATGGAATGGTCGGAACTGTCGGAAGGAAATTGATGTTTACCGTGGAAAATCATTATTGTGGGATCCTCAATAAAGAACCATTTAATTTAAAGAAACAACTTAAATCCGATCTGAACGGAAATAGAAGCTGAAATAAAAAAATGTACATGCGGACCTTTTTAAAAAATGTTAGTTCATTGTTGTACTAAAAATAACATGTATTAAAAATAAGATTTATTATTTTATTTGGGCATAAGCCACAATTCGAGTTTGAAATCAAGTTTACTTGACCTTTCGACTTTCACTTCGGAAATAGTTATCAATATCAAAAAAACATTCATAAGCAGATATATATTATGTGTCACCGGAAAGCGAAATAGGTAACGCACGACTTGGAGAACCTATAGTTTTCTAACTTCGTGTCTGGTGAAGCAACGTAGTTGAAACAAGCGGATATATTATAATTGTGTCACCGGAAAGCGAAAAAGGTAAGGCACAACTTGGAAGACCCAATAGTTTTCTAACTTCGCTTCTGGTGAAGCAACAGAGTTGGAACAAGCAGATATATTATAATTGGGTCACCGGAAAGCCAAAAAGTAACGCACAACTTGGAAGACCCAATAGTTTTCTAACTTCGCTTCTGGTGAAGCAACGGAGTTGGAACAAGCAGATATATTATAATTGGGTCACCGGAAAACGAAAGAGGTAACGCAAAACTTGGAAGACCCAATAGTTTTCTAACTTCGCTTCTGGTGAAGCAACGGAGTTGGAACAAGCAGATATATTATAATTGGTTCACCGGAAAGCCAAAACGGTAACGCACAACTTGGAAGACCCAGTAGTTTTCTAACTTCGCTTCTGGTGAAGCAACGGAGTTGGAACAGGCAGATATATTATAATTGGGTCACCGGAAAGCCAAAAAGGTAACGCACAACTTGGAAGACCCAATAGTTTTCTAACTTCGCTTCTGGTGAAGCAACGGAGTTGGAACAAGCAGATATATTATAATTGGGTCACCGGAAAGCGAAAAAGTCAACACAGGGCTTGGAAGAACCTATAGTTCTCTAATTTCGTTTCTAGTGAAGCTACGCAGTTGAAACAAGCAGATACATTACAATTGTGTCACCGGAAAACGAAAAAGGTATCGCATGACTTGGAAGTACCTATATTTCTCTAATTTTGTTTCTGGTTGTAGGAACAAGCAGATATATTATGGTAGGGGAGCAAAGTATGCTAAATGTGCAGTCACTCTAGCGCTTTGGGGACCTATTGGGTTGTGATTATTAGGTCCTAAAAACAAAAAATTTAAGTAAAATTTTCCATTTCAGTGGGGACTTCCCATTTTTAATTTAATTTTCCATTTCCAACAATCTTTTTTTCGATTATAGCGCCATCTATCCATAATTCAAAAAAATGTTTCGAATAAAAGTTGTTTATTTTTATACAAACAATCCAAATCTGCAATAAGAAACGGGGTCTACCATTTAAGATTTTAAAGTAACCCCCCCACCTCACCTCCGTGGGAGGTGAGGTGGGGGGATATATTCGATAGATTTTTCAAAAACATTGATAAAGATGCAGTTTTTCGATATGATGTTTATTTTGCGAAAGATCGCGGGATTTGTATTTAAAATTTTAAATTTACCCCCACCCCTCTCCGTGGGGGTCAAGTTTGGTATTTTTCGATAGATTTTTGAAAAATATTGAACACGTAGTTTTTAGTTTTTCAATCTGACGTTCATTTCGCGAAATATTCGCTTTTTTTGTGAAACTTTTTGACTCACCCATTTCCGTACGCCCCGCTCAAATCGTCATATTTTTGAAATATAGACTCTTTTGCATGTACCTAACTTACCTTATCTTAATCTGACAATTTCGAATATTTTAAGGATAGATTTTTTTCGGGCCCCCCTGAACGAACTCCCCTGTGTTAAGAGCCAATATATGGTGGAGGTACATCTGCAGGGTACCACGTTTCTCCCCATATGATAATCTGACGCGCTCGAGTAACTGCAAAAATCCCCGCTTGGGCTCCCCTACCATTATATTTGTGTTGCCAGGAAGCGAAAAAGGTAGTTCCCGAAATGTTCCCAAATTGTGGCTTATTCCACATAAATAAAACTTATAATTGCATAAGATGACACAAGAAAATAGTTTCAGAACAATACCAAAATAAGATGTAGTAGAAGTACAGGACAGAGACATGATTATCTACAATTACTAAACGTTCGTAAGTTTCCTCTGGATCGTCAAAATGAAAAATTTTAACGAACAATAACCGCGCCACGAACGCGCGGCGCACACACGGCGTGGAGTTCGCGGCGCGGATATGTATTTCCGCCTTTAGGTTTTAAAATCGTCAAAGATTTTTTTCCAGAATGTGTTCCTTTTTTTTTATAACTATTTCCGGAGTGGAAATCCAAAACTCAAGCGGTGGTTAATAATTAAAAATAATGTAATTTTCATTACACCAATAATAATTATGGCTCAATTCCATATAAACATAATACTAAATTAATCATGCCAAAAGAGAACAGTTGTAGAATCTTATGATTATGTTTTTGTCTTAAATTACCATTAAGTTGATAAAATGTACTTCGTATTCATAAAAGATCTTACTGGAAGCTTAAACAAAGATTTACAAAACTTTAAATCATATAAATATATTCCTTTATATTTTTTTCTGGTATTCCATTTCCGGAAACATTTTCGTACTTTTCTTTAAACTTAACCTTTAACTACACGCGCTGGCGTATTTTGTACGCCAGATATAAGAAATCTACTGCAAATATATTTAAAAATTTAATTTTTGACCTTGTTTATTAGGGTGTATCACAAAATTTTTTTTTTATTATTTAATTTTTCAAGTTGATAAAAAGTTGTTACTACCATCATAGTTCTACCAAAAAAATCTTTTTGAATTCCAACAATATTTAAGTCTCCCGGAATGTACAAAAAGTTTATAATTTTTTGTAAAAAAATACGTTTTTGAAAAAATAATTTACACAGTTTATAAATTACAAATGATGTAATCAAGTTAAAAAATGTGTATTTTTACATTTAATTTATCCATCGTAAACATTTTGGTTCCGAGTTAAATTATTTAGGTAACCCGGAATTACCCTAAATATATCACAATTTTCATATTTAATTCAAGTTTGATATGAATCAGAAACAGTAAAAAAAATTGTAATACAATCAATACAATGCTGTATATTAATGCAATGGGTCAATGAGACGGGCAGCTGGCACTGACTTGTGAGTCACCGGATGTCTGGCGTCTGGCGTCTGGCTCCCCTCCACCACTCACTCACACCCTTTATTTCTGTTAGTCTGACTCCACCGTTCAATCTGACAGCACGTTGTTTGCGCGTTATTACATGTATTTCAGTGTGTTTTATTTAGTGTGTGTGGTTTATGACTTCTGAATTCCGTGTGGTTTTGTTGTTTTTCTATCATGAGTAAAAAGACAAACACTATAACAACGAGGAAATGCACTGAAGCTCCTATAGCTCCATTATAACTCAAATATCAAAGCGCTTGGGTGTGATGATACGGCAACGAATACTGGAACATCGCAAGGAGCAGTTTTGTTGTTTGAACGCGCATTGAAACATCCGGTCCAAGTAGTAATATGTATGTTGCACTTAAACGAATTACCCCTGAGGAAAGATTTTGTTGCTCGTGACGGTCCAACCACAGGACCAACATCATTCAGTGGGCCAATAGGCAAAGGTTTGACCAACTGCCAAGACTTCCCGGTTGTTAATTATGACAAAATAGATAGCACCTTCCCAGAAGTCGATAGTAAAGACTTAAGTACGGACCAGAAATACCTTTGGGATATATGTCAGGCTGTAGTCAAAGGTGAATGTCCCTCTGAGTTGGCCAGTAGAAACCCCGGAAACTTGTCACACGCCCGGTGGCTGACATTAGCAAATAGAATCTTACGTCTGTATATTTCAACTATTGAACCAACCCCACAACTTAGAAAGGTTGCTGAGTTCGTCATGAAAGTCTATGCTACCTCATGGTTTACCATAAAATGTCGTCCTAAAATTATCCACGCATCACAACACTTTTTCTTCATCGTACAGTGCACCAAGTTTTTAGACAGTGAACTGAAGGCTGTGGCTCAGTCTTCCTTGCAAAGAAACGCCTTTATGGCTCATCCTGAACACATCCTTTTAGGGATGTTGTTTGACTCTCGAAAACATATAAGAGCTTTGGCAGGCAAACGGATAGAAAAAGCTCGACAGACAGAAACAAGGGCAAATCGAGTCTTCAAACCACCACAAGTTAATTTTGAGGCAGAAGACTACATCGACTGGCAATCCACCACAGTTAAAGAACCACCACTTATAGCTGACTTCAGCAAAGAAGAGATTGAGATGATTGTTAATTCATGAAGCAGTGATAGAAAAGAGTTCAAAATACCACTTCACACTCAAGCGGTAGAACGAGTTGTAAAGGAAGTTACTGCAGCTTCTAAGCACGTTTGTGGCGTTCAAGAACGAGAAGGCTTTATAAGATCAAGATTATTGGACAGAAAGTATCTTCCTAAGTTTGAAACTAAGCGACAGTACACATCTGCTACAGCTGTATTGCAAAAATAAATTACAGGTAAGATTTATTTCATACTTATTTAGGATTACATCACAGCATTCTATTTTGAATAGTAACTTAGTATTAGTACTATAATTACAATCTGACACTCGCCCTAACAAATTCTCTTGGTTCCAGATCGAAGAAGCATTACAATACCTGTGGCTTTGAAGGCTAACTGGATTTGTTTAGCCAACATCCTTCAAGATGAAATAAAGAACCATTTTAAAGATTTTTCTTTGTCAACTTTTTATCTGTAATCTTTAAGTAAACTTTTGTATTTCTTTAATAAATTTCGTACCTCGATTTTTCGTTGTTACAATTGAGATTTTCATAAAGATTCCGGGTGACTTTATGCTTAGTTACAGATATTATCCTAATTTTTATTGTTCACTGTTATCACATACTTAATATTTTTTAAGTTGACAATAAAAATATAAAATTTAATTTTCAATAAAAAAAAAAGATGAAAAATCGTGTTTTTGAGAAAAACTTCTAAAGTTTAAGTCGATTCCGGGAGACCTAAATATGTTTTAATTAAAACAAAACTTTTTTTCCCTGAAAGAGTAATATAAGAGGCAACTTTTTATCAACTTGAAAGTTTGAATTTTTTTTTAAGTTGACAATAAAAATATAAAATTTAAAAAAAGATGAAAAATCGTGTTTTTGAGAAAAAATTCTAAAGTTTAAGTCGATTCCGGGAGACCTAAATAAGTTTTAATTAAAACAAAACTTTTTTTCCCTGAAAGAGTAATGTAAGAGGCAACTTTTTATCAACTTGAAAGTTTGAATTTCGAAAATTCATTATTTGAGTATTTATTATGATACACCCTATTGTTTATCTCTCTAACCTATTACCCCAGTTAATAGGGAAAAAAACATGAAGAAATGTTAAGCAGGGTTTTGAAGGTGCTAAACGGTAGATAAGAGATAAATGATGATAATTCCGTGAAGACGTACAGCTAATTTTTCTTCTTCTTTTTTTTAAACAGGTACAAAGAATGACAAACTCAGTTTTTTGACTATAAAACGTTTCTTGTAAATTTTAGAGAAAAATGTTTTAAATAAGTGTTGTAGATCTTAAAAAGTTCTTGAATTTGATAGTACTCATATTAATATACATAAACAATTGACCTAGATAATTGCAAACAACTCTCATTTTTGCACTAATTTTTAAATATTAATAACTTTACTTTTTACATAATGATATATAATTTAACTACTTTAAATTATGCCATTTAATGGTTTCTTTAAGTGCACTAAATTTCAACCAGATTGACCAAATAGTTTATAAGTTATTCAATTTGTTTATCCCAGAGAGCAATTGTTTATACAACTGTTGCCCTAACAGTGAATCTAGAGATATTTAGCAAATCGCAATCAGTTATCCGAGAGTCTACTTTTAAGATGCATTAAGAAAATATTAACATTTTATTATAATTGTTATTAAAAAACTCGTTTGAAAAAGACCCTACTTTCTAGGTTATAAACAATTTGAATAACTTTGACAGTTTTTATGTCACACGCTTGCATGTAGGCTCACTGAAAAGCTGGTGAAAAATACATATTAAAAAAGAAAAAATAATTTTATATGACAAATAGGAATCAAGTTAGTATTTTTTTAATAAATCAAATTTTGCATTGTTTATAAACATCTATATTTTACGATCCAGTTTATAGATTGCATATGCAGTGAAATAATAAAAACTTATGACCTGTTAAACTGATGGTACTCGTGAAACACCTCCAACGAAAGTGAAGGTGGGAATTGTTCAAGCTTCGCTTCCTTTTTTGGGAAAAAACTGCAATATATTATCACCTTCCATAGCATGCACAACCTTCTTTTTTAACTGGAGTAGCTCAAGAAAATACTAAAAATTGTGTAAATTTCACCTTGCACAATTGGAAAATCTCGTGAAAATCAATTAATTGAATTTTATTATAAAAGTTATTGAACTCTACAAGTATTCCTTAAAAATTATTTAAATTATTAATTAAAGTATATTTTTTATATAAATATAAAATAATTATTATAAATTAGTACAATACATTATTTATTTTTTTTTATTTGAAATAATTAAAAAGTATTTAAAAGTCCTTAATAGTTTTTATAAAACTAATTTTTGTTTCATTTTGTGTTTGAATTGTTACGAAATGTTATTTAATTTAATGAAGCTATTAATATTTGTTTAGATAGGCATCTAATAAGTATAAATATGTAATATGTTTGCACTATTATTTAATGATGTATGTTAAGTTCAATAATTAGAATAAAATTCGTATATTTGTTTTGATAGTAATATATATATTTTAATAAATTTATATAATTAATTATAAAAATAAAAAAGTAAAACATTGTTTATGAATTTTAATTTGATTATTCTAGTGAACGTCTATAACTTCTAAATCGCTTCTCGGCAAGATACAGTTTATCCTCTACAAAGTCTGACTCGACATCATCAAGAACCACTGCAGCGCGATTACAACATTTTTTCTCCTCTTCTTCCACTGCACAGTTTGTAAAAAGATCCGTACAGTTTATACCATATTTTTTACAGCCACATCTTGTAATTTTGCAACCCGTTGAACATTTACATGTAATTTGTTTTAATATCTCTTTAGGTATCAAACAATCTAAGGTGTAAATAGGTTTAAAACCCGTATCAGTTTTTTTCCATCCATACTGGGTAGCATCCAGTTTTTTACCTAACCAGTGTTAAACGTGAAGTACATGCTGATAACCTGCACCTTCTGTTGGGGGCAAATTTTCCAATTTAAAAGATTTTTTCCCTGTATTTCTTATAAATTGTAAAAACCGTAACTAATTTAATGCCAATGTGTTATTATTTTTTTATATGTAACATCAATTGCAGCAGAATACAAAGCAACAATGATATCACATCCGTTTTTCATGATGTCCTCCTTGTTAGCATTCTCGTCATAAAAAATATTTATCAGATCTACAATTTTTGACGATGCAGTTAATAATTTGAATTTTCCTTGATTAAAAAAGAGGAAGTTGTATCACACTCAGTAAAAATATATAAGAACCCAACGTATTTTCTTAGATGAGAATGTTTAAAACTATTACAACTATAATAGATATATTTTCCTTTTGCGCCTTTTTTTTTCAAAATATAGTTATTGTCCGGAGCAGAGAGTTGCGTCAATATTATGAGTATATCAGTATCATTACCAATTATTACAATGGTCTTGTTAGTTTCATATGTATGTTCGTGAAGAGCTGTCTGCACTATTAATACGTCTGCATCTTCATCTGCTACTTTAGTTCGGTACCCAGATTTGTTGAGCTCTGCACATAAAAGTTGAATCAATTGCTTTTTATTTTTACTAACTGCTAAAAATATTTTTTGTTTTATGGATAAGATCGTGTTTTCAACCAATTTATTTTCTGGGCCTGAGCTAATTATTATTGTATATTTATATAAATAATATTCTTTAATTAGTAAAATATAAGTAATTCTTACGAGAAATTATTGTAAAATTAAAGCAAGTAATAGCAATTAAACTGCAAATTTTTTCAACATGTTTCAAATTGGGATTCCATTCTAAAAAATAAAACGAAGCTATTCTCACCTTCACATTTGTTGGCGGTGTTTCACGAGTACCATCAGTTTAATGAGTCATGACTTTTTATTTTTTTTTACTACATATGCAATCTATAAACTGGATCGTAAAATATAGACTTTCTTAAACAACTTATTCAATTTTCAGCTCTTAATGTTTATAAAAAATGGAAATATGATTTATTGAAAAAAAAAATTCTAACTCGATTTCTATTAGTCATATAAAATCCACTTTATTATTTTAATGTGTATATTTTCACCAGCTTTTCAGTGAGCCTACATACGAGCGCGTAACGTAAAAATTGTCAAAGCTATTCTAATTGTTTATAACCTAAAAAGTAAGGTCTTTTTCAGGCGGTTTTTTTAACAACAATTTTGATAAAATCTTAAAACATTTTCAATACATCTTAAAACTAAAGTCTCAAATAATCGATTGCGATTTGTAAAATATCTCTAGAGTCACTGTTAGGGCAAGAACAGTTGTTTAAACAATTGCTGTCTGGGATAAACAAATTGAATAACTTATAAACTATTTGGTCGATCTGGTTGAAATTTAGCTCACTAAAATAACCCATTAATTGGCATAATTTAAAGTAGTTAAATTAAATATCGTTGTGCAAAAAATACAGTTATTAATATTTAAAAATTAGTGCAAAAATGAGAGTTTTTTACAATTATCTCGGTCAATTGTTTATATATTGCAATATGTGTCACACCAAATTGAAGAACTTTTTAAGGTCTACAATATTTATTTGAAACATTTTTCTCTAAAGTGGATAAGAAACGTTTTATAGTAAAAAAACTTAGTTTTTCATTCTTTATAACTGTTTTAAAAAAAGAAGAAGAAAAATTAGCTGTACGTCTTCACGGAATTATCATCATTTATACCTCATCTATCGCTTAAAACCTTCAGAACCCTGCTTAACATTTTTACGTGAAATCGATGATTTTTTTCCCTATTAACTGGTGTATATCACTGGAATGTGCTTTACAATTTGGTTTTAGTTTCATTATAATCGGCGTTCTGGGAAGATCGTAATTTACAGTATAGTATTTGTTGTCTACGGTGGTGGCCAATATATGCCACGATTATATTAATATAAGTCGTAATATAAGTACATATTTCAATTGTTTTTTAGTTATGATTGCACAAAATATATTTTTCTTTATAAACAATACTTTTTCTCCTGTAAAAAATCACATTTCAAAAAAATTTGTATTCGTAATTTTATTTATCATGGAATCCAGTTATTCCATGATTCCAGTTATAAATCCCAATTGGCTTACTGGGAAGGAACTCCAAGTATTTACTGACGCCGAATAAGGTTTATAACAAACAACTACGTGTATTTTTTCAAAAAAAAAATAAACAAATCCGCTGTTTTTAAATGTATTTCCTTGTGGCGTATAAAGTACGCCACGCGTGTAGTTATGTTATAACTTGATGCGCGGGTAGTTATAGGTTAAACTTTACTACTTTACTTTCTTCTTCATTCTTAGAAATATAAAACAAGTATCCTACATTGCTGTTTGTTCAATCGTATATTATGTTTACCAAGATCTCCATGACTAACTTGATAATTATTTTGTTCTGTTGGTTATACAAAAATCTAAATTGGTCTATAAAAGAAAGGACCAAAATAAAGAAAATACTATCTACACGCCAAATATTATAAACACGGCCCTAACAAATTACTCCGACCAAACTTGAAGAACTATTAAAATTTCAAGAAAGCCTCTCTAAATCAATGAATTTAAAAAGGCAATCCCCATAGTCCTGTCGCCAGGGGGGGTACAACGGCCTCCTTAATTCAGATGGACTTACCCAAGTTTTTTTTATATATTTTGACCCGTAGAATACGAATTTTTTGGGTAACAGTTGATCCGGATGTCGATAAGATTGTTATAGACAAAGAACTTGAGGAATTACATAACAGTGATTTCTCGCAAAACAAAACATATTTTTGTATTTTTTGGGTCATTATAAGCAAAAAATATTCCTACAAGTTTTTTCGTAGAATGCATAGTTTTCGAGATAACCGCGGTTGAACTTTCAAAAAATCGAAAAATTGCAATTTTTGAACCCGAATAACTTTTGATTAAAAAATAAAGTAGCAATTCTGCTTACCGCATTTGAAAGTTTAAGTCAAATTATATCGGTTTTGATTATTTGCATTGCTACAAATTAATTTTTTTACTGTTAAACTAATCTATAAACACATAGGTTTCCCGTGCCTAATACATGCGTTTTAACGCATGCTACGTAGAAATTGCCTCGCTTGCACTTGTAGCTACTCTACCTACTCGTTCGATTTTAAATGAGAAATCATAGAAAACATCACTCACATACTAGGTGTTTACTACAGTTTACAGCTTTCTTTAACAATAAAATAATAAATTTTTAGCAATGCAAATAATCAAAACCGATATAATTTGACTTCAACTTTCAAATGCGGTAAGCAGAATTGCTACTTTATTTTTTAATCAAAAGTTATTCGGGTTTAAAATTTACAATTTTTCGATTTTTTGAAAGTTCAACCGCGGTTATCTCGAAAACTATGCATTCTACGAAAAAACTTGTAGTAATATTTTTTGCTTAAAATGACCCAAAAAATACAAAAAGATGTTTTGTTTTGCGAGAAATCGCTGTTATGTAATTCCTCAAGTTCTTTGTCTATAACAATCTTATCGACATCCGGATCAACTGTTACCCAAAAAATTCGTATTCTGCGGGTCAAAATATATAAAAAAAACTTGAGTAAGTCCATCTGAATTAAGGAGGCCGTTGTACCCCCCCTGGCGACAGGACTACCATCACTTTTTTATTTCATGGTTTTACTAGTTCGACGATAATTCTGGAGTTCGCTGACGATATAGTTATAGTGGGCAGAAGTGGTTTACAGTAAAGAGACCGAAATCATTAGACCGAAAGCAGTAGACCGAACTCATTAGACCAAACTCATTACACCGAAAAGCACTTTACCAAAACCTCACTAGACCGAACAGTAGGAGACCAAAAAGCAGGAGAGCGAAAAGCATTAGGTACATAATACAGGGTGCTCAAACAGGATTGTAATCTGAGTAAGGGTAACAACAATCTCCCTTCACCCTTTATCCATATTGGTTGTTGTCATAATCATTAAATTCAAATTAGAAGCAAGTAAAATTTACCCTTAATTTCTTTTTACTTGTCGCAGTAAAAGAGATAACACAAATGTAATTACAATCAAATGTTATTTGGATGGTTATTAGAAATAGTTAAATAGCAAACAGAACTGTTCACGGTCTCCAGAAACATTTAAAAAATAAAAAAAATAAAACGGGATAATACCCGAAGGTTGGCTGTATACCATCTAGTTAAATAAAATTAACATGAAGTAAAACTCCCTAGTGTAGTTGGTATATTTAATAAAAATTATAAAAAATTTTAAAAATCCAAACGGATTACGTTCAAAACGTTTTCGGACTTATCAGTCCATCATCAGTGAACTCTCTGTCCTTGCTAAATAGCCACAATGCCAAACACTGGTCAAGATGTATGTTCTAACTACATGGTGAAATCTGATCTACAATTTGGCTTACATTGGATGCCAACGGATTAGTACTAGGAACATGATGCTCTACTCCATTAATTAAGAGATTTTTTTAATAATAAATAAATAATAGATTATTAAAAAAATCTCTTAATTAATGGAGTAGAGCATCATGTTCCTAGTACTAATCCGTTGGCATCCAATGTAAGCCAAATTGTAGATCAGATTTCACCATGTAGTTAGAACATACATCTTGACCAGTGTTTGGCATTGTGGCTATTTAGCAAGGACAGAGAGTTCACTGATGATGGACTGATAAGTCCGAAAACGTTTTGAACGTAATCCGTTTGGATTTTTAAAAATTTTTATAATTTTTATTAAATATACCAACTACACTAGGGAGTTTTACTTCATGTTAATTTTATTTAAAAAATAAAAATATGAAACGTGCAGTAAAGCTTAATATATATGGGCCATCCACGAACATACGTCTGTTTTGGATTACTTCGACAACGAATATTTTACTGTGCAATTATTCCAATAAACAACAATGTAATTTGCAATTTACTTTCGTTCTTCTTATTTTGCACAGTAAAATATTCGTTGTCGAAGTAATCCAAAACAGGCGTAAGTTCGTGGAATAGGGTATACAAGACCTTAAATAAGACCGGTTTCGATATATAAGGCTAAAACGTGGACCTTATCTCAAAAAGATAAAACACTTATTGGTAGTTTTGAAAGAAAGTTCTTAGAAATATTTTCAGGGCCGTCAATGAAAATGTGCTTTGGCGTCGAAGATACAACTTTGAACTATCCAGTTATACACCTTTCCAGATATTCCAGAGACTTAGATGGGCTGGACACATTACTAGGATGTAAGATCATAAAAACATGAAGAGAATTCTTCTTCTTCTTTGGGCGCCGTCTTCTTAGCGAAGGTTGGCGATGAATTCTGCAAAGTCTTCTCTATTTTGGGCTTTTCTTATTAGGCTTTGAAACTCTAATCCTGCCCATTCTTTGATATTGCGCAGCCAGGTCATTTGTCGTCTACCCGGACCGCGTCTTCCTTCTATTTTCCCTTTCTTAATAAGTTGAAGGAAGTTATACCTGTCGTGTCTAAATATGTGTCCAAAATAAGATGTTTCACGTCTCTTGACAATTTCTGTGAGTTCACGTTCTCTACTCATACGCCTTAAAACTTCTTCATTTCTAACGCGGTCGGTCCATGAAATTTTCAGCATACGACGAAATAGCCACATCTCAAAGCTCTCTAAACGTCGTAACGAGCTGACTGTTAACGTCCAAGCTTCCACGCCGTGCAACATTACACTATATACATAACACTTTATCATGCGGTATCGTAGGGACAGATCAAGATTGCTGGCAGTGAGTAACTGTCGCATATTTAAGGAGGTGTTTCTTGCCTGTTCTATTCTATTCTTGTTCTTAGTCTAAGGTTTCATGTATCCAACATCCTAGGTACTTAAACTTTTTCACTTATTCAACGAGATTGTTGCTGTCTAGGATGTTTATAACTGGTGTGTGCTTTTTTGAAATTACCATTGTTTTAGTTTTTTTTACATTCACCTTGAGACCATATAGTTCTCCTTCTATAGTTATCCATAGAGTTCTGAAGAGAATTAACATTTTTAAAACCAGAGGGCACAAGGAAGTATAGGACGACCACGAAGAAGATGAATTTATGATGTGAAAGAAGACCTAAAAATTTTAAGGGTCAGTAGATGGACGGAAGTTGCCAAAAATCGACAGGAGTGGCGACGTCTTTACGAGCAGGCTAAGATCCACAAAGGATTGTCAAGCCACTTATGATAATGATGATGATGATGATGCTGATGAATGCCCATTACTTTTAATCTAAGACACATAATTTTGCCGATATAAAATTGTTCCTCTTCCAGGTTAAAGAATGACCTACATATTAAATTAATTTACTTGGAAAAGTTGCCAAGATAGAAAAGCCTTAATTTATATCACTCTTTTTAAGAAGAATACGTACTGTATAAAGTTTAAAGCTGTTGGAAATTTATAGGACTTATAATCTCTTTAAAATATACATATAGTCTCCTGTATTCTTGCAAATTTTTCTTCCAAAATATATACCCAGATGTGTTTCTATTAAATTTTAGTTGTTTATGTATAGGAGAACCGTTGCATAATATGACTTTCAGCGAAGATTTACAGTCAAATCAGCAATCTCTTCAAAACAAAACACGAAAATAAAGCATAAAAGCGCACGTATAAGACCACATATTTACTCCCGCCTTCCTTCAACGTTATTTACTAACCTATAAATCTTACCCCGCATGCATGTAAGATGGTGTGGTTTAAAGGAAGTCTGGGGAATTGTAAAATTTATAAATCATAAAAAAATTCTCGGCGATTGTTTACGAATATACAGGGCTAGCTCCGTTTATTTTCATGCTTATTTTTGGATCAGGAATTCATCAACAGACATAAATTATGTTAAGATTACACAATACATTATTGACTACATGAAACGTCCACCTCAAAAGATAGTACATTATTTCACGGTTTTTGCTGAAAATTTTAAAGAACCCTTTGGATTAACATGCAATTTGGCAAACGCATAGCTAACAGGTCAAAGAAAGAAAGTGATATTGTGCCGATGTGTGCTTTTGCCCTGGGGGTGAGTTTGACCCCATCTCGGGGTTGAAAAAATATATGTCCAAAATAAGTTCGGAAATGGATAAACTGACTCCAAGTTTTTCTTTAAAATTTAGAGGTTTTACAATATTTTACCGTTAAAGAACGTACTAAGACACATACTAGCACAGCTCAACATCATGGCATCTTTGGGTTCTTCCGATTCATTTGTCGCGGGGAATTAGTCCGCATTCACATTTTGGTTCTACAATTGGTTGTGTGACTTAATGGCTTCTACAATATTTCTCCCTTCGTTGCTGTTTTTGCCGATAGTTGTCTGTTCTCTAACTCCCATCTTCTTAAGGTCAGCAATTATCTGTTTCTCCCATCTCGTTTTCGGTATTCCTCGTGGTCTGGATCCTGCTTCTGAATTTCTTCTTTCTATATGTCCTTTTAAGTCTCTATGCCTTGATAAATTTGACGATGTTGTCCCCTTTTAAAAGTTCTCTTACTTCGTAGTTCGTCAGTTTTCTCCATTCATTATTACTAAGTTTAGTGAGCCGACTAGTCTCTGAATTATTTTTCTCTCTGATATCCTCAATTTTACTTTATCTTTCAGTGTCAGGCACATTACTTTAAAACCATGTCTGCTTACTGGTCTAAGTACTTCTCCTTAAATTTCTATTTTGGTATTCTGAGTAAGATTATTATCTTTCGAGAAAGTTGTTGTATTTCTAGTAGGTTCTGTCAGGATCCTATCATTTATTACTATATTTCTGTCATTTCTGAAGATATTTAAAGTATTCTACCTTTGAAAACTTATATTGGCCAATATTTAACCAAGTTATATTTACTGTATTTTTCTTGAATAAATAAGGTATTGTAGCGTGATTAGTGTAATTACTTCTAATTACAATAAAACTAGCGGTTCGTAATTTATATACGACTTTATTTTTTATTTATACAAGTTTACTTTACAAACTTTAGCTTAAGACTAAACTCTATTTACAAATATGTCCTATTTATATATGCGATACAGATATTCCAGAAATATCTATATATCTCCAGCTATGTCCATGTGACTCGACCGCTTGCACGTCATCGGCGCTGCATCGGCGTATCTCGAAACATCGATAGTGTTCTGTCTGTCCGGAGACGGGAGCTGGTATACGAGGGTAGGTCAATAATTATTTTGTTACACTGCTCCCCTCTTAAAATCTGAGCGTCCCGATCAGCAACTCTAGATGGCCCAGGATGGCGGAATCTACAGGATTCTCCAGCTCTGCATACACCCCTAGAAAAGAAGTAACAGTCTACTGTCTTTGAAGGGTATGACATCTTCGGGTTCATGCAACACACAGTAATCCGTACGCCAGTTTCTCTGAAGATCACTTCCAGCATGCTTCTCACAATCTTCCAATCCAGATTTTCTACTGCATGGCCAATTTTTGGTAAAGCCAAATCTTTGATGTCATAATTACAGACCATTTTCTTCAAATTAGTTAGAGCACGCCATATGTTCTCGTAGCTTGGCGTGTCCGTATAAGACTTCCTGGTCACTATATACAGCAAAGATCGAGGACCATCTTCCAATCGCAATACTCTTCCAATTTTAGGTTGTTGATTCCTTAACTCGTCCAGGCGGCCGAACTTTCTATTGAATACGGACGAGATTCCTTTAGTCATCTCGAGGTCTTGGGCAACACAGTGGGCTAGAGAGACGTTTTCTGGAACACCAAACAGATCTTGCTGAACTTCTGTGGTCACGCCGAATCTAGCACTCTTTCTTTCTGCGTAATTTGACATAAATTCCTTAAAACTTGGCTGTGGTGCATCTTTCATCTCCTGTTGGAGGACTCGGGCTTCCTCTGTTTCATTTGAGCCAGCATATGGTGCAAGACGATTTATGTGAATAACTTTTGGTTTACCGTTTGGTAACTTCTTAATTCTGTATATTACGTCATTTATTTTCTTCTTAACTTCATACGGACCTTCCCATTGTCTTTGCAGTTTAGGACACAGGCCTCGACGACGTTGTGGATTATAAAGCCAGACAAGATCACCTACTTCGAAGCTTTCATTCTTGCAGCGAGAATCATATTGATCTTTCATTCTGTCACTGGCTATCTGGATGTGTTGTCGGGCAAGTTCATGAATGTTGTTCATTCGTAACTTCAGGCGGTCTACGTATTCTTCGCCTGCAACATATTCCTCGGAAGGTCTGCAGCCAAACTCTAGGTCGCAGGGCAAACGAACTTCACGACCCAACATCAGGCAGGTTGGTGTTTGACCTGTAGTTTCATTCACGGCCGAGCGGTAGGCCATCAGGAATAAATGAATGTGTTGGTCCCAATCTCGCTGATGTTCAGATACAACTTTGGACAAGTGTTTACCCATCGTTCGGTTCATCCTCTCGACCATTCCATCTGATTGAGGATGCAGGGGTGTTGTTCTGGTCTTATTGGCACCAATCAATTTACAAACGTTTTGGAAAAGAGCTGACTCAAAGTTTCGCCCTTGGTCGGAGTGGATCTCCAAGGGAACACCAAATCGGCTGAAGAATTCTTTAACAAGTACCTCTGCAACGGTAGCAGCTTCTTGATTCGGTAATGCATAGGCCTCGGTCCATTTCGTAAAATAGTCCATGGCTACCAGAATGTATTTATTTCCAGCATCGGTTTCTGGAAATGGACCTGCAATGTCGATTGCTACTCTTTCCATAGGACTTCCAACATTGTACTGTCTCATGGGTGCTCTCTTTTTACCAACTGGACCATTACCGGATGCACACAGTTCACATTTCCGGCACCATCTTCTTACATCATCTTTACAGTTCACCCAATAGAACCGTTCTCGAACCTTTTGCAGAGTCTTCGTAATACCAAAGTGTCCACCTGATGTACCGTCATGCAACTGACGCAATACTTCTGACACTTTACTTTTAGGTACAATCAACTGAAGCTTAGATTCTGTACCATCATCGTTCTCAAAGGTTCTGTACAGAAGATCATCTTTTAGTATCAGGCAATTCCATTGGCTCCAGTAGGCCTTGACTTCCGGACTACATGCACTAATGTTTTGCCAACTAGGTCTCTCACCTCGACGCATCCAATCCAATACTCTTTTTATACATGGATCGTCTTCTTGGGCTTCTTGTAACTGTTGTGGCTGCCATTGCTCATTAACGACGGTAGTTCGTCTCACAAGGCAAAGCTGTTCATCTAGTTTAAGCCGGTGATTACAACTTTCACTGCATGGCCGTATCGAGGAAGCATCTGTATTTGAACCAACTCTTCCAGCCCTCTTCATGCGTCTCTTCGGCATCGTGTCACGAATCACCCTCCGTACCATTTCCACCAAACGTTCACCTTTTCTCTAATCGCCTTTTTCCACGGTTATTACTCGATTGTTTCGTGAAGCTTGGCTAGCTGCTTCGTGTTCCAAGGCAATAGCAAGTGCTTCATCTAAAACTTTCGGTCTTGCTAGTCGTAAAGCTTTCTGTAGTTCATTATCTTTCAGCCCATTGACGAAGGTATCTACTGCAATTTCTTCTAAAACGCTGTCTGGCACCTCTGGATAAGCCAACCGCACCACACGAGCCACATCTGCTTCAAATTCTTGCAGATTCTCACTTGCTCGTTGACTTCTACTTCGCAGTTGTGCTTTGTATACTTGTTGTAGATGGGCATCTCCATAGCGTTTTTCTAGACGAGTGAACAAGGTCTGGTAACAATTTTCTTGACCCTTGGGAATTGACCTTAATATATCTGCAGCATCACCTCGTAAAGCAGCAGTCAAGGAAACAGCCTTTTCTTGTTCGGTCCAATGATTGGCGGTCGCAATAGCTTCAAACTGTCTAAGATATATGGACCAAGAGGACTTTCCATCAAATGGTGGTAATTTGAATCTCATATTATGCGACGTTTCGTCTCTCGGTAGTTCATCTTTCACTAAAGGATCTAACGTTGCTGCATTAACTGATGGTTGTACTTTTGTATCGGTTATCCTGCTCTCTAGCTGTTTGATCTTTTCTTCTACGGTCTCTACACTTTTCTGCATCTTATCGAATGTTCTAGAAACTTCTTCAAATTTCTCATTGTTCTGTTTACAAACTTCTTCTAGTTTTTCGTTGTTTTGCCTACAGACCTCTTTAATTATTTGAGAAGTCTCATCGAATCTTTTAGCAACATTTTCGAATTTCTCGTCGCTTTTTCTACTAACTTCTTCAAGTTTCTCGTCGCTTCTTCTACTAACTTCTTCAAGTTTCTCGTCGCTTCTTCTACTAACTTCTTCAAGTTTCTCGTCGCTTCTTCTAGAAGTTTCATCGATCGTTTCAGAAACAGTTTTTAATTTCGATAAGATTACTTGTTCTGCTGACTGGAAGTGGAACGTCTTTGGGTCTTCTCCGTTCTTCGTGAGGACATCCTCGAGTCGTGCTTGTAGGACTATCTTGAGCCCACTGCTGTCCAGATCCCGTTCCTCGAGCTGTTCACGGAGCTGTTTTACTGTAAGTTCTTGTAGCAACATCTTTGGTCGGCACACACGTACTTTTTAAAATGTCTTTTAACAGTCTTTCCGAATACCGAACAATCAACGCACTTTAACTATTCCCGACGAATAAAGTCCAAAAGTATTTTAAAGTCTTTCCGAATACCGAACAATTAACGCACTTCGGTTATTCCCGACGAATAAAGTTCAAAAGTATTTTAAAGTCTCTCTGTAATTCACTTATTTATATCCCACTTCTGACACCAACTGTAGCGTGATTAGTGTAATTACTTCTAATTACAATAAAACTAGCGGTTCGTAATTTATATACGACTTTATTTTTTATTTATACAAGTTTACTTTACAAACTTTAGCTTAAGACTAAACTCTATTTACAAATATGTCCTATTTATATATGCGATACAGATATTCCAGAAATATCTATATATCTCCAGCTATGTCCATGTGACTCGACCGCTTGCACGTCATCGGCGCTGCATCGGCGTATCTCGAAACATCGATAGTGTTCTGTCTGTCCGGAGACGGGAGCTGGTATACGAGGGTAGGTCAATAATTATTTTGTTACAGTATTTTGTTTTGTATCCTTTCATAACTTCGCAAATTCTTCCTTTACACTGTTTAGCTTACTGCTAGGCAATGCTACGTCATCAGCGTACGCCTCAATTTGTGACGTCATGTTTTGATTGTACTTTTTATTTCAGTAGTTTTTATTTTTTCTTCTATAGCGACACTAAATAGTGACGTTGATAGAGAGTCGCCCTGTAATACTCCAGTTGCTATTTATATACTTTTGGAGACGCTCTCATCTGTTATTATTGCGCCGTAGATCCTTTCATTGTTAATTTCGTAAGCTTTATAAGTTTCATTGGGATGTCTAGGTTTTTCATGTCTTCTATAAGGTCGGGCCTTATTAAGCTATAATTTTTATATATATGTAACAGATTAATACTCACGACGGACCTGTAAGAGACGATTTATCGGTTTTGTTTAGTTTAAGTAAAAAAAAGTGTGTGAAATCATTCTTGTCGGTGACGAACTATCGTTTTCGATAAAGAATGAATAATTTGGTAGTCTGAAATAAATATTTGTTCGAATAAGTTGTCCTTTTAATTTTTAGTTTTTTAGTTTACAGTTCAGGTGCGGGGTATTCTACGTGCTCTAATATATCGCTTTGGCCGTTTATGTTATTGTTGTTTCTTGCGGTGCAGTTTGAACGTAATATTTCTATGGAGATAATTTTTTTGTCTGGGTGACTAATTAAAGTGTTTCGTTAAAAAAATAATACGGGAGAGTGTACAATAATTTAAGTGATACGAAAGTGTTCTTTGTTTAGTTTAAATATAAGGTTTAAACTATAATAGAGATATATACGGTCTGGACTTCTTCAGCTGATGTTTATTTTGGACAATCACGACGCAGGAAGTTTTTTTAATTTAAATATACGGTTTAAATTAATCAGTTTCTGGTTTAAATACAAGGTTTAACCTGTAAATTTGGAAACTATTTATAAAAGTGATGCGTTTCTTTTGTTTAGTTTGAATATAACTAAGGTTTGAACTAGATATTTATTTCTTTGTTAATTTAAAAATACGCTTTGAATTATTAAGTTATAGTTTAAATAAAAGGTTTAAGGCTATGACTTTAGTGAGTTATACCTGCATTATATTGCATAGGTATTTTGTTGTCTAGATACACGGTCTGGACTTGATGCTTATTTTGGAAAATGGCGACGCAGTAAGTTTTTAATTTAAATATAATATCTACTATATTAAACTTTTACGGTTTAAATTAATCAGCTTTTGGTTTAAATACAAGGTTTAATCTCTAAATTTGGAGACTATAAGTGATAAGTATTTTCTTGTTTAGTTTAAATATAAGGTTTGGGCTAGATATTTATTTAATTGTTAATTTAAAAATTCGTTTTTAATTAACTAAGTTGTAGTTTAGATAAGAGGTCTAAGCTATAACTTTAGACATTAGTAGGTACATATTGTGTTGACTATATACAATAGTGCGTGTTAATCCTGATAGATTGAACATAGCTTAAATATACGGTTTAAACTATTAACTTATAAGATAGAGTAAATATATAAGGTAGATCCTGAAGTAGATAGAAAAGGTCCTATTCATCAAGTAGTAGGGAAAGTTCTCGTGATAGATATAGATATCACAACACGCCAATTGTTTCAAATTGAAGCCAGGCACCTTCAAGACGACTGAGAGTGAGTACAAACCATATTTATCAGTACCAGACGACTGAGAGTGAGTACAAACTATATATATATATATATATATATATATATATATATATATATATATATATATATATATATATATATATATATATATATATATATATGTAACAGTAACTAAGAATAATATGTATTCTTACTATATTCCAATGAATAATATTCCTATGAATAATATGTATTCCAATGTGCATGACTAAAA
Source organism: Diabrotica virgifera virgifera (assembly GCF_917563875.1). Classification (NCBI taxonomy): domain Eukaryota; kingdom Metazoa; phylum Arthropoda; class Insecta; order Coleoptera; family Chrysomelidae; genus Diabrotica; species Diabrotica virgifera. The sequence goes on along the minus strand of NC_065447.1, from coordinate 92,354,784 downwards.
ATAATTCTGCTAAGTATAATGCATGTTACTTTATTGATTGTGGTGTAAATGGCCATGTATTTAGAGGTTATGTTGGTTCGGGTAGCATTGCTGTTACTTCACGTTATACCGAAGCCAGAATATTGAATTTAGATCTAAGATCTGTAAAAAATAATGTTACGTGGTTACGGAATAGATATGGTAATATGTGGATTAGGCAAGGTGTGGGCCGCTCTGTGAATCGAGGTGTAACGCCAATGTTAAGGATTGAGTGGTCTAGCCATCTTTGTCTGTCGCATGCTCGGGATTGCTTGGTTAAAAGAGATCGGTTGCGCTTCTTTCCTCAGTATGCCTTGTCTACGGGTTACGGTGGTGGACGAGTTTTTGCAAACTCTGAGATTTGTATTGGTTTATTTATGTGTAATGTATTGGTTTATGTAATGGTCGATTTAGCATTAGCCAGAGTTAGGGTTCTAGTTGTCCCGAGGCTTTTGATAAAACGGTTTTGTGCGACTGCCCCGATGGTTTTGGACGACGGTCCCGATGGTTTTGGATGACGGTCCCGATGGTTTTGGACAACGATCCCCATGATGTTGGACGACGATCCTCCTGTGTTGTGGACGACGGTCCCGATGATTTTGGATGACGCTCCCGATGGCTTTGAATGACGGTTCCGATTGTTTTGAACGGCGGTCCTATGGTTTTGGACGAAGACTGCCTTTCAAGTAGGAAGAATGCTGTACCAGAGGTACGAGCTGTTGACGGTTCCGAGACAATCTTTCAAAGACTGCCGTTTAACGAGGAAAAGTACGTGACGTAGTACAAGGACTTTTAGATAATGACATTATTCGTGAATCTAATTCACCATATGCCAGCCCGATACTACTAGTTAAAAAGAAAAATGGAGAAGTAAGGTTATGTGTTGACTACCGTACATTAAATTGGAAAACAGTCAAGGACCGATGTTCCCTACCTCAAATTGATGATCTTCTAGACCGCTTCAACGGTTGCCATTACTTTAATAGTTTAGATCTAGCAGCAGGATACCATCAAATAGCATTAGAAGAAGACTCTATTGCTAAGACAGCATTTATCGCTTCCACGGTCATTATGAGTATCTACGCATGCCCTTTGGATTAGTCAACGCTCCAGCAGTTTTCTAAAGGATAATGAACGAGATTCTAGGTTCATTTCGTTTTACTACTTCTCTTTCTTACCTAGATGATATTCTCATACCATCGGCAAATGTCGAAAATCGTCTTACAGGTTTAGAAACGGTGCTAGAACTAATTAAGAAGTCTGGCATGACACTAAGACTTCAAAGATGCCATTTTCCACACGGTACTATCTCATACTTGGGACACAAGATATCCGGCGATGGTATACAGCCTGGAAAGGAAAAGGTAATGGCAGTGTCAAAATTTCCTACTCGTACCAACGTTCATCAGGTCCGCCAGTTTCTGTGTCTCAGAAATTTATCAGAAATTTCGCAGCTATTGCAAAGCCACTTTCTAATCTGATGAAAAAGAATATCACATTTAACTGGTCAGCTGATAAACAATGTGCATTTCGTAGATCTCAAAGCAAAACTAACGTCAAGGCCACTGCTGGCGATATACGATCACGAGGCAGTTATGGAACATCACACAGATGCTAGTAAAATAGGAATCGGAGACATCTTACTACAAGCGCAACCAAATGGAGAATTAAAGCCGATCCAATATTTTAGCTGGTCAACTACCAAAGAAGAATAAAACTACCACACCTATGAGCTTGAAACGCTAGCCGTGGTTAATTCGCTGAAAAAGTTCAGAGTATATAATTTGTTAGGTATTCAATTTAAGGTTGTCACCGATTGTAATGCGTTGCTTGTTACACTAACTAAAAGTGATCTGATTTCAAGGATTGGTAGATGGTGGTTGTCTACTCAAGAATTTGATTTTGAAGTCGAATATCGTGCTGGCTCAAAAATAAACCATGTCGATGCCCTAAGCAGGAATCCTGTTGTCACCAATGAAGAATATGATGAGCTACCAATTCTACATGTAAATATAAGTGAGGATGATTGGGTGCTATCTGCACAACTTACTGAAAACCGCTGTAAAATTCTACACAAAATCTTGCCTGGAGTACCCGCTAGTGCAAAAGAACGAAAGGTTCATCAGGAGTATGTTCTAAAAGATAACAGAATTTTTGGAAGGAAGGCGTTGGGTGGTACCCAACGCAGCAAGAAATAATATTTTAACGTACTACCATGATGGTGCAGGCCATTTCGGATTGGATAAGACCTTAGAGGCTATTCAGAAAAGATACTGGTTTCCTGAAAGGCGAAATTATATGAAGAACTATATCTCGTGTTGTTTAGGTTGCCTATATAATAAGAAACGAGCCGGTAAACGACTGGTAGTCTAAACCCAATAGAGAAAAGGGTAATACCAATGGATACAATCCATTTGGATCATATAGGCTCCTTTACGAAGAGCAAAAGAAAGAACAGCTCTGTTATCGTGGCTGTGGATGGATTCACGAAGTTCACCTTTATGAAAGCAGTGCCCAATACAAGTACGAATCCTTAATAAAATTCCTAAATGAAATTATAGAGATTTTTGGTGTTCCACGACGCATAATCTCGGATAGAGGCACCACATATACAAGCCAGACTTTCAAAAGCTTTTGGGCTAGCCTCGGAATAAAACACGTTTTATGTGCCACCGCTACTCCAAAGGAAAACGGCCAAGTAGAGCGGATGAATCGCGTCATCCTTAATGCTCTGACTACAACAGTCCAAATCGAAGAGCGTTTGGATGAAGTGATTAGTAAGGTTCGGTGGGGAATAAACTCAACAGTTTGTTCTACTACCGGCAAATCGATTTACGAGATGTTCCTGGGTAATCGGCCTAGAGACATAAATGATGCATTTCTTAGCGTTGAGGTATGCGAAGACGAACATGAGGACTTGGCGGAAGTTAGAGAGGAGGTTTCTGATAGGTTTGCCGAACAGCAGCTGGTTCAGAAACGGGCCTACAACTCCAGACATGTTCGTCCTCATGTATACGAAATCGGGCAACACGTGCTCGCAAAGAAGGCGAAAAGCGCCAATGATGGTAAAAGTACCCAGCCGAACATGAGGATTTGATTGTAGTTAGAGAGGAGGTTTCTGATAGGTTTTCCGAACAGCAACTGGTTCAGAAACGGGCCTACAACTACAGACATGTTCGTCCTCATGTCTACTAAGTCGGGCAACACGTGCTCGTAAAGAAGGCGAAAAGCGCCAATGATGGTAAAAGTACCAAGCTCGAGCTACGCTATAAGGGTCCCTTTATAATAACGAAAGTACTCGATAAAGATCGATATGTCGTAGAAGATATGCCAGGAGTGAAACGTACGCGCCTGTCATACAAGGGTATACGTCCCTCTGATAAAATAAAGTTATATAAAACGGGTGTAAGCTCGGATACGTCCGAGGAAGAAGTCAACTTACACCAAGATGCTTAGGCTTATTACGGTAACTAATTTATGCTTTTGTTTCTGTTACAGGTAAACGTCACTGATTCTTCTCGAGGACGCGAAGATGTCAGGTTTGGCCGACTGTAACAGATTAATACTCACGACGGACCTGTAAGAGACGATTTATCGGTTTTGTTTAGTTTAAGTAAAAAAAAGTGTGTGAAATCATTCTTGTCGGTGACGAACTATCGTTTTCGATAAAGAATGAATAATTTGGTAGTCTGAAATAAATATTTGTTCGAATAAGTTGTCCTTTTAATTTTTAGTTTACATATAGGACAATCGTTGCATAAAATGTTGCAGATAAACAGTCTCTTCAAAACAAAACACGAAAATAAGGCATAAAACTACACGTATAAGACCACATATTTACTATATTTATATGATTTAAATGATTAGGATTTAAAGAACATCCAGTTTTAAATAACTTGGTTGCCATATTACTGGATACTGCTCTTATAGTCCAATCTTCTTATACGGTGTCGAAGCATGAACATTAAAAATATCCACCATTAATCGTTTGGAGGCCTTTGATATGTCGCTGCACATATTTACACTAAAGATGCCATGGACGGCTATGATAAATAATCTAGCAGACCTGAATAAAGCAAATGCGTCTCGCGAGCTGCTTGATAACATTAAATTATAGAAAGATGGCCTATTTTGGACACGTAGTAAGGGGATACCGATATAATATTCTTCAACTTATTATGATGGGTACTCGAAGGACGCCGAGGAATTGGTAGAAACAGGCCTCTTCGTTGAAAAATATCAGGGAGTGGACAGGAATAAAGAAAGCAGAACAACTATTTAGAATAGCTCGAGACAGAGAAATCGTTATGTTGATCGTTAACGTTAAGGGGACTTGATAGGGCACGTAAAGAAGAAGAATTAAATTAAACCACTCAAAATCTATACATATTACATTCATTCTAAGAAGAGGAATATGTCCAAAAGTTAACTCCGATGGACATCCTTTACCATAAACGGATGACGTAAAATATCTAGACATTCATCTGGACAAACACATGGAGCAAACTTATATGAACGAAAAGACTACAATAGGGCTTTTCATCGATTGTCATTTGTGTCGAGCTTCTGTCATGTGTCGTCTAATATTAATATATTTACGTCATACGTTATTGGTATTATCAATTATACAAACCAAAGACGTATGACGCAGAGGTTTTAATATTATACGACACATGACAGTAGCTCGAAACAAATGAATGTTGATGAAATGCCCTATATAGGAATTCTATAGAGAGCGCTTTTCAGGATGCTGTATCATCTATATTATATGCTGTATAAAGTATTCAACAATAACTATATTATTAACGTCTGAGATTGTTGTGTTTTTTATTAAAATGCTTTTATATTTAGTTATTAGTTCAATAGTTTGAGTCAAATCTTTAGACGTTAACTTGACTGCCTTTTCTTCAATGCAAATTAATGAAAATTTGCAGACATATGCATTCGCGGGAACAATACACGAAAAAATTTCATGTTTATTAATTGTTTAAATAAAAAAAAAGATTTTAATGGAAAACGCTTAAATTATCTTGTTTTTTACAATGTAAAAACTTGAAACTTTTGCGGATTGTATAGATAATGATATGAACAATACATAATTTTACTTTTAACGTTAATTGTTTACGTTATGCTTCATTAATAAACAATAAAGTTTCAAATTTTTTGCCGATTCCGACTACTTTTCATGTTAGTATATCATATGTTTTATACATATTTTAAAAACATGACGAAATATTTTAATGTTTGAAAAGTGTAAGACTAAAAAGTAAAAAATAAAAAAATATGAAAAAAAATTTTAAGAAACGCTTTTCTTTAGTTACGAGTGACTAAACTTAAAAATATTATAAAAAAATCAACCAAAAAGCAAAAAATTAAAAAAAATTGAAAAAATCTAACGCATTCGTTAAAGAAAAGAGTGAGGCGAAAATCGTTTATTCAATGAACACGCGCCACGCTTTTCTTTGACGGATGTGTTAGATTTTTTAAATTTTTTTTTATTTTTTGCTTTTTAGTTGATTTTTTATATTCTTAATTTTAGTTACTCGTAACTAAAGAAAAGCGTTTCTTAAAAAATTTGTTTGTCATATTTTTTTATTACTGCACAAATCAAAATATAGTTATTTTCCTAACAAGTGCAGAAGGTCACACTTTTCCGTACGCGACTGCAGTTTGCCGAACGACGCGAAGCGGGAGTTCGGCAAGTAGTCGAGTGCGGAAAAGAGACTTTCTTCAAGAGTTAGAAACAATATTTTTTCTACGAGTCTTTAAAAAATGAGCAAATTTTAATCAAATAATTTAATTAGTATGAAAATACATACACAAATTAATTCTTTGACAGGGTTGTCAAAACCAAACTTTCAGGTGCTTTCAGCATAATTGGTTAGCATGCCGACGATCTTAGTTTCCATGACGACGATTCAAAACCACTGTTATTGTCTACTGATTTGACTTTCGAATATTATGTGAAAATAATTTTATTTCATCGAATTGTCGCGTTAATTTCATTAAAACATGAACGCAGTAAGATACATTTGAAATAAATTAGTAAGTAATATCTAAATATTAGTTTATTGCATGTATTATAATTATTTTAAAACTATATTAAAATATCTAAATTCAGTGCGGAAAACTATTGAGGAAAAGTAATGGGGAAAAGTAAAACTTTCTAAACTAAAACGCGTGCGCGAAAGTAGACATTTTTCCACGCTCGTAGAAAAAATAAGGTAATTACAACTAAAAAAAAGTGTGTATACTTTGTAGGTACGTAAGGAGTTATCCTCCTATTATTATGATTTAAACGAAATGAATAATTTTTCTCTAAAATGTTGAATTCTCGAAAAAAAAATTATTCCATAATTAGGAATCTCTATGATTTTAACATTGTAATTATTGTATTTTTATTTAAATAATGAACTGATTTTATTAACTAAAATAATGCAAAAAAAATAACGTTAATACGTCATTTTTGATGAGTTGTAGCCTCCCCAAAATTACTTTTCCCTTGATGAATCATAGAAAATCTAAAAAACGTCAAATTTGCTACACAAATTTTTAATTTCCTTTTTATCATATTTTAATACTAATTATAATATTCCCAACAAAGAAAAATCTAAAGACACAAAAATTAAACTAAATATATTTATTGAAAACACCAATCTATATTTTCTCACACTTTATTTGCATAGATAGGTACATATAGTCCGTCCGCTATAACTTTTCCCATGCGGTACCCACGATTCATTTTCAATCAAATTAAGTCAAAACAGAAAGTGAAACGGACGCCGATGTGTGTAGTATATACAAAATGTATATACACATCGACGTTCGTTTCAATTTATGTTTTGACTTAATTCGATTGAAAATGAATCGTACCACATGGGAAAAGTTATAGCGGACGGAATATAAGTAACTTAAAAAATTTAGCAACTAATTTCATACTGTCGCTTTTAAAAAAATTCACTTTCATATATTTTCCCAATCGTGCCTAAAGAAGTATAACTTCAAAAATACAAAACTTTAATACCTTACAAATAAAACCTATATTACTCTGTTGCGTGAGAAGCAAACAACCAACTAGCTGGCAAACAAAGCTAGCTTATAATTTTTCCTAACCACATTTTGGTCATATTTCATTTACTGCAGAATATTTTATCCGGTACACAAATATTACTTCATCTTTTTCGTCTACTTTATAAATGTTTCGTTGTGAAGCCAACAAACTTCTCGAAAAACACTTAAAACTTCCAACAGAAACAATAGATCACGAGAACATTTGACAACAAACTTTAATAAAGTTCTAGATGTACTACTCAAAAAATATATTCATACATTCGGAAAGTTTTTCGTTGTTAACGTGGAAATTGAATTTCATATTTAATCCTGATATTTTCCGTTTGTTAAAACGCCTTACTTGGATTTTTCTTAAAGTCTTTTTATTCCTTTATGTACAAGCCTTCAACAACGGCGAAATAATTACCGTATACTAATGAAAGCTCTTTTGTCACGTGGCTCTACTTTTTCGTTCTATTTATTCTTCGATTAAGTAAATAATATTTCAGAAAGATCTAAAACTGTTTCCTTGTGGCATGTCTAATTTAAATATTATGTTAATGTATACGAGATTAATCCAAAATTATTGATGTTATAAATGTTAGATTTTGTTTTCACCCAATTTTGAAAAAATGTGAAAACGTTGAATTATCACGTCCGTCTGTCCGTCCGTCTTGCTGTAAACTCAACTCCTCCGTCATTATACCACGTAGAATGACAGATGAGGTGTCAAATGAAAGCTTATAATCCAAGGATGGTAATAAAGGTGACAAATTTGACCTATGATGTCTGTCCGTCTGTTCGTCCCACAGTGAATATAACTCTTCCGTTATTATACCAGGTAGAATGACGGATGAGGTGTCAAATGGAAGATTATAATCCATGGATGGTACTAAAGGTGATAAATTTGACCTAGGCTGTCTGTCCGTCTGTCCGTCAGACCGCGAATATAACTCCTCCGTCATTATATCAGGTAGAATGACAAATGAGGTGTCGAATTAAAGCTTATAATCCAAGAATGGTACTAAAGGTGGTAAATTTGACCTAGGATTTCTGGTTTTAGAAAATCAACCAGAAGTACTGTTTTAAAGTCACCGGAATAGTAAAAGTGATATATTATTAGACGCGCCTTTGCAAGACAAAAACAAGTATATACTTCCGGTTTCATGACTGTCTGTCCGTCGGCGATTACAACTCCTCGGAGTTGTTGCAAACTGCTAAGAGGCAGGTGGGTTGCAGCTTTAGTATTGAATTTAAGCTAAACACAATAATTATTTATCAAATAAACATTTTTTTCTGGTTTCGAACAGTAAAATATATTTCGAATTAAATAAATTATATACATTCTTCTTTTTGTCTCAATTAATTTAATTAAAAAAAAATTGGGCACCCTGTATAAATAATATTTTTAACGTATATATTATTAAATAGAGAATTTATTAACCTTTCAAATGAGTGACTACATGACCCCTATTCTTATTTAAAAAAAAAACATCGATTGCCCCATTACGCCCAGATGGATAACGTCACTAGTATGATATACAGTGATGACCGCGCTAATAACCGGCAAAATAGCGCAAAAGATAGAAAACATAATACATTGCGAAACAAAAAGGGATGAAACTAGTGGAGGTGGAAATTATTGTTATAAACGTTTAAATTAACATTACATTACATAGTTTTCCACCTTTAGACGCCTGTGACAGGAGTAATTTAAATAAAATTCTACTGTCACAGTGACAGTCGTCATACCCCTCTGAGAAGTCTAATGGTGGGAAAATATGTAATGTAATGTTAATTTATACGTTTAAAACGATTATTTCCATCTCCACTAGTTTCATCTCTTTTTGTTTCGCAATGAATTATGTTTTCCATCTTTTGCGCTATTTTGCCGGTTATTAGCGCGCTCATCACTGTGTATGCCAAAAAATTATAATTTAAAAATAAAACTCGACCTGATTTGTAATTTATCTCCAGAGTCGCTTATTCTCGATAAAATGAATTTATTCCAACTGAAACGTCCTTACTGTACCTATAATTTCAGAGGCTTATATCTTAAAACCATGATTTTTTGGAGTTATGCGCCCAATGAGTCTTTTGTTCTACACATCAAGGACTACCAAAACCCAAAGTTTCAGAGCATTTGACAGAGAGCCATTTCCCATAAGGTTTCTGCGGGGTCCTTTAATAAAAAAAAATGTTTCATCCGGCAAGCAGGTGGGTACATTTCGACCTCCTATTCGGATCCCTGGAAAAATACCCCAAAGCTGGTTAAAGTCGACCTTCGTAACTTTACCCAAAAAAGTAAATGCCAAAACATGTGAAGACTACAGAACAATTAGCCTAATGAGCCACTTACTCAAAACGTTTCTGAAAGTGATACACTGCAGAATATATAGGGTGTCCCAAAAGTAGTGGAACGGTCGAATATTTCGCGAACTAAACATGGGATCGAAAAATTGAAAAACACGTATTCAATCATTTTCAAAAATCTATCCCATGACACCAAACACCAACCCCCACTAGACCCCCTGGAGGTGGGGTGGGGGTAACTTTAAAATCTGAAATGGAAACCACTAGTTTTTCTTGCAGATTTGGATTCGTTACGTAAATGTAAGCAACTTTTATTTAAGACATTTTTTCGAACTGTGGATAGATGGCGTTATAATTGGGAAAAACGATTTATCCTGATACCATAGGTAAATTATAGAAACGGTCTAATATCTTGAGAAATGCACTTCCAAATGAGAAACCAAAAAACAGGTTTTTAATATTTTTCGAAAACTTATCGATAAACACCAAAAATGACCCTCCAACCCACCCCCTAGAGACGGGGTGGGGGGTAAATTTAAAATCTTAAATAGCAACCCCCACTTTTTATTGCAGATTCGAATTCGTCATGAAAAATTAAGCCACATTTATTCGAAACATTTTTTAGAATTGCTGATAGATGGCGCTAATAAATCGTATTTTTCCAATTAAAGCGCCATCTATCGACAATTCTAAAAAATTGTTCAAATAAATGTTCCTTAATTTTTTATGACGAATCCGAATCTGTAATAAAAAGTGGGGGTTGCTATTTAAGATTTTAAAGTTACCCCCACCCCACCTCCAGGGGGGTGGGTTGGAGGGTCATGTTTAGTGTTACTCGATAGGTTTTCGAAAAGTATTAAAAACGTTTTTTTGGTTTCTCATTTGGAAGTGTATTTCTCGAGATATCAGCCCGTCTCTATAATTTACCTACGGTATCAGGATAAATCGTTTTTCTCAATTATAGCGCCATCTATCCACAGTTCGAAAAAATGTCTTGAATAAAAGTTGCTTACTTTTACGTAACGAATCCAAATCTGCAAGAAAAACTAGGGGTTTCCATTTGAGATTTTAAAGTTACCCTCCACCCCACCTCCAGGGGGTGTAGTGGTGGTTGGTGTTTGGTGTCATTGGATAGATTTTTGAAAATGATTGAAAATGTATTTTTCAGTTTTTCGATCCAATGTTTAGTTCGCGAAATATTCGACCGTTCCACTACTTTTGGAACACCCTGTATAAAAAATGCGAAGAACAGATATCATGGACGCAGTTTGGGTTCCGCGATGCCTTAGGCACCCGAGAGGCTCTATTCGCTGTCCAAGTGCTTATGCAAAGATGCAGGGATGTTGACTGTGACGTGTCTATTTGTTTTATCGACTACAAAAAGGCGTTTGATAGAGTAAAACATGATAAACTCATAAACATCTTGAAAGAAGCGGGAGTAGATGATAGAGACTTGAGAATCATATATAATTTATATTACAACCAAACTGTCAATATTAAAGTGAAGACCAATTGACAGAGGCAGTCTCCATAGATAGAGGAGTGAGGCAAGGATGCATCCTGTCCCCGGTGCTGTTTAATATAATATACTCTGAATGTTTCTTCGAGCAAGCGCTGGGAGAACTACAGGAAGGCGTATTAGTCAATGGAGTGCGTCTGAAAAACATTAGATATGCCGACGACGCTGTAGTTTTTGCAGACAATCTAGATGGTTTGCAAAGAATAATGTCGCGCATATCAGATATAAGTAGAGAATACGGACTTGATCTCATACGAAAAAAACAGAGTACATGGTAGTCAGTAAGTGCGAAATATTAAATACACAGCTTTTGGTTAACCAACAACTAATTGACAGGGTCGACAGCTACACATACCTTGGTACCAACATAAACAGCCAGTGAGACCAATCAACTGAAATAAAACAACGCATAGGAAAAGCGAAATCAGCGTTCATAATAATGAAGTCTCTTTTCAGAAGCCACGATTTACCTCTTGCTACCAAAATCTCTATCATCAGATGCTATGTATTTTCTACGTTATTATACGGAGCAGAGGCCTGGATACTTTCCGAGGCTTCTTTGAGAAAACTTGAGGCATTCGAGATGTGGTGTGGTGTTACAGGCGCATTTTGAGAATTTCGTGGGTGGATCGTGTGACTAATGTTGAGGTTCTACGTAGAATAGGCAAGGAATGCGAGATGATTAACACAATCAAAAAGCGCAAACTAGAATATCTTGGCCAAGTTATGAGGAATGAATAGAGATATGGCTTTTTGCAACTCATTCTTCAAGGCAAGGTATTTGGAAAGAGAGGACCTGGGAGAAGAAGAATATCTTGGCTTCAAAACCTGAGAAAGTGGTTTAATACATCGACAACCGGACTATTTAGAATAGCAGTAAGCAAAGCTACGATAGCCATGCTGATCACCAACATCCGGAACGGATAGGCACCTTAAGAAAGAGATTCGGATCCCGTACTAATATGAACATAATACTTTATTATAATAATTTTAGTAAACAATCATTTGCAACAATAAAATAACATTTCAATTGTGTAACTATGAAATGATACTTGTTTTCGTATTGTTCGTGTATACGATCGGCTTATTAGTACCTCACGTTACTATTAGTCCACGTAGCGATAACAGTAATAATTATTATCGTTATGATCTTTTTGACTTTTAGCTGTTATACAATATACATGGCTATCTATTCCTTATTTTCTAAGTTTCTAGCACTGTGTTTTAGGCCTTTAAATGCAAGTTGTTGCACAATGACAAATATGCAGTTTTCTGTTATGCTATTGTCTGTTAAATATATAATTTGGTATAACGTTTCTAATCAGGCAGAGAAAATAATGATAAAAGTAATGTTACAAAATGAATAGATGAAAAGACTGTTTAACGAGCATTTATTACATTTTTAAAAATGTAGCAGTGCCGAGCACTTAAAGAAGACAAAATGAGTTTAACTGAAAATTTTATGCACTGTAGACAATATATCATACAAACGCCAAGACTATTAAATTCGCAGGTCGTTAACAGTGTTTTGCTGAATTTTTAAAAAATATGAATAGGTATACAAAACACGCGTTTTTAAAGACATTAATACTGATATATTTTCAGAGATGGAAAAATCCATTATGTAATACGTATTCACACCCCATTACATCGGAACCGTTTTGTGAAACGAAGCCTTATCTCTGGTGGATGTTATTCACTTGTATTCTGTTAACAACTAGAGAAAATTCATACATCCAATGTTAAATCGTAATTTGTATGGCAACTGCAGATGTTGAGTAACTAAAATGCATTTAATTGAACTAATATTAAATATGAGGAAAATACAAAAACAGAAATTTCAAAGTAAATTATTTAGGAAGTTACTGGAAAGTATTCCTTTAGATTTTCAACATAATAGAGTTGTACATAGTTTTGTAGACTTTTAATTGAAATTTAGTATATTTAGTAACCTTTTAATAAAACTAGCCAGAGCAAATTTTAATAAAATAAGATGAGTTCTCTGCACCAGAGATTTGAAGCTGGAGCTGTAGGCCAGGGTAATAAGACAAAAATATACCCAGTTCGTGACACTTCAGCAGCCAGGGTACTGAAGCGTTTTTTCGACAAGTAATACCAATAAGAGCAAATTGTAACTATTTCATGCGTAGTATTTGGCGGCCATTTTTATTTATAAACAATTAACTGTCAAAAAATGGCATTTTTCCCTTCTGTTTCAAATCAATGGAAAACAGTGAAACTTATGATGTTTTTAGTACAAAACCTTCGAGATTATGGAAAAAGCTTTATAATGACATATTGCAAAGTTTGACATACTCATTTGTTGTTAATATAATTGCAAAAAAAGGTCGCAATTGCAAAAAAAATTATTTTCGCAATAACTGTTGTAAAAATTAGTCTACAGGTTTGAAATTTTTGTCAAATGGGGGTTCTTTGGTGCTTAATATGTGATAAGAATTTCAAAGCGATTCATTCAATTGTTTAAATTTTATTCGAATTGTTTATCTCAGAGAGCATTTTTTTGCAATAAAATAAGTCAGAAAAAAATGACGTTAGGACCATTCTACAGGTGTCAAATGGAAGAGCATGAGCTATGTTTTCAACTTGGTTTAAAAAAAGCGAATAAAAAAATGCATTTATTAGTAATAAATAATTATGCAAAAGTATCGTAAATCTTTCCTTATAAACTTTTTGGATAACTTTTTCCAAAAAAATTAACTTTTTTACCCTGTTGTAAATGCACAACTACCAAGTAATGTTATTTATATCATAATTGATAAAAAATTGTAATAAATATGTATAATTTTGTATATAACAAAATAAAAAGTTTATAAGGAAAGATTTACGATACTTTTGTATAATTATTTATTACTAATAAATGCATTTTTTATTCACTTTTTTAAACCAAGTTGAAAACATAGCTGATGCTCTTTCATTTGACACCTGTTGAATGGTTCTAACGTCATTTTTTGCTGACTTATGTTATTGCAAAAAAAAATGCTGTCTGGGATAAACAATTTGAATAAAATTTAAACAATTAAATGAATCGCTTTGAAATTTTTATCACATATTAAGCACCAAAGAACCCTTATATGACAAAAATTTCAAAGCTGTACACTAATTTTTACAATAGATATTGCGAAATTAATTTTTTTTTGCAATTCCGACCTATTTTCGGAATTATATTAACAATAAATGAGTATATCAAACTTTGTAATACGTCATTTTAAAGCTTTTTCCATAATCTCAAAGATATTTGTACTAAAAAAACCATAAGTTTCACTGTTTTCCATTGATTTGAAAAAAAAATGGGAAAAATGCAATTTTTTGACACTTAATTGTTTATAAATAAAAATGGCCGCCAGATACTACGCAGGAAATAGTTACAATTTGCTCTTATAGGTATTACCTCTCGAAAAAACGCTTCAGTACCCTGGCTGCTCGAGTGTCATGGGAAAAACCTTATTACCCTGGACTACTAATAATTAGTTTGGCTGGATGCTACAATTTTTCGACTTCGTTTTATGGAATGAAAGCTTGGACCTTGAATGGGGCATCAAATAATAAACTACAATCCTTCGATTTGTGGGTGTATAGAAGAATTCTAAAAATATCATGGACAGAACACGTCACAAACAAAGATATTCTGAAAAAGCTGAATAAAGAAATGGAAGCCTTAAATACAATCAAAACCAGAAAATTGGAATATTTCGCACATATTACCACGTGAAGAGGGATACAACTTACTTCATTATGTAGGCAAAGATTCAAGCAAAAAGAAGCATAGGGGGACATAGAATATCATGGCTGCGCAACCTGAGAGAATGGTACGGATGTACATCAAATAAACTTTTCAGACGTCAGAGTAGCCGTCCCTAAAGTCGGAATAGCTTTGATGATTGCCGACCTCCGTCACCGAAATGGCACTTGAAGAGGAAGAAGAGTACCATACATATCAATACAATTTTATAAATATATCGGTGATCTTATAAATAACCTTCTTTGTCGATTCCAAGGCAGTGGTATTAAAAAACACATTAGTTTCTGAAAATCAAACTCAGTTTATGCATAATATTATGTAAAATTTTAGCACGATGCATGTCACGTACGGATAAAAACAATTTTCTATCTCTTCTTCGTCTTTTATCGTCCATTTTTGGACATAGGCCTATCTCAACTCCATTTTTGGATGTCCTAATAAACATTATTGTATGATTAACCTTCCGATGACACACCTTTTTTTGTTACACGGATGACCAACGGGGGTGAAAAATGACCCCAGGTTAAAAATGACCTTTAGTGAATGTTTTCAGCATTTAACACTAGAAGCACCAGAGCGGTCATTTTGACTGCTTACTATTTTTGACACTCTGTTTTACTCATTTATAGTCATAACAGTTTAAAGAATTCCTCCATCGACATTATAGGATGGGAGTTACTTTGCAATAGCGCTAGTACACCAGGTTAGCAATTATATTATATTAGTAGCTTCACTAGCTTATATTTATGTATTCACTTAGGCATATAATATTTTTGAGCATGTTATTTTTTATGTGCTTATCCGTGATGAATGTTGGCGACCATCATGGGAATTTTTACCTTATCCGCAGGATGTTCTTCTTCCTGGGCCCCGTTTTCCAAATATTTTTCCTTTCAGGATGGCTTTTAGAAGGGTATATCTGGATTCGTTTCGCATAATGTGTCCAAAATATTCGAACTTTCGAGATTTGATGGTGGTACCTCTCGGTTCTTCTACATTCTTCTGAGGACCTCCTCATTTGTGACTCTTCGATTCTTTTGAGGCTATTCTCCGATATAGCCACATTTGGAATGCTTCCAATTTTCTGCACATATTCTTTGTTCAAGGTCCACATTTCAACATCATAAAAAACAACAGAGAAGACGTAGCAAGTGAAAGTGAAAAACCTGTGAAATTTGTAATATACATAAATGTAAATAAAATTTGTGTGAGTCTTGTATAAGCAAAATTGAAAAATTTTGCTACTGCATAAATCCTGCTTAAATAATTAAATAATTTATTTAAACTAATTAAATGAGTCCTTTATTATTAGTTATTAACTCAATATAGGTTTTTATCAAGTAAAAAAGAATTCAAATACGGCTGGCAATAGAAATTCTAATACCCGTCATTTTGACCGCTGCGGTGCTTCTAGGTATGCAGAAATGTTGGTGCTTCTAGTGTTAAATCTTCATCTAACAATACCTCCTCGTTTTCTGATACTATTTAATCTTCTATAAATATCATCATAAAAATCGCTAGCAGTAACAATTTCCTGTAACTCAGCCTCAGTAAGATATTTGCGGGTCATTTCTTATATGTACACAAAATACCAAGAAACTGTAATAATACACGCCAGGATATAATAATAATGACTAACTGTAGCAGGCAGGAATGTCATGATTCGTACATAAAAGGCACCACCGTCAAAAATAGATTTTGATAACGCGCAGTGTAAAACTACTTGGAATTCCACATAAGAGACGGTATTTTACTAAACATCAACTTCAGAATATATTTTTTAGTCGTAAAATATATCGAATTTTTTCTTTCAAAATATGAGGATATCTATAATGATATTAAAGTCAAATAAAAAAATAATTAGTTAAAAATTGAAAATACTTTTGAATCTATTAAAGAAAAACATACGCTGGGGTCCAAATTTACCCCCTTGGTAATCCGAAGGTTAATAGAACAGTAAAGGAAACAAAATAAAAGATGGATAAACAGTATAAGGCTAATGCGCCTCCATACTCAGTGCTACACTCAGCTACATTCATCCAATATTCGACGTCTTAGTTCTTTCATTAAAGCCGTAATGGTATTATAAATCGCGTTTGTTTAAATAAACCCATAGGAAGAACTCCAAGGGAGTTAAATGAGGTGATCTTGTTGGCCATTCAATGAAACCACTTGCTCCAAATGATTTCCTAGAAAACCGTTTATTAAGGTATTGCCTTAGGTTTATGTTCTAATGTGGGCTATTTTGTTGAAAACAAATCAACTTCTGAGTACCTTTCATCATTTCCGAATATATTTGTAACAATAGGATCAACTGTGTTCTCTAATAATCCTAGATGCTTCTCTGGTCACATTTTGTTGCAAAAAGAATAACAACACTGCTATTTCAAAAAATCCTACCCTAACGTTTAATTCAAAAAGCTACGAGGTATGTGTTTCGCGAAACACTTTAGGATGAAATTTGTAATATTTCAGTACTGTGTAGACACTGAAGTGAAACAACAAAAGCCTGAAGGGAAAATATTCTCTGGATAAAGAAAACTCTTAAAGATGAAGAAGTCGTAAATAGTGCAAAAGTTCACATAGAAAAAAGAATGTGTGTGTACTTTGTACGCACGTAAGAAGTTATACTTCTATTGTAATATAATTTCAACGAAATAAATATACCTACTTAACAGTTACAATACAAAAAATTAACAATAATTACCAAAAATGAACCAAAACTTAACAATGCCAATTATTAAAAAAAAAAGAAAAAATATGAATCGTCCGGGATTTGAACCCTCAATCTCGCGATTTTTTGATCTCTGGTCCAATGCTCTACCAACAAGGCAATCAAGCCGCATGCAACTTACCTTTCAGATATACATAATTATACATCACGGTGACAAGTGAAATAGAAAAATAGATGTTTTATTATTTTACGCCCAAGGAAGACAAATCCAAAGACACAAAATTATAATAAAAAACCTTTTAAACCACCTTTTTCAAATTGCGCAAGTTGTATTGTTAATATTAATGTTAATAAATGAAATATAAATATTTTGACGTTTCACAATTTGACAATTCACTACTAACTGCAGTGCCTTAAAAATTTTAAAGCACTAGTGCCTTAAAGTAGCATTTTTAACGCTCCTATGGAGTCCTAAAAATTGCATTTTTAACACGTTTGTAGAAAAATATATTTAAAAAAACTAATATATTCTTTCCACACCTTTTCTGGATTGATATATACATAAATTAAAACATTTTGAAGTATAACTTCAAAAATATAATATGAAAACTATTTAAAAAAGCAGTATACCTATTAACTAACCTTTGTTGTTTCTCTTCCCACAAATTATAAAACGCAACAACCATACGTAACCAAACCGTCAACCGTCCAAACCACAACTGCGCTACTGCTGCCATATTGGATAATTTTTGACATGTCATTTGAACATCCAATCAGAACAAAATTATAACGCGCATGCACCGGGATCGTAGGTTTTAACATATAAAAATTTACCCTCATGTCGCCCGTAAAGAAGTATAACTTCAAAAATTCCAAGAATTCTGAGTCAATATTGTTGATCTAAAAATTCACTTTAGTATATGGGTCATGGTATATCCATTGCTGAACTTCACAAGAACATGGGAATTGCATTAAATAATGGAAGTAGAAAAACTTCCCAGAAGTCGGCAAATGCCAATACAGAGAATTAGACATCCTAAGTTTCTAAATAACTCAAAAAGGAGTAATGCGAGGTTTGTCTTATTAAGAATTCTAGAAAAAATAATCGTGTGGAATATGAAGGGATGTTAAGGGATAGTGATGCGTAAGATATAGCCTCTCCTGTTCAAATGCCAACCTCACCTGCTCGTATGGTGATCTAGATCACGGTCATCTGGTACATCCTGCTAGACAACTAACGAGGCTCTGACGTCCGAGTGTTTGCCGGGATAAGCAATCCACCATTTACTGGCCAACGGCTTCGGGCGGACGAGCTGGTAAATGGAAGGGCACTCTGTTGTCCTGAGACTGGGAAACTGGTCTCAAAGGCGGAAGAACCAAGAAAGTGGTCAACGGCATCAGAATGCAGAAGGCAACGAGAAACCACTGCATTAAAGGTTCCTGATGACATCTCTAGAAAAGCTATCATGGCAAATCCAACTAAAGTGGAAATAGTTACTAATCATGGAATACGGAAGCCAAGATTCGGCAGGGGAGGTGATCCACCTTTAGACCACAGGGCCTCTCAGGTCGTAACCCAGCGAAACCCCTGTGACAGAATTGGAAAAGTGTCTCTAAGAACAGCAGAGTTGATTATTAAAATATGTACCTGGAATGTGAAGACAATGTATCAGGCTGGAAAAATTCATAATACCATTCAAGAAATGACCAGACTCGGAATCGGTATAATGGGCATAAGCGAAATGAGGTGGCCAAATAGTGGTGCTTGTATTGTTGACAACCATATGGTATACCACTCAGGAAATGACGATGGTCAACATATATATGGGGTTGGAATAATCGTGTCTCCCCAATTACGTCAATATGTTACAAATGTTATACCTATTTCTGAAAGATTAATAATAATCCAACTGAATACTAGCCCCGTCAAATTAAATATATTACAAGTGTATGCCCCCACGAGCGATAAACCAGAAGAAGATCTAGAGCAATTCTATGAGTTGTTGATAAAGTCACTTAAACGACTTAAAAAAGAAGATATAACTATCATTATGGGTGACTTCAATGCGAAAATTGGTAAAGGGAGAAGCGGTGAATTCATAGGTGATTTTGGTCTAGGACAGAGAAATGAAAGGGGAGACAGATTAAAACTGTTTGTAGAAGAAGAAGAATTTACAATACTAAACACATTCTTCAAACTACCACCAAGACGCTTGTACACCTGGGTCTCCCCGCAAGATCAACCAGGAAACGTAATACGGAATCAAATTGACTACATAATGGTGAACAAGAGATTCCGTAATGGATGCCTATCGGTTAAGGGTTACCCCGGTGCTGACGTATCATCAGATCATGTTCCTGTTGTTGGTAAATTTAGGTTTAGATTCAAGAAGGTTGCAAAAAAGAACAGCAACAAAAAGTGCGATATGAGAATACTAAAAGATAAGAAAACAAAAGAGACAGTCGCACAGATTCTTTCAGAGAAGCTAATTAATATGGAGCAAACATATAATGCCGAAGAATCACTCCAAAATATATGTGAAACCTTTAACAACATCAGAGAAGAACATCTAATAGAAAAGAAAGAGATGAGAAAAAGTTGGATGAACGACAATATACTACAACTTATGGAAGAAAGAAGAAAATCAAAAAACAACAAAATAATGTACAACACGATTCAGAGACAAATAAGAACTGAAATAAGAAAGGCCAAAGAAAATTGGTTAAAATCACAGTGTGAAGAGATAGAGTCGTTAGAGCAAAAACATGATACGTTTAACATGCATAAAAAGGTGAAACAAGCAGCTGGTCTTCAGAAATCCAACACAGCTAGCAAATTGCGAGACCAACAGGGGAATATCATCACAGACAGAAATCAAGAAATCTGCATATGGACAAAATACATACAGGAACTTTTTGATGATACTAGATCCGAACAACCTCCATCCTACATATGTGATGACCACTTACCAATCACATCAGGTGAAGTGGAAAGAGCAATATCACAACTAAAAGATGGCAAAGCTTCTGGACCTGACAATGCATATGCTGAACTCATAAAACTATTTGACACCGACGGTACTCAACGCCTAACCAAAATATTTAACGACATATATTTAAGCGGAGTAATACCAAAAGCATGGTTGAAGTCGACGTTTGTTGCTTTACCAAAGAAAACAAAGTCCGTATCCTGCAGTGATTTCCGAACCATCAGCTTAATGAGCCATATTTTAAAGCTATTTCTAAAAATTATACATCAAAGGATATATAGACTGTGCGAAGAAAAAATCAGCCGAACACAGTTTGGTTTTCGAAATGCAGTGGGTACAAGAGAGGCTCTATTTAGTATACAAGTGCTATTTCAACGATGTAGAGACGTGAATTGCGATATTTATGCATGCTTCATTGATTACCATAAAGCGTTCGATACAGTAAAGCACGACAAGCTGATGGAGATATTAACCAATATTGGAATAAACACCTGTGATTTAAGGATTATCAGCAATCTATACTGGAATCAAACATCATCTATCCGGACAGAGGCAGGAGAATCCGACGATATCAAAATCAAACGTGGGGTCCGTCAGGGATGTATACTATCCCCACTGCTGTTTAACATCTACTCTGAGGAAATCTTCCAAGAAGCATTGGATGATGTTGAAGCCGGAATTAGAATTAACGGAGAATGTATCAATAACATAAGATACGCAGACGACACTGTGGTATTCGCTGACAGTTCTGAAGCCCTACAGGAGTTAATGAGCAGAATCGCAGAAGTCAGTCAGAGATACGGACTTTCACTAAACACTAAGAAAACCAAATGTATGATGATTTCTAAGAATGAACAGCAATTTGGACGAATCAGTGTGAATGGTCAACAAATAGAAAGAGTAAAAACATACACCTACCTTGGTACGAACGTCAATGAAAATTGGGACCATTCTATAGAAATCAAATGTAGGATAGAGAAAGCAAGATCTGCATTTCAAAAAATGGCAAAGTTGTTCAAATGTCATGATTTGTCGATACCCATAAAAGTCAGATTACTACGATGTTATATATTTCCTATACTGTTGTACGGAGTTGAGTCGTGGACTCTCACAGACGCCACCTGCAAGAAAATTGAGGCTTTTGAGATGTGGCTTTATCGTCGAATCCTGAAGATATCTTATACCGACCACATTACTAATGAGGGTGTTTTGCTGAGAATGAAAAAAGAAAAAGAGCTGTTAATCAAAATAAAAACAGCCAAAATCGAATACCTCGGTCACATCATGAGGAACAGTGAGAGATATGGACTGCTGCAACTGGTCTTGCAGGGAAAAGTAGAGGGAAAGCGAGGACCAGGAAGGCGAAGGATTTCGTGGCTGAAAAATCTACGAACGTGGTTCAATACAACCACTACAAATCTTTTCAGAGCAGCAGTGTGCAAAGTGCAGATTGCCATGATGGTCGCCAACATCCGAAACGGATAGGCACTACAAGAAGAAGAAGGAATATGAAAGTTATATTTTGGACAAAGGCTTCTCCATGCAAGAAGAGGAAAATAACAAACACTTGATTCTAATATAGTAGAAGTCCATGAACTCCAGGCCCTGCTTTCTTATCCGCAGGATCAAACTCCATCCTTTTATTTTGTATCTAAACTAACGATTGTAAGTTTACAATTGCGGAACTGAAGAAGGAAAAATGGTGCAATGCTACCCCTGGGATGAATCAGAATAAGGGATTGAGAAGTTGCAAGCTGTGTGCTAAAATGTTTGCCTTACCACACTAAACAGAGTTGAGAAACTTTTGTATTTCAGCAGAAATATTAATGAGAGCTAGGATCCAACAACAGAAATTAGAAGCCGACTAGAACAAGCCCGAGCTACCTTCGTAAAAATGAGGAAGTATAGACCTTCAGGTTGTAATTATACAGGGTGTTTGGTAAAGAATGGACCATAGGTTATTCGTAAATTACTGAAGTTAAAATAGGTAGATTTAAGCTAACTTACCTTAGTACGAAAGTTGATAATAACCGAAATACAGGATGTTAAAATTAAACTTTTATTTTATTCATTTTTTAATATTTCCTGACAGGCATGGAACAAAAACACGAAATTTGGTACGCGTTGCTTGTACTGTACACCCTACTATATTATGTTAAACAAAAGTTTTTGAATACTACTAGAGGCGTACGACGGGGGAACGAGAATGTTTGACACTTCCCAAATTCTATGTCTCTGGCGGAATGTCTATTTTAGTGCAATTTTTGGATTCTCCAATACTTTATATGTAAATAACATACTCTTCATTCGTAACGATAAAGTGATTAGTTTTCGAAATATTTGGAAAATAATTACGAAGGAGCACACTACATTATTCAAAATAACTGTGCCTTTTCATTTTTAACTTCAAATATCTCGAAAACTATTGACTTTATCGTTACGAATGAAAAGTATATTAATTGCATAGAAAGTATTGGAGAGTGTAAAAATTATGCTAAAATAGCAGTTACGTCAGTGACGTAGAATTTGGGAAGGGTCAATCCTTCACTTTTTCCTCTCGTAGGCCTCTGGTATTAACCAGAAACGAGTATTGAACATAATTTAGAAGGGTGTACCGTTGTACGGTATCTAAACTTTCTGTCAAGTATCATAAGGATATGTTAAATAGTTTGAAATTACCGGGCACAAATAGTTCTTAAAGTTTTAAATGAAGAATAAATTATTTAAAGAAAATTAATACTTTTAAACAATTTGACATATCCATGTCATATTTGGCAGAAAGTGTAGGTACTGTAGACCTTACTAAATATGTTCAATAATCGTTTCTGGTTAATACCAGAGGCGTACTACAGGGGAAAGTGAAGGGTTGACCCTTCTCAAATTCTACGCTACTGACGTAACTGCTATTTTAGCATAATTTTGAGATTCTCCAATGCTTTCTATGCAATTAATATATTCTTCATTCGTAACGATAAAGTCATTAGTTTTCGAGATATTTGAAGTAAAACATGAAAATGCACATTTATTTTGATTAATTCTTACGTTTTTAGCTTCAAACATCTCGAAAACTAATCGCTTTATCGTTACGAATCAAGAGTATGTTATTTACATAGAAAGTATTGGAGTATCCAAAAATTTTACTAAAATAGACATTTCGCCAGTGGCGTAGCATTTGGGAAGAGTCAACCATTCACGTTCCCGCGTCGTACGCCCCTGGTAGTAGCCAGAAACGTTTGTTTGACATAATTTAGTAGGGTGTACAGTATCAGCATCACGTACCAAATTTCGTGTTGTTGTCCCATGCCTGTTAGGAAATATTACAAAAATAAATAAAATAAAAGTTTAATTTTGACACCCTGTATTTTGGTTACTATCAACTTTAGTACTAAGGTAAGTTAGCTTAAATCCACCTATTTTAACTTCAGACATTTATGGTTAACTTATGGCCTATCCTTTATCAAACACCCTGTATAGCTTTCCAGGTCTACTTTGTGGAATGAAAGCGTGGACTATACCTGAGACTATGCTTAAACGCTTGGAAGCATTTGATACATGGGTCTTAGACGGCTAAACCAAACAACACAAGTGATGCATATACATAATAAAGCCACGCAAACTGGGATACTTAGGTCACATTATGAGACGACCTGAAAAATATAAACTTTTACATCTGAGCGTTGAGGAAAGGATCCAAGGTAAACGTGGACGTAATAGAAGAACAACGTCATGGCTGAAAATCTAGGACAATGGTAAGGAAAATAGACTAAATCATTATTCAGAGCTACCGACAATAAAGTCACGAGAGCGAATATGTTTCAATAAAATATATTTCATTTTATTGTGTTAGATAACGCCCATGCTTTTTATATTAAATCTTTTATATTTAAAAAAAAATGTGTCACCAGCTTATACGAAAATTCAGTTTTTCTCCAAATCAAAATGTTTTTCTTTCTAAATGGTTGCTAAGATTCTTGACTACAAAGAGTCCGCGTATTCGCAACACAATCAAATCTCTTACAGTCGATTTCCTTTCTGATAAAGGGTATTTACAATAAAAAATGGGATAAGCAATTTCCAAAAGCGAACCAAATAAAAAATAAAAAAGTCTCAGAGGCATTTCGCCATCTACTCAATTTCAAACATTGATTTGAAAAGAAAAAGCACGTATATTTCTTTGTAAATAGGAACAATTTTATTTGCGGTTCCATTTTCTCCATTTTGAATTTTCTCGAGTGCCATCTAACAATGCCCTTGGGTATTAAAGTCCGGGTAAAAACATTTTTGTCCACAAATTGTAGAATTTCTTAAAGGAGGTTAACAATAAAGGATAACAATGTATGCGGCTAGCGCTCGAGGTGTTTATTGAAAACAAAATGGCTGTGTGAAATTTTAAACAAGCATCCTTGGTGGTAACCGTAGTAAAGATAATCGAGTTTTCATATTAATATTACAAATTTTAATTAACAATATGTAAAGCATCTCGTCCATGTAATAAGTTATTGTAAGTAAAGTGTAATTTTTTGATAATATATTACATTTGTAGTATATGAGCAACCATGATTATAACAAACTTAATTATTTCTTGACATTCAGAAAAAATGCTTTTTGTTTTATTATAAATTGGTTAAAACGGCAAACAGGTTGTAACAACTAGCTGATGATTTTCTGTTGGAGTGAATGAAAAGGGAGTGGTAAACTCCAACAGAAGTAGTAAAAAGAAGAAGATCTACTTAATGTAGCCAAAGGACAAAAATGTGTGGCTTCTCCGTTGAAGAAGCTGGAGTAACTAAAATACAACTTTGTAGTAGTATTTGTATGGAAGGATGCCAAGACAAAGAATATCGAATTGATACAGGACTAGAGATGAGAAATCATTAATAGATAGATATAACTTGAATGGCTAGCTAAATATGTATGAGAAGGGCCACTTGACACTCAAGGAAGGATTCGGCCAATTTGCACGGCTATTTTTGGCCAGACAATAGATTAAAGGAAGTGACAATGATGGCTCGAAAAGAAGATATGAAGATAATGTTCAGAAAATAGATAGAGTAAATATAATAATATACTGAAAATAGAATGAATTTTTGGGCGCCAGAAGAAGGATAACTAGGTTAACGCTCTTCCAGGTATTCTACGCTGCTATAGAGTATGTTAAATTTGTAGTACAAGTATGTGAAAAGTTATTAAAGATTATTAAATTATAAAATATACTACTAAAAATAAAGGAGTAATAAGAAAAAAAAATCACAATAAATGTATATTTATTGAATGTAACTACTAGATCTTTTTAACAATCTCTGAGTTAGGACAAGTAACTAGTGTGTAACTCTAACATGACAGGAAAAAGTGATACTAGTGAAAGTCAATTACAAAATCATCATACAACTATGATCTAAGAATACTCTTTATAAGGTTAGAAAAACTGACTACGGGTACCTCTAATACAGGAAGTACAACTTACAACTAGGTTAGTAGAACCCTCACCAAATAATAATTGTACGTTTATAATACGTACACCTTAATTAAATACTACCTGATACTATATATAACATATAAATACCTCACTGTGAGTGGGACAGGCACAAGCCTTATTGAATAAATAAACCTACGAGTGGATACACAGATCCTTTTCCTAACTCGTGGTTTATAATAGTAATAATAACAAGTGAAACCAAAAACTAATCTGAGGGATTAGAATCCAGAAGTTCATATGAATTTAATAAATTAAAGTTAAAGTTAAATAAAGTTAATAAGTTAAAGTTAAGTAAAGTTAATAAGTTCAAGTTAAATAAAGTTAATAATTACAATTTTGACTAATATGTGAAGTTAATTTTTAAAAATTTAATTAAACATATACTAAAATAATGGAATGAGTTTAAATAATTATACAAAAGTGGAACACAGCCTAAAAATAATCAAGATAAGAGTACCGACTACTATTATCAGGGAAAATATCTGAGCTCAGAAATTTATACCTTTATAGATTGCAGAGTGTTGGGGAACGCTATCAATTAAATATTATGTTGTAAAGAAAAAAAAAACCTATAAAAAATATAAAGCAGGAAAAATGTGTGTGCAATTGAACTATAAAAAAAAATGTACTAAATATCACAAAACCAGTCTGTCTTTAATAAGAGCACAGTAAATGTTCCCAAACAAACCACTCTTTCCTAATCTTGAAGTTGATGTAATGAGCACCCAAGGGTGCTAACTCTCGCTAGCAGCTGTCCTGCTGGAGGTACAGGAGAGGAAGACCGGTAGAAAGCAGCTGAAGGTACTCAAAACTGTTGGAAAGCAGCTGGAGGTACTCAAAAAAAAGAAAATGTGGAAATAATCCAGGCTGGTCGCCTATTGATTGTTTCTCTCTGTGTGGTCTGGCCTTGGTGTTGTTGTAGGGTGGCTTTAAGATTTCATGGTAGGTGCGGGGTAGAACTCATTGGATATAGTATGCTCTAAAATTCTTCAAATCCACTGCTGCTGGATAACTTCACTATACTTTTATTGTAATATTTAATCA
Organism: Diabrotica virgifera virgifera; assembly: GCF_917563875.1. Taxonomy (NCBI): domain Eukaryota; kingdom Metazoa; phylum Arthropoda; class Insecta; order Coleoptera; family Chrysomelidae; genus Diabrotica; species Diabrotica virgifera. The sequence goes on along the minus strand of NC_065447.1, from coordinate 92,327,940 downwards.
ATTTGGAACTGAGAATTAGAGGTGAATAATTGAGTCTAATGACCCCGCACACTACGATTCAGACCGAACACTCGAGAAACAATGGCAATCCAAGGCTCACGTTCACAGCTCAATCCTTCGTACCCCTCTACTAAGCATTGGCTGTCAAAGTGGGGAAACCAATGTTGCCACGTTTTAAATGTGACGTCATCAAGCATTTAAAAATTCTGAGATGGGTTTAAGTTCTATTTGAATAAACATTGAAAGAAAATAATTTTGAAAATAATTAAATAATATTTTGGATAGTTAAATAATATCTTCCCATCAATAATCGATTCTATAAGGGGCGGAACGTCACATTCCCTTTCAACCACCAGAAAAAAAATTTTATTTAAAAAAAATTTTTTTTTTTTTTTTTTTTTTTTTTTTTCAAAATATTAAACTAGAGTAGTAGTGCTTAGTGTATCATTCCCCGTTGATTCGCAAGATTACAAATAATCACCACTAATAATCAAGGGAAAGTAGGATGGTCACTGCAGCAAATAACGGAAATTGCAAAATATGACCCGAAGTCCTAGTAAAAGTGCTAAAGATGAGACATAATTTATAATGACAAATAAGTGTCGAATTGGCAGTAAATCCAAAGTTGAACTATCCATGGACATCAGATTTATAAGGAGTATATCCAAGGACGAACAACCAGGCAAAGGTGAGAGCCAATTCATACCATAACGCAAGTACATATACTAAAGTCACCAATGAAATCAATAACTATAATAAGTGAAGAATCAAACACTCAATCCTAAATTGGACTAGCAATGGACACCAGATTCGTAATAGCATATCCAGAGAAGAACAACTAGGAATATTTATAGAATAATTTTCACCAATACCAACTAATATAAATAGTGAACATACCAAAGGAATGCAAACACATTAACCAAAATAAATGTGGAATCAGACACTCAATCCAAAGTCAGACTATCAATGGACAACAGATTCACAAAAGCATATCCAATGAAGAACGACCAGGAAGATTTATGGACCAATTCACATCCATACTAAATCATATAAATAAATTAGGTCTACGTACACCCACATCCGGTAATACGAACCTATACAACCAAATAAACAAAATAAGTGAAGAATCGGACACTTAATCCAAAATCGGACTAGCAATGGACACCAGATTTATAGGAGCATATCCAAAGAAGAACGATCAGGAAGATTTATGGACCAATTCTCACTAATACTAAATAACTAACTAAATTAGCTCTAGATCTACCCTCATCCGGTAATATGAGCCTATCGAAACTAAATAGTAAAAATAAAGGATGAACTTATAAGTTCTATGACTCCATGGTAAATACAAAATATGACGGGAACGAGCTCCCAATCTTTCATAAGACTGTATATTCATGTGAACATACATAGGATTATCCAGGAGATATTCCTGAATCTAAGCAACAATTAATGCCTAAGGAAAGAAGAGGGAATCTACTAAAAAGAAAATCAATAATTTGTCCCAGTGGGTTAATCACTAACATTACGACTCTACGTCTATGGAAAGTCAAGCATCTATATACTATGAACTAAGAGACATAAAATAAGCAAACTAGACTTCCCTATTATCGTGTGAAAATGTGCCTGGAATATTTGGAACAATTGCACAAGAATGGTTAGGAAGTGTTGTACACCATTTCCCAACCAGAAATATTATCATGGATAAACATCTGCCTACTCTGACAAGAAAGACATGGATTACGAAATCGGATAGCAGTGATCAGTTGCTGAACTTCGAACCCACGTATTCACCAACTTTGAGCATTAACAGACTAGTTCATAAGAAGAAATATGAAGGACTCAAGAATTCATTTATAAATCAAAATTCCAAATTCATTCCAGAATCATCCTGTGGAGGAAGTAAGAATCCGAATTAATATAAAGTATTTAAGGTACCTGTGACAAATATCAATAAAGTAACCCAATAACAAATTAACAACCACAACTTCTTTCCAATATGGCAAATCCAATGACATGATATAAAAACAATAAAAAAAATAATAGGTATGTAATCAAATATCCAAGATATAACACATAATCTAAGATATGGTAGTGTAACATAGCTCCATCTATATTAAGCAAGAATACTTGTATGAGCCCACACATCCAAATATCTTAATATATAATAATCAACAGCCCTTTTATTCTGAGAGGTTGAGTACAAAACTAAGAGTACAAGTGGAGGTTATTAACTTGGTAATACTACTGGCTGGATTAGTATTTGAGAATATTTGTCGATAATGACTCAAATGCAATCTATAATACAAAAAAATAATAATAAACTCATACAAGCGGTATTACACAAGAATTCGGTACCTAATAACTAATACGTGAGAAATCATCAAGCCATGCCGAAGGATAAAAATTGCTATGGTCAGGCATTATCTGGTGATTAACAATTTAAACTAAAATACTATACCATAATAAAACTAATTAAAGGCAAACACAGGAAGATATTAGCTTAAACAACCCTGTTAAGCTAATCTTCTTCCGATGAAGTTGAAGAATCCACATCGTCCATGGTGTTGTCAGGCAGTAAATCCTTTACATGAAATTGACCAATTCGCTTATTAGTCGAATTGTCCTTTAATTCATAAATCAAAGGAGATATTACCCTTGAGACAGTACATGGGACATATTTCTGGCAAAACTTTGCAGAAATGGCATCACCCTTATTGGATTTGACAAAATTGCGCTTTAAGACTCGATCACCAACAAAGAATCGCAGATCTCGTTTCCTCAAATTATAGTGCTGCTGGTTCCTTAGGTAAGAAGTTTTTAACTTCTTCCTAATGTCTGCGAAAATATGAGGTAACGTCTGGAGATCATCTAAGCGATGAAGTTTCTCAGATATTTGAGGAAGATTTTCGGAATTGTCTGAAATTACACCAAAATAATCACCTGATAAAGCCACATTCCTACCAAAATTCAAATATGCTGGAGAGCACTGGGTAACTTCATGGACAGAAGTCCTTATGGCTTGAGCTATGGAATGAATATATTGATCCCAAGCTCTGTGATCAGGGTAAGTATAGGACCTTAGAGCTGTGACAATACTGCGATTTACTCTCTCAGTATGATTTGCTTGTGGATGGTAGGCAGCATTATAAAAGGTCTTTTGAACCTTATATTTAGCTAGAAGATCTTTAAAGGCCTTCGATACAAACTGAGGACCGTTGTCACATGACACAATTTGAGGAACACCATACACCAAAAAGACTTGTTCCTCCAAATATTTTAAAATTGCTGGAGTTGTGGCCTGGCGAAGGGGACAAACTAAAGGAAATTTAGTGAAATAATCCACAACTACCAGGCAATAGGTATTACCCTTGTAACTCCGAGGATAAGGTCCAATGAGATCCATTGAGATCATCTGCCAAGGAAAATTTATGTTCCTGAAGGAACCCATAAGTCCAGCCTGTGGTAGGTTACTTGGTTTACAAGTAGCACAAACCATGCATTTAGAAATGTACCTTTTTATAGACTTCCGCATACCAGGCCAATAATATAATTCGGCAATACGGTGATAAGTCTTATAAAAACCAAAATGACCCGCCGTAACTTCATCATGAAACATATGCAGAATATTTTCCCTATTTGGCGTAGGTACAACTATTTTCCACTCCGACATATTGGATAAGGACTCTATCGGACTTAAGATGTGTTTGTACAGAATATTATTCTCTACCTTAAAATCAGGATATTTTTGTGGGTCTTGAGTGACCCTATCAATCATATTCTGATACCACATATCAGGACTTAAAGAGGACAGATCTAGGACATTAATATCATGGACACGTGAAAGAGCATCTGCGACCACTACCCCGTTTGCCTTTCTATGGACAATCTTATATGAATAGGCAGCCAGTTTGCATATCCATCGAGAAAGCCTCTGTGAAGGGTTTTTCATACTATGAAGCCATACTAAGGAACTATGATCAGTAATTATAGTGAAATTACGACCTTCCAGATAATAACGAAAAGCTTCTAACCCATGGATGATAGCTAAGAGTTCTTTCTCCGTAGTTGAATAGTTTTTCTGGGCCTTGTTCAACTTCTTACTAGTGTACGCTATGGGGTGTTCGGAGCCATCTTTCAACTGAAATAATACGCCTCCAGAAGCTGTATTAGAGCAATCTGTCATTAGATAAAAATGCTCATCAAAATTAGGTGACATCATAACCGGAGCGCTCGTTAAAGCATCTTTAACGCGCCTAAAAGCTTCGTCAGCCTCAGGAGTCCAAGTAATGGTCTGTCCCTTTTTCCTGTTCTTCAAAAGATCAGTAAGAGGTGACAACAAAGTAGAGTAGGACGGTACAAATCGCCGATAATAGCCACACATTCCCAATATCCTACGGACTTGGGTGGTGGTCTTTGGTATAGGAAAATTTTTGATAGCAACTATTTTCTCAGGATCAGTCCTCAGCCCCTGGTTATCCACAACATAACCCAAGAACTTAAGACTAGGGCGACAAAACTGACATTTATCCAGATTGACCGTGAGATTAGCTTCCTTAAGACGTAAAAATAACTTATCTAAAATTTCCATATGAAGGGAAAAATCAGGAGTGACAACCAAAATATCGTCTAAATAATAGAAAACATAGGGCTCTAACGGTGGACCAATGACTAAATCCATCAGACGACACATTGTCTGAGGAGCAGAAACAAGACCGAAAGGCATGGTGACAAACTGGAATAATCCTTTACCACTGACAGCAAAAGCAGTATACTTCTTGCTCTCTTCACTCAGTGGGATCTGTAGGAAGGCCTTAGACAAATCAATAGAAGAGATGTATTTGGCATTCTGAAGTTTGCTCAAAATCACATCTATTCTGGGGATAGGATAAGCATCCCTGTTAGTTGTGATACTGTTTAGTTTTCGACCGTCAAAGCAGATCCTGAAGGATCCATCCTTCTTCTTCGTTAACCAGAGCGGAGAACAGTAGGACGATGTTGAAGGTTCTATGATATTTAAAGCAAGCATCGAATCTACTTCCTTTTCTAAATCTGCCTGCCAGGCTTGAGGTATGGGGTACTGATATAATCTGAAAGGAGTGGGATTTCCCACTTCGATAGTGTGAGAGATTAACGACGTACGACCTAGTTTGTCTTTTGAAGAAAGAGTAGTAAATTTAGAGATCATACTCTCTAATTGCCTTTGTTCAGAGCTTGATAAACTAGCAAAATCGTGAATAGCACTAAGGGTAGATAAATTAAATTCAGATATGGAAAAAGAAAAATCAGAACAACTTAAGGTACTATTGAAAGCATTGAAAAAGTCCATACCTAAAATTATAGAATTCTGCACGGAAGGAATAACATAAAATGTAATTTCCCTACATAAATCTGCCACTGTGATTTTAATTTGGAGTTTGCCCGTAATGGACTGAACTGTACCATCTGCAGTAGATACTTGCAAAGATGAAATGGGCATAATGGGAATACTAGAATTTTTCAATAAATTTAACGAATGTGCCCCTATCAATGAAATATTAGAGCCACTATCTAACAAAGCTAAACACGATTGTCCTAAAATTTGAATAGGAAGATATGGCCTATTATCATTTTGTTTCCTAACTAATAACGAATTAATATCTAGATCTAAAGTATTTGGTTGTCTACAACCGTTATATGGAACTAACCCAGACGTATCATCATCATTAACAAAACTAGAATCTAATATAGATAATGGAACCACATTACTATCACAATTATTATTGTTACGTTGAACACTACCAATCAAAGAAGCGTTTGTAAATGACCATCTGTGATCATTTGAATCAAGCGAATCTAACGTATTATCTATAGAAATAAATTTCTGGTTTAATTTTGTTTTGTGGTGTGTGCTGCTTTCTTGAACGACACCCCTTTCCCTTTTCGTGAAGATGGGTTTGGGTTGCTGGATGTGCTTGGTCCAGCAGTTTCGTTTGACGATGGGGTTTGATTCCCTGATTGGATGTTGGACGGAGAAACGTTCAGGGGACGGACCTCCGACGTGTCGTTTCCCGAACACTTAGAACAGTTTCTTTTAAGGGTGTTCTCTCGGCCACAACCATGGCAGAAAATACGATTTTGAGGAATCCCACAATTGTAAAATGGGTGACCAGGCTGATCACAATTCCAGCAGACAAGAGAACTAACAACCGAAACATTATGTTCATGACCCTTATTTAGCCAAGAACGTTGCCTAAAGGAAGTTGGCTGAGAAGAAGAGTTAGAAGAGGATCGAGATGTGGATGGAGGTTGAGAAGACCAGGATAACGTTTCCTCCAAACGTTTGCATTTTATAGTAAGGTCATCAATGTTCTGAATGTCCATAAGAGCTAATTGTTGATGATAAAAGGGCAATAGACATTTAAGGATGATTTTAATTTTAGCTAAATCTGACAAAGGAGTGTCTAAACGACTACACATACCTAATATAGTATTAATAAACATAGTAACAGATTCCCCAGGTTTCTGCTTATGATTCTTAATTTGATCTAATAAATCATCCTGGAATGAATACGGAAGAAAATCCGACTTCAACTTTTTAATCAGATCAGACCAACAAGAAAAATTACCCCTGTTATTCATAAACCATGTAAAAGCGGTCCCGGTGAACAACTCAGCAGAAGCAGCAAACAAATCCTCTTCAGAAACACCTCTAGATATTCGAAGACATTCAACCCTTTCTAAAAATGACATCACATCAGTGTGCTGTTTTTCACCTGAAAATGAAATACCCCATTTGTGTACTTGAACAGGTTTGGAGTACGTAAAGCTAGGTACATTGACTGAAGCATTAGGAGTAGAGGTAGCAATGGGGTTAACTCTAGAATCAAGTTCACCCTCTAGTGTTAATATTTTAAGAGAAACAGACCTCTTGAACGGTTCCTGTTCTTCAGAAGGACAGTGTAGCAAGTGTACACGGGCAGAAATATGGCCTAGACGAGATGTTAATCGCGCATACTCTGTATCCTTTACAGTTCCCCTAAACTTTTCGATTTTTTTAGACAAGCTGTCCAATGTTTCAGTGATTCCTTTTTGTTGTTCCTCAAAAGGAAGGGATACAGCTGAAATTTGGAGAAAACTTCTATTGCCAGCTTCTTGTTTCAAAGCACCTCTCAAAAGATTGCGTTTTTTATCGACAGTTGTCGACTCCTCTGGCATTATGTCCCGAATCTTTAATTCATAATCCAATTCATCCACCAGAAGATGTTCAGCTTTAAAAGCACACATGATGAGAGCAAAGTTATTGACAAATAGTCCAAAGAACAGAAATATGAAAAATATGAAAATATGAAAGTTTGCACGCAAAATATATATAATATAAACCGAGAAAATATCAGCAACACACCAACAAAATCAAAATAGCCAGCAAAAAAAAAAATATATATATAATGCAGTATATAATCTAATAAATAAGATCAAATAAATATATAAGATCAAATAAATGGATAAATAATCCAATAAATATTGTATACTCAAGTAAACCTACTACCTAAATACTGGAAGTAAATTTTTTTTATTTATATGTAACTTACCACCACTCTAGAAAAAATATATATCTATAATAATAATAATAATAATCAACACTTAGTTGTACCTCCAACTATACCACTATTGACTGAAGAAATAAAATTGTTATATGAATTATATTATTAATAGCAATATTAAATATAAGTTCCCAATAAAAATTCAAAATCTAACCCAGAATGTAAGCTGCACAAACATATACTATAATGAGGTCCCAAAATATAAACAAAAATCAAAACAGCGTTTAAGAATACCTGATATGTATCAGAAATTAAAAATAAAATAAATAAGTAACAATATGTGTATAGGATACCAAACGGAAATAACAAAGAGATTTCAGATAAAAGAGAAGAATTGACCTAAATGAATACTGTCTCAGACCAAAAATAAAGCCACCACGTTGGAAAGCCGATGTAACAACTAGCTGATGATTTTCTGTTGGAGTGAATGAAAAGGGAGTGGTAAACTCCAACAGAAGTAGTAAAAAGAAGAAGATCTACTTAATGTAGCCAAAGGACAAAAATGTGTGGCTTCTCCGTTGAAGAAGCTGGAGTAACTAAAATACAACTTTGTAGTAGTATTTGTATGGAAGGATGCCAAGACAAAGAATATCGAATTGATACAGGACTAGAGATGAGAAATCATTAATAGATAGATATAACTTGAATGGCTAGCTAAATATGTATGAGAAGGGCCACTTGACACTCAAGGAAGGATTCGGCCAATTTGCACGGCTATTTTTGGCCAGACAATAGATTAAAGGAAGTGACAATGATGGCTCGAAAAGAAGATATGAAGATAATGTTCAGAAAATAGATAGAGTAAATATAATAATATACTGAAAATAGAATGAATTTTTGGGCGCCAGAAGAAGGATAACTAGGTTAACGCTCTTCCAGGTATTCTACGCTGCTATAGAGTATGTTAAATTTGTAGTACAAGTATGTGAAAAGTTATTAAAGATTATTAAATTATAAAATATACTACTAAAAATAAAGGAGTAATAAGAAAAAAAAATCACAATAAATGTATATTTATTGAATGTAACTACTAGATCTTTTTAACAATCTCTGAGTTAGGACAAGTAACTAGTGTGTAACTCTAACATGACAGGAAAAAGTGATACTAGTGAAAGTCAATTACAAAATCATCATACAACTATGATCTAAGAATACTCTTTATAAGGTTAGAAAAACTGACTACGGGTACCTCTAATACAGGAAGTACAACTTACAACTAGGTTAGTAGAACCCTCACCAAATAATAATTGTACGTTTATAATACGTACACCTTAATTAAATACTACCTGATACTATATATAACATATAAATACCTCACTGTGAGTGGGACAGGCACAAGCCTTATTGAATAAATAAACCTACGAGTGGATACACAGATCCTTTTCCTAACTCGTGGTTTATAATAGTAATAATAACAAGTGAAACCAAAAACTAATCTGAGGGATTAGAATCCAGAAGTTCATATGAATTTAATAAATTAAAGTTAAAGTTAAATAAAGTTAATAAGTTAAAGTTAAGTAAAGTTAATAAGTTCAAGTTAAATAAAGTTAATAATTACAATTTTGACTAATATGTGAAGTTAATTTTTAAAAATTTAATTAAACATATACTAAAATAATGGAATGAGTTTAAATAATTATACAAAAGTGGAACACAGCCTAAAAATAATCAAGATAAGAGTACCGACTACTATTATCAGGGAAAATATCTGAGCTCAGAAATTTATACCTTTATAGATTGCAGAGTGTTGGGGAACGCTATCAATTAAATATTATGTTGTAAAGAAAAAAAAAACCTATAAAAAATATAAAGCAGGAAAAATGTGTGTGCAATTGAACTATAAAAAAAAATGTACTAAATATCACAAAACCAGTCTGTCTTTAATAAGAGCACAGTAAATGTTCCCAAACAAACCACTCTTTCCTAATCTTGAAGTTGATGTAATGAGCACCCAAGGGTGCTAACTCTCGCTAGCAGCTGTCCTGCTGGAGGTACAGGAGAGGAAGACCGGTAGAAAGCAGCTGAAGGTACTCAAAACTGTTGGAAAGCAGCTGGAGGTACTCAAAAAAAAGAAAATGTGGAAATAATCCAGGCTGGTCGCCTATTGATTGTTTCTCTCTGTGTGGTCTGGCCTTGGTGTTGTTGTAGGGTGGCTTTAAGATTTCATGGTAGGTGCGGGGTAGAACTCATTGGATATAGTATGCTCTAAAATTCTTCAAATCCACTGCTGCTGGATAACTTCACTATACTTTTATTGTAATATTTAATCAATTTGGAACTGAGAATTAGAGGTGAATAATTGAGTCTAATGACCCCGCACACTACGATTCAGACCGAACACTCGAGAAACAATGGCAATCCAAGGCTCACGTTCACAGCTCAATCCTTCGTACCCCTCTACTAAGCATTGGCTGTCAAAGTGGGGAAACCAATGTTGCCACGTTTTAAATGTGACGTCATCAAGCATTTAAAAATTCTGAGATGGGTTTAAGTTCTATTTGAATAAACATTGAAAGAAAATAATTTTGAAAATAATTAAATAATATTTTGGATAGTTAAATAATATCTTCCCATCAATAATCGATTCTATAAGGGGCGGAACGTCACAAGGTGTATGTTTTCAAGAAACTTTTGATAGTGTGTAAAAAATATTCTGTTATCAGCTAAGTACTTTCGACACATAACGTGTCATCATCAGAGCTTCCTAAAAGGACATATTTCAGATAAGATTTTTTTATATAAAAAATAAGTGAAAAACTTACGTCCTCTTATAAAACCTTCATAGAAGGGCTATTGCTAAACGACACAATAAAAAAACATGTATACTGGGCAAAAGCCACAGATATAGGGTATAATAACCCTTTAAAGTGAATAAAATCACATCTAAATTCTTTTATTAATTAATAAGACAACATGGCTGAGTCAAACCATTTTGGGCCCACGTGAACAGCAGATCAGCTGAGGAAGACTGTCATTTATTAAAATGATAAAGAAGGAACTACACTCTTATGCGACCTCTATGTTCATAAATATTAATTAAAAATTGAAAATGACTAAAAAGCCATGTATAGGTTAAATGAAATTAAAGTTAAGATACTAAATTTTAAAGTTAAATTTTCAAAAAATTTCTATTATTACTATTGAAGTGAAATGTTAACGTGTATATTAAAAGTTATCAAAATTCTTCCAAAAACAAAACTGTTATAGTTTGACCAAGTGTAGAAGAAGTTAGATGAAATCATACCTAGGAGAAATATCATTTGACAAGCTCAGAGTTCGAAAGCTGTTATTAAAAATTAAAAATCTTATTGATTAATTCAGACAAATAACAAATATTTACTTGTTTGCAAATATTTAAACAATGAACGAAAACTCAAGAATACCTAAAAGTAATGTTCAAAAAACTTTCATTATGAACATTACCTTTAGGTATTCTTGAGTTTTCGTTCATTGTTTACATATTTGTAAACAAGTAAATATTTGTTATTTGTCTGAATTAATCAATAAGATTTTTAATTTTTAATAACAGCTTTCGAACTCTGAGCTTGTCAAATGATATTTCTCCTAGGTATGATTTCATCTAACTTCTTCTACACTTGGTCAAACTATAACAGTTTTGTTTTTGGAAGAATTTTGATAACTTTTAATATACACGTTAACATTTCACTTCAATAGTAATAATAGAAATTTTTTGAAAATTTAACTTTAAAATTTAGTATCCTAACTTTAATTTCATTTAACCTATACATGGCTTTTTAGTCATTTTCAATTTTTAATTAATATTTATGAACATAGAGGTCGCATAAGATTGTAGTTCCTTCTTTATCATTTTAATAAATGACAGTCTTCCTCAGCTGATCTGCTGTTCACGTGGGCTCAAAATGGTTTGACTCAGCCATGTTGCCTTATTAATTAATAAAAGAATTTAGATGTGATTTTATTCACTTTAAAGGGTTATTATACCCTATATCTGTGGCTTTTGCCCAGTATACATGTCTTTTTATTGTGTCGTTTAGCAATTGCTCTTCTATGAAGATTTTATAAGAGGACGTAAGTTTTTCACTTATTTTTTATATAAAAAAATCTTATCTTAAATATGTCCTTTTAGGAAGCTCTGATGATGACACGTTATGTGTCGAAAGTACTTAGCTGATAATAAAATATTTTTTACACACTATCAAAAGTTTTTTGAAAACATACACCTGTTTGCCGTTTTAACCTATTTAGAAGTGTGTACAAGTCTTGCAGTCTTTTCCAATTTATTATAAATTGTCTCAATGATCAGTATATTTTTGTGCAGGTTTGTTGTGCCGGTTTAATGTATAATATAATTATGTACGTCCTAGGAGGATATCTATAATAAGATACTTGCTCAATTTTTACATTACCTAAGTATTATTTTATCTCTAATGCTTTCTTAACACTAGAAGCACCAACATTTTTACATACCTAGAAGCACCGGAGCGGTCAAGATGACGGGTTTTAGAATTTTCTATCGCCGGTCGTTTTCCTATCGTGTTTTAATTGAAAAAAAACCTATATTGAGTTAATACGTACTAACAGAAGACATTTAGTTAATTTAAATAAATTATTTAATTATTTAAGCACAATTTGTTTAGTAACAAATTTTTTTAATTTTGCTTGTACAAGACCTATACACAAATTGTTTACATAGGTATATGACTTTCACATGTTTTATTTTAGTTTTAGTTCCCAGTATTACACTTCTTCTTCTTCAGGTGCTATCTCTGCTACGGCAATTATCATAGCTATTTTAATTTTTGAGTCGGTAGCTCTGAATAGTTGTTTTGAGCTACATCCAAACCTCGGCCATGAAATTCGTCTTCTTCCGATGCTTCTTCTGCTATCTACCCCTCCTTGCATTATGAGTCATAGGATGCCATACTTCTCGCTCCGCAACACATGTCCGAGATATTGTAGCTTTTGTCACTGCCTACGTTTATTATTTGATTGAGGTGTTGCATCTCTGATTTGGTTCCGTTGATATTGTCCTGCACTTAGTCAGATGATCTTGTCGCAATTCTTCTGCTAACTGAAGTAGGAAAGTTTGCCGAGATATTTGACAACCAGTAACTTCCTTATACAGAATCAAAGCATTTATTCCTACCATATCTAAGATGTTAAAAAAAGCCTGCAACGGCCATCTTCTTGAAGCTGATTTGGTTGAGCACTGTATGGCCATCTGATCTAAAACGTCTACTCCGTATTTTGTATGGTTGTAGTAGGTAATGGTTTTAGGTTTCTCCTTTTTGTCTATGCCTATTTTAATATTGTTTGAGTATAGAGAATTCAGCGCTAGAACATTTTTGATCAATTTTCTCTGGTACACCTGGTTTCTCTGGTTAGCTCATGTCTTCGTGTATAAAAATTTTTGATTTGTATAATTCCATCTTTTCGTTTTTTATTGACGGAGGAATATCCTTTCTTGCTTGTTTTATTGTTCCAGTACTCCTGGTAGCCTTCTTTCGTAATACTTTTTATGTATCGTGACATTTCTTCCCTTATTCATAAATGGGCCCATTAGACCGCTAATTACATGTTCCCCTAGAGGTTGATTGTCTGGTCGTTGTTCATCTTTCCGTAGGTAAGGAAATCCGTGCGATAAATATTTGAACTAGACATTAGCTGTAAGCCAGAATTTGATTCCAAACTTATCGGGTTTATACGCCATGTACTGGGTGAAGTGACATCTTGCCTTTGTGGGAAAAAGCTGTTCGTCGATAGATACATTTTAGCCAGTTGTAGGTGTAGAAAAATATAATATATATAATATAATATATAATATATTGTTGTAAAATACAGACTGCAGTATATTTTCTCCTCATACACAAATAATATTAAGGTTGTTAAACATTTGTTAAATGTACATATTATTATTATATTATTATCTACACTAAATTTACAGTCAAGATGCAGTAGAAATAAACAAACCAAGACACGTTAAATGCTACTTGGAGCACTCCCAAATTATAATTTACAATGTATAAACTTTGGAAATCATGATTTGGGATTTACAATGTATGTACATTGTAAATTATGATTAGGGAGTGCTCCTAGTAGCATTTAACGTGTCTTGGTTTGTTCATTTCTACTGCATCTTGATTGTAAATTTAGTATAAATAGTTACCTAGCTTACAATTAATATAGTCGCCTGATTAGATTAAAACGTACGAATACTTCCTGTAATTGTTATTTAAGGTTTCTAATCATTTAAGATATTTAGATCGTATTATTATACATCATGCTTTTGTTTGTTTGTTTGGCGTTACAATAAAGATACAAAATAATAATTATGCACTCAACTGGTTTACGTAGCTTGTTGTTAATATCTGTGTTAGCAATTGTTGTTATTACTGCAAAAAGACGGCCAGATTATTGTTTTTGTGATGAAGGATGTTATTGTGCAAAAAGTTGTGTAGAAGGATTCGTAATAAGGTAACCAATACTTGTTTTCCTACATAATTTTATCTACTTAAACTTCAACACCAGTTATGGCTTTGTGCAATGCAATTGAGTCTTTTATTTTAATAAACTTTATCGCTGTTTATTATATCGTTAATTATATTAACGTCCGACCGGTATATTATTTAACAAAAAATGACAGGATTTCTAAGTCAGTTAAGTATGATATAATTCCCTAGGACAATATTTTGAAAAAAAAACGCCCTAGGGTATTAAATTAAAATAACTAGTTAAATCTGTCAAGTTAACAAATAACAACCTAAGTAAAACTATGGTTACCACAATTACGTTACGACTACTGCTGGTAAATGTACGCATTTGAAAACTAATTTATTCAAAATCCATTCAAATTTTGTGCATATAAAGAATATTTAGTCGGACATTAAACGTTGAAGGCACAATGGGTATAATAGTGAAGTCACTGAGGGTTTTCATCTAGGATTTCGTTGAACCTTCATCGATTTTCAGGAAAATTGCTGAGTAGTTAGAGGATACCTCGAGCAACAAAGGTGACATGATGCAAACTTGCGCTTTTACTTTGCTGGTGGAAGCCACCCCTTATCAGAGGTAAAAATTATTTTACCAAAAATGATGCCATAGATCGATATAAGAAACATTTCTAAGCAAATTTTGTTATATAAATTTATTAATATAAATCAATGTTTTTTGAGTCATTGAAGATCTAAAATTTTATTTTTTCGTAAAAAAATGCATGCTTTAAAGCTTTTTTTCACGTATAACTTAAAAACTATAAGCTAATTCTAGTTTATTATAGTTACAAAAAAGTTATTATTACGAAAATTCAAGATAATAAAAAATTAAATACAGTCATTACTTAAAGAACTATACTAGTGTCAAGTCAAATTGAGTTATGGGTAATTGAATGTAAATTTTTTTAGACGAGTACTCAAATCTAAGTATTTAAGCTTAACCCTTAAACGCCCAACCTTTTTTAGGTTCGATGTAGGCCCAAGGGTGGGTAAAAAATGTCCACCTCGAAAATAGCTAATATATTTATTGAGAGTTGTTGAAAATGAATTAAACTTAAGAATCTTATTCTTAATAAACACATCATCTTCTAAAATATTAATATAAACAGTTTACAAACCTTACAACAAAATTACAATGTACATCAAAATTAACATACCAGTAATTCAGATTTGTCGATTTTCTCCATATTCTTTCTTTCAGCCTCCTCATTGGCGGATAATTATGTAGATTATGTAATTATACATCGATAATTATATGGATTATCTTCCTACCAACGAGAAATTATATAGAAACCTTTAGTAACAAGTTTTGCCAAGGGTGTACTTTTTATGCCCATCCATATTTAACTCAAGATGCTGCTTTTATTTTCAAAAATATTGGTAGAACCAAATTAACATTCGATAATGGGCTGTATTTTTAACAATAAATAATTTTTAGAAAAAATTTAAACACGTAATAAATATGTTACAAGGGAATACGCATTAGGTGGACATTTTTTACTCACCCTTGGGCGTTTAAGGGTTAAATAACGGGAAAACAATGCATTTTATAAAATATACCTGTTAAGCATTTGTCAAAGCACTTCGGATTACCTATGAAATAAGGTTCAGCAGAAGTTAATATCATTATAATTAAGCAAGTTATGATGAAAATAAGAGAACCGTTTCGAATTTTTTAGGAAAAAGTGAAAAATAAAACATACGCCATTTCCACAAAACATAAAATTTATAGTAATCCTTACAAAAATTTCTTTATACTAACACAAGTAATGATTTCAACAAATTTGACCGGTTAAGAATGCAAAGTTTTGAAAAAATGACATAATTTTAAAAAATCAGAATTTTTAAAATTATCGTATTTTTTATTTTCTTTTGATACTAACTCCAAAAGTACTCAATATACATAAAAAATTTATGTAAAACCAAATTTTAGTTTTTTCTGTGTCAAATATTTTACCTTCTTTTATTTCTGCAGGATATAAAATAACCGAGATAGAAACGTTTGCATCTTAAATTTTGCTGCGAGAGCCATGTAACCGGGGCCATTTAACCTTTTATTTTTAAAAAAGTAAGGTATCTAAAAGATTAAGTTCAACGTCGTTTAATAGCCATTGCAACTATATTTCAAATGGTTTTTAGTTAATCCTAATATCCTAAAAATTGACGAAGTTATTAAAAAAAGCACTTTTTGGAAACAATTTTAAAAGGTAAATTTTTAAAAATTTTATAGCATAAATAATAACTCTATGAACTTGTTTGAGGACTCAATTGATAGATATTTCCAAGTACTTTGACAAATGTGTAATAAGTTTATGTTACAAAATGCGTCATTTTCCCGTTATTTAAGCTTGAATACTTAGATTTGGGTACTCGCCGAAAAAAATTAATATTCAATTACCTGTAAGTCACTTTCAGTTAACATTAAAAGGTTTTTTGATTAAGGGGTTTATTTCGTTTTTTATTATCTTCAATTTTGGTACCTAATAATAAATTTTTTGTAAAAACTTATAGTTTTTGAGTTATTTATGAAAAATCAACCAAACATGCATTTTTCTCACGAAAATTAAATATTTTGATCTTTAATAACTCAAAAAGTAGTCCAGGAACCGAAGCATTTCACCTCGCAATTTTTACAGAATAGATCGATTTGCTTGAAAATTTGAGGATAAGTAGTGGATAGTTCAAGGATCAAAATCTATATGATGCCGAAAGGCGCTTTTACCATGGGGTCGGTTGCCACCCAATCTTAAGGGTGGAAATTTTTTATTATATTTTGACTGCAAAAGTTGATAAAAACATTCATTCTAAGCAAAAAATGTTCTATACATTTTTTTGATAAAATTAATACTTTTCGATTTATTCGCTATCGAAAGTGTTAGTTTTATATAGAAAAAATCAATGTTTTGCGATATATACTCATTTACCATTCACTCAATTTTTGCGGTAGAAAAATTTTTTTCGAACCAAGTTCTTGGGAATTAAATAACCTACAATTTGATATTAAAACATTTTTTCGTATATCTGATGCTAATCTTTCTATTTTGAAGAAAATTGCATTTTTTACCAAACTACAAAAAGTCGTTATTCGCTTTTAACTCTAGTTTTTTAAAAACTAATCATTCTAAGCCAGTCAAACTTTTAAAATCTATTAATAATACATAAATAAAGAAGAATTAATAAGGCCAATGACTAAAAGCAAAGCTAACTTATATTATTATGCTTCCAACTGGATATCTTTTTATTTTTTTGAAAAAAATATATTGATTTTTTAACCGTAACCTTTTAATTTTTATCTTAGAAAGTTCGTTAAAAAACAAGTTGGTAGGTTTTTACAAGATCTATAAGACTGTTAATACCAGATCCTTTTAAAATCCTCAGTCGCAAAAGGTGGTGACTTTGAAAGGATTGGTAAAGGTGATTTTTGCATGTTATTACAAGTTTTAATTGTCAATAGCTCACTCAATTTTTACCGTAGAGAAAATTTTTGCAAACCAAGTTCTTGGGAGTTAAATACGCTACCATCTTATATTTAAATATTTTTTGCATCTCTGATGATAATCTTTCTATTCTGAAGAAAAAGGCATTTTTTACCAAACTTCAAAAATTCGATATTTGCTTTTGACTCAATTTTTTTAAAAACTAATCATTCTAAACCAGTTAAACATCTAGAACCTATTAATAATGCATAAGTAAAGAAGATGGTCCAAGAGCTGTGAGACATTTTTGAGTAGGTATTTTAGGCAACCTGAAAATTTTTCAGGTGACTCTTCCATGATAGCCTAATACAAAAATGCCGGTCTGGCTGGAGGGTAGCGGTTATTTTCCCCAAAAATCCCCCCCAAAGTTAAAAAAAAGGGTAAAAATTGTTATTACAAAAAATATCATTGACGTGACTTTAAAGTAAATTTAAATATTCAAATATAAAGAAAATAAACAGGCCAGGCGATTTGAGGGCGATTTTAACTCTGCAAGATACTTGCATGGGCGCCCCAGGATTATTTTCAGGGGATGCATCTGAACTTCAGAAGATTTCATCTGAATCTGTACATACTATTAACGAGTATAAAATATACAACTATACATGCAAAGCTATGCACATTCCTTCCGGACAGGGAAGTACAATTATTATTTTGACAGGGTATTTTTTTAATATCAAAAATAAATATTCTAAAAAGACAGAATTTTTTTTGGTGAAATTTTCCAACTGCCATGTGATCAAACAAATTACGCGTACATATAAATGAAAAGCGCTATAGGTAAGGAGCAGTGTGAGAAAGGGCGTATACCGATAGCTGTTTGCGTTCTCTGTTGTACCTGAGCGAGTCCGTTCGCTCTAGAAAAATCACGTGACCTGGCGATCCCATGTTGTTGTGTCTCGAAACGTTAGAGTAATTATTATATATTATAGTTTTTTAAGTAACTTTTTCTTAATTAAAGGAAAATAATACGTACTATACAATAGATTTTGCAAATATGATAGAAAAAACAGATTTATTATTATAAATATATAGGTAGAAAAGTATAAAAGTATAAACTAAATTAATTCTGTGTCCGAATCTTGTACTTCTTCTTCAAATTCCTCATCTGTGCTTAAATATTCACTGTCTTCTTCTTCGTCAGACTCCCCTCGAGACTCAGATTCCTCTTCTACATGATCTGCAAATAGTTGTAATATGTATTTAGAATTAATTAAAAATTAATTAGCGATAATTTAATTGAATTACTACGTATTCTCTGTCCTTTTATACGGAGTCGAAGCCTGGACAATCACGGGCGCATCTGAAGAAAGACTTGCCATTGTTGAGATGTGCTGTTATTGAATAATGTAAAAAATATCATGAACACAACACGTAACAAACACGGAAACATTAAGAAAGATGAAAAAGGCAAAAGAAATACTCAACACTATAAAGGAAAGAAAGATGAGCCAAAATAAATATTCATTCTCTTCTTCTTCGTCAGACTCCCCTCGAGACTCAGATTCCTCTTCTACCTGATCTGTAAATAGTTGTAAATATGTATTTAGAATTAATTAAAAATTAATGTATAACTAATACTTAATACTTTTCCTTATATTATAAATTACATCATGTTTTTTATTTCTTAGTATATGACCAAAGTAGCTCATTTTTCCTTCCTTCATAGTGTTAAGTATTTTTTTGACTTTTTATCCTTATTAATGTTTCCGTGTTTGTTACGTTTTGCGTCCATGATATTTTTTACATTATTCGATAACACCACATCTCAACAATGGCAAGTCTTTTTTCAGATGCGCCCGTGATTCTCCAGGCTTCGACTCCGTATAAAAGGACAGAGAATACGTAGCAACTCAATTAATCAATCACTAATTAATTTTTAATTAATTCTAAATACATATTACAACTATTTGCAGATCATGTAGAAGAGGAATCTGAGTCTCAAGGGGAGTCTGACGAAGAAGAAGACAGTGAATATTTAAGCTCAGATGAGGAGTTTGAAGAAGAAGTACAAGATTCGGACACAGAATCAATTTAGTTTATACTTTTATACTTTTCTACCTATATCTTTATAATAATAAATCTGTCTTTTTCTATTATATTTGCAAAATCTATTGTATAGTACGTATTATTTTCCTTTAATTAAGAAAAAGTTAAAGTAAACACAATCTATCTATCGCCCGTCGGCAAATTCAAACAAAAATATAACTCCAGACCATCTTTGACCACCTTTAGTCCAGACAAATTAATATATGTATTTAATATATTCTTACCACCAAAAATGAGATGTTTTAATCAAATATTGCTTCAAATATAATCTGCAGAATAATTTTGAATCACGTTCCGCTAATGAACTTGCTTTTTTGTCCTTAAAAGTAGAAAAAAGTTTCAATTCTATTGCTTAATATTTCATCTAAATATAATCGTCTAACAATTTTAACTGTACTAATGCCCAAGTATACATTTTCAAGTGTTAAACTTGATTGATTTACAATGAGTAACCCGGTTGTAAAAATACCGGCGTGTGCTTAATCAAAGGGACATTGATTTACTCGAATTTCATAACAATACAAATGTTATCTGTTTGAATTTGCCGACGGGCGAAATATCTATGGACCCGACTTTACTTAAAAAACTATAATATATAATAATTACTCTGACGTTTCGAAGCACAACAACATGGGATCGCCAGGTCACGTGATTTTTCTCGAGCGAACGGACTCGCTCAGGTACAACAGAGGACGCAAACAGCTATCGGTATACGCTCTTTCTCACACTCCTGTTTACCTATAGCGCTTTTCATTTATATGCACGCGTAATTTGTTCGATCACATGGCAGTTGGAAAATTTCACCAAAAAAAACCTGTCTTTGTAGAATATTTATTTTTAATATTAAAAAATACCCTGTCAAAATAATAATTGTACTTCCCTGTCCTGAAGGAATGTACATAGCTTTGCATGTATAGTTGTATATTTTATACTCGTTAATAGTATGTACAGATTCAGATGAAATCTTCTGAAGTTCAGATGCATCCCCTGAAAATAATCCTGGGGCGCCCATGCAAGTATCTTGCAGAGTTAAAATCGCCCTCAAATCGCCTGGCCTGTTTATTTTCTTTATATTTGAATATTTAAATTTACTTTAAAGTCACGTTAATGATATTTTTTGTAATAACAATTTTTACCCTTTTTTTAACTTTGGGGGGGATTTTTGGGGAAAATAACCGCTACCCTCCAGCCAGACCGGCATTTTTGTATTAGGCTATCATGGAAGAGTCACCTGAAAAATTTTCAGGTTGCCTAAAATACCTACTCAAAAATGTCTCACAGCTCTTATACTAAGAGGAAATAAGGTCAATGACTAATTTTAATCAGGGTGGTGATTAGGGATTTGCTTTCGATCACTTTTTCGCTGAAAAATATAGGGTCTGATATTCTTTTCATTATAAGCCACCTAATCTTTGAGCTAAAGACTTTTTTTTTATTTGTGAAGATAGATATTTTTAAATGCTTTAAATTAGTTTAAACAAGTGATCCTCGAAAAATGCATAGTTTTCCCGTCTTTTGACTTTGAAACTACAGTATTTAGCATTTGCTGAAGAAGACCTAACATATAATAAAGTATAGCTCGACTACTATTGGTCTTAAAGAAAATTTAAAAACACGGTTTTGTTGATTTTTTCAAAAGGTACATTTTTTTAAGCAAAGTGGTTTTGATAAAACAAAAACTTTTTGAGTTATTTGCAGAAAACTGATTAAAAACATTAATTTTTTTAACATAAAACTAACACTTTCGATAGCGAATAAATAGAAAACTATTAATTTTATCAAAAAAATGTATAGAACATTTTTTGCTTAGAATGAATGCTTTTACCAAATTTTGTGGTCAAAATATAATAAAAAATTTTCACCCCCGACATGGGGTGACAACCACCCCCATGGTAAAAGCGCCTTTTGGCATCATATAGATTTTGATCCTTGGACTATCCACTACTTATTCTCAAATTTTCAAGGAAATCTATCCATTCTGTAAAAATTGCGAGGTTTTGACCTATTTTAAGCTTCATTACTTGGACTAAAGTATATAAAACAAATTTTGCTTAAAATTTGACCCTCTATCGAATTATCGGATTATTTTTAATAAAATAATTTTCACCCTCGAGAAGGGGTGGCACCCACCCCCAAGGTAAGAGCGCAAGTTAACACCTTTCTTCCTTGAGAAATCCTATAACCACTCACCAATTTTCATGCAAATCGATAAAGGTTCAACGCAATCGGGGGTAACAGCACATATCCACCTTCAGTGACTACACTATTATAGATAATAACGTTTTCTGTCAACGTATATCCCTCGATATATACACCATTGACCTCAAGCGCTATTATCCTTATTAAACCCTTGGTACCTTAATAACTATTTAATTATATGGTTGTAAATTAAATAACATAATATGACATGACATGTATAACGTATAGATAGTTACAAACTATCTTCTTCTTCTTAAAGTGCCTATCCGTTCCGGATGTTGGCGATCATCATGGCTATCTTGACTTTGTTTACCGCAGCGCGGAACAGTTCAGTGGTAGTCGTGTTATACCACTTACGTAAATTTTGAAGCCAGGAAATGCGTGTTCTTCCCGGTTCCCTTTTACCATTTACCTTCCCTTGGAGAATCAGTTGGAGGAGGCCGTAACGTTCTTGGTTTCTCATTACGTGTCCTAGATATTCTAATTTTTTTGTTTTTATGGCTATCAGAATTTCACACTCCTTCCCCATTCTACGCAGGTTCCCCGTCACAAACTATAAGTTTTTAATACTACTAGTTTTTTGTCCTCTTTCATCGTCATCTGCCAACATTTAAATCCATACGTCAATATTAGTTCTACATCCGACTTGACAGATTGTGATTTTTATTCGTAAACTAATTTTAGGAGTCTCCAATAATGAGTATAGTGTTTGTACATAATTTCGGCCCTGTTGTATTTTCTCTGAATTATTATTTTATTGCAGTGCGATTATAACAAGTAAGATACATATTTTTAAGAAGGATATACAATATGTTCCTGTAAGTCGGACCATATGGAAAATTTTTTATTGTTAATTTTACGAAAAAAAGTTATTCTTCATAACAAGTTCTGCATGGTATAAAACCTAAGATTCAACCATCTGATATCAAATTTTATGAATATTACACGACGTATGTCAAAAAATATGAATTTTGGTTAAGAGTAAAGTGGCTTTATTTTGTTTGGAATTAAGGACTACATTCTAATATGCAATTACATCCTTTTAATTGAAAAAAAAATCGAAATGTTTTAAATTATGTGTTTTTTTGTTTATTTAAATAATATGGAATATTATTTTCAGTTATTTTAATTATGATAACTGTTACCTATATTATAAATTTTACGAAAAAAAGTTATTCTTCATAAAAAGTTATGCGTGGTCTAAAATTTCAAATACGATCATCTTATATCAAATTTCATAAATAGTACACGAGATATGTCAAAAAAGACGAATTTCGATCTGGACCTACCTTTAAATGGTAAAATACCTTTATAGTTCAAAAAATTTCAAATAGAAGGATATAATTACATATAAAAACATAGTTTTTAATTATTCTAAACAACTTTTCATAATCACAATTTTGGATGGTGTGAGAAATAAAGGTATATGCTTTACTCTTGAGCGAAATCCATATTTTTTCACATACCTACCTCGTAAAAAATTAATAAAATATTATATAAGATGGATGTATTAGCCCTATCAAAGAACAATCTGACCCCAAAAAAAATAAAGGAAGGATGAAAATTTGGGAATAGGTAGTTGAAATTGTCTATTAATATATAAGAAAAAGTTTACAATTGTACATCCCCTCCATTTTTCAAAAATGGAGGGGAGTACCCCCTCTCTAAGGTGAAAAATATACATTCGAAATAAGTCCGGAATTGGATAAAATGACTAATTCCAAGCAACTTTTGTTCTATAGAGTTTTTTCCCTAAGTCAATACTTTTCGAGTCATTTTCAAGTGAATATGTTCCTTTTTAACAGAAAAAAACATGTTTTTGGATGGTTTTTCGGAGATAATTCAAAAAGTAAGTATTTCAGCGAAAAAAATATTCTTAGCAAAAATATAGCTTATAAAAAACTGAAAAAACTGGTGTGTGCTTGAGGTCGGTAGACCACTAGAAGCAGAGTTGTAGCTAATGAAAAATAGGTTCTTTTTCATCAAATTCCAAATCGAATATTTCAATGTGAAATAACCCAAAAACGGAGCAATTTTCGGGGAAAATTCATTTGAACTTTTTTAAAGTAGTTAAAAAAGGTTTATTTTTGTTAAAAAAAAAACTTATAACATTAAAAGTAAGTGACTTACGCTCAAAATATTGTTGGTCCCTTTTATTTCTTGGTAAAAAAATCGCGAAAATCACCTCCTAATTAGCATCACAAATAAATTTTATCTTTACCACTTGCGTATGTATTATTTCATCGGTTTCACAAGTTTCATCGGTTCAAAGTGCTTATCTTTGAAAAAGCTGAAGTTAAAATGGCTTGAATGAGTAACTAATCACGAGTTTAGGCAAATTTTGAACATCCATAACATAACCAACTTTTGTCTAACAAGAAAACAAAAAAGAAAAAATATTCAGAAAAGCAAAATGTACATTTTATTACTCTTTAAGATTTTTGGTATTATAATTTTTAAGTTAATTCCATGAACAATTCCATTTTTTTTTTCAAAATTAAAAAAAAATGTTTTATTTTAAACCCAATTTTTTCTAAAATGAGCACTTTGAACCAAGGAAACTTATAGATAATATAAATAATACATAAGTAAAGTAACTTGTGAAGCGGTAACGATTAATTTTATTTGGGAAGCGAATTACGGGGTGATTTTCTCGATTTTTGTACAAAAAATAAAAGTAACCAACAATACTTTGAGCGTAACTCATTTAATTTTAATGTTACAAGTTTTTTTAAACAACAAAAATAAACTTTTTTTAAACATTTTAAAAAAGGTATAATGAATTTTCCCCGAAAAGTGCTGTTTTTTGGTTATTTCACATTGAAATATTCGATTTGGAATTTGACGA
Organism: Diabrotica virgifera virgifera; assembly: GCF_917563875.1. Classification (NCBI taxonomy): domain Eukaryota; kingdom Metazoa; phylum Arthropoda; class Insecta; order Coleoptera; family Chrysomelidae; genus Diabrotica; species Diabrotica virgifera. The sequence continues at coordinate 92,303,312 of NC_065447.1, read as the reverse complement.
AAAAGAACCTTCTTTTCATTAGCTACAACTCTGCTTCTACTAGGTCTATAGACCTCACGCGTACACCATTTTTTAAATTTTTTATAAGCTATATTTTCACTAAGAATATTTTTTTGCAAGAATACTTACTTTTTGAGTTATCTGCGAAAAAACGTCCAAAAACAGGATTTTTTTGTTGTTAAAAATTAACGTATTCACAATAGAGTATATAACGTATAGAACAAAAGTTGCTTAGAATTAGTCATTTTATCCAATTCCATTATTCCAATTTTTGTAAAATGGAGGGGATGTAGAATTGTAAACTTTTTTTTTATATAATAATAGACAATTTCAACTACCTATTCCCAAATTTTCATCCTTTCTTTATTTTTTTGGAGGTTTGCGTAAAATTTTGTGTTCCCTGATCGGGCTATATGTATATTAGGTTTTATAGCATGCAAAAAATTTTATACAGAATAACTTTTTTTCGTAAAATGGATAATAAAAGAGTTAGCACAATGGAAATATGTAATTGAAAATAATGTTGGTCGTCCATAATTTAAGAAAAATTTTTATTTGTTTTTCAATTAGAAGGAAGTAAATCCGTATTAGAATATATTTCCTAATTTCAAATAACTATTCATAATATCAATTCTGAATATTGTGAAAAATAAAGCTACTTCACTCTTGAGCTAAATTCGTATTTATTGACATGCTTCGTATACTATTCATAAAATTTGATATCTGACCATTGAATCTTAGGTTTTATTCCTTGCAGAACTTTGTGTGAAGAATAACTTTTTCCGTAAAATTAATAATAAAAAAGTTTTCCATTAGGTTCCAACTTACAGGGACATATTTTGTAAGTACATAAATACATACCATATTTTTTGTAGGTCGGAAAAGTTTGATTTATGTCCAAAGGACGTATTTTGCTGTGTCAACCTACATTATCCTCTACCAAAATACCTGGATCTTGACCCAGTTCAATTGATTGATTACAAAAACAATGTGGTTTTGGTAGCTAAAGATGTGGAAAAAGAACTCAACGAGAAGCTGTCTAAGTTCCAAGAATATCATTTGTTACCATAAATAATATGACATTCTACATTTTATCTGCAATGTAAGCACTAATCATTTCCAATAAAAAATATTTAATGTAAAAAAGTTTCTTACTGGTTAATTTCCTAATATGTATATTTATATTTGTTTACTACATAATTTTTTTAGGCGTAGTTGGTATTCGACATTATTTATTTTGAAAATTTTTGCTTACTTAGAAATCCAATGAAATATATATATTTCAGGTCATGTTGATAACAATAACCAATTAGAGCAACATTGCACTGATAACAGATTCCATCTGCTGTTTTCACTTCGTTGCTACAGATAGGTACGCATGAATGTAAATTTTGACGTTTCACATAAACTAATATAAATTCAACATATCAAAAGCAAAAAATTTTCTTCCTAATAACTTTGAACATTAATAAATCCTCAAAAATTGAATAGCAGATTTCTTAAGCTTGTTGCTTATTGTAATTAGACCTCCGCCTACGGCGTCAGTCTGTTTCCAAGCAACAAGCTTTTGAAACCTGTTATTAAATTTAATGTCCGACTGGTATATTATTTGAAAAATAATGACATGATTTAGTAGTTAAGTATGATATAATGCTCTAGGGCAGTGGACGGCAAAGTGCGGCTCCGGAGCTGCATGTGGCTCTTTGGCTCCTTAGATGCGGCTCTGGCACACATATTATTTTATATCAGTGGATACAATAATATTTTCATTTAAAAAAACTTTATAGGAAAAATATTACCTACATCTTTAAGCATTTGTCAAAATCTTTTTAACGCTACGATAACCGAGTTGATATTTTCTCCTTTTAAAATTGGCATTAATAGTGTGAATACAATTTTCTGGATTTAACCCGGCACCTGCCACGTGGCTTTGCAAGGCGCCAACTGCCACGTGGGGTGCTCACAGCACCACTTAAAAATTTTCTGTGATCTACTTGTTTAAAAAACAAAATAATGTGTTGAGTAACACAAGAACATAAATAAATATGTTTTATTAACTTATTAGCCACTAATATGTTATAAAAGTTAAAAAATAAAATGAAAAAGGTGTTATAAGCAAATTAGCAAGTACCAAGCCATAATAAATGAAGTCAAGTAAAATATCTAAAAAAATTAAGATTCAGTGAGTATAGAGTCTATATTAATAATTTAAATCAGTTATTTCAATAAACAATGTAAATTTGACCTGTTTATCAAAAATACAAAAAAAAATTTAAGACATAAAGTGCCAGATGATGACACCCCAATTCGACTTTAGAGCTATAAATTCAGAATGACACTAAATAACCACTTCAAACACTAACACATATATGCTATATAATATTATAGAAAGCTATTATGACGCACAGCTCGGTTACCAAACTTGAAATACCAAATATTTGATAAAAATGTGTTATGGGGTGCTGGTAGCACCCCACGTGGCAGGTGCCGGGTTAAGAACAAGGAGGTATGGCGCAATATATTCCAACGTCTTTGTGTTGAACTGGAAATATTGGAGAAGAAAAAATTGTTCACAATACAAGTGGCCTGCTTTGAATCACCTGGAGAAGGAAGACTTGATCATTTGCAACGCTTGGAATAGTACTCCTGATTCTTATGTTCACCTGAAAAAGCTCACGTTTGCTGTTCTTTCCCTTTTCAGTTCTACATAATCAATATTAAAAAATGAATATTGTGCCAAAATTTTTTTAAAAAATACAGTGTTGTAGGAAATAAAACCGTACAAAACGAAAAAAAAAAAAAAAATAGAAGTCTCTACGATGATTATGTAGAAACGAAGATATCGCCAAAAAACGAAAAAAACACGTTTTAATTTTTGGGGGTTGTGGATATGACTAGGGGTTTAAAAATTTTTTTGGTCCAATACTTTTTGATGTAGAACATGTGATTTCTTTTATTTTTGGAATATCGCTGGGAGCATTTTTCACTATCTTAATCGACTAGACCCTTTAGTTTTATTTAGTGTAGTAAAGTTTGCTGAACAAGCAGATTTGGCTCCCAATTTTTTTTTAAATTGTTATAATGTTCGTATTTAGCTCTTTGGCTAAACAGTTTGCCGACCACTGCTCTAGACTCTAGGGCGTTATTGTGAAAAAACGCCCTAGGGTACTAAATTTAAATAACTAATTAAATACTGTTAAGTTGACAAATAACAACCTAAGTAAAACTATGGTGACCACAATTACGTTACAACTATTGCTGGTAAATGTACTTATTTGAAAATTAATTAATTCAAAATTCATTCAAATTTTTGCATATAAGGAATACTTTAGTCGGACATTAAACGTTGAAGGCCCCACGGGTATTACAGATAATAACGCTTTCGGTCAACTTATATCCCTCGGTACAAAGGCCCTCGGTATATACACCATTGACCTCAAGCGTTATTATCCTTATAATAACCCTTGGTACCTGAATAACTATTTTCGCACAATTATCAATGTCCTCGGGTTATTACTACTGATAAGAAGCTTTGCATTATAGTAAGAGCTTCCAAATATTTTGAGTGGAAGCCTATTCCAAGTTTGCTCCAAAAATATTTCTTTGCTTCAAACAAAATGTTTGAAACACATATTTTGATTATAGTAATTTGATATTTCGCAATCAGGATATCTTATACCAGATATACCAATCCTTCTAGTGAATGATTTATATATTATCAGCTTGCTCATATGTTTAACTTTTATAATCTGTTTTATCTTCGGTATAGGTTTAATTTTACTTAAGGATGGATGAGTACGTTTAATGTTATAGTTTGTGTTGAATGGTTAGGTTCAACACTTACAAAAAATAATGATAGCGTATTATCATGTCGTGATATTTTAAATTGACTTTTAAAAATATCTATCTAATCAGCCCTAAACATCCATCCTTGGATATAGGCCTCCTCTTTCTTCTTCCATGCCTCTCTATCTTGGGCAATTTGCATCCATTTTGACCCAGTGTGTTTCTTCAGGTCATCTGACCATCGCATCTGTGGCCTTCCCCTTTTTCGTTTGTGGTTCCATGGTCTCCAATGTATTACCATCTTAGTCCATCTTTCATCCTTCTGCCGTAGGGTGTGTCCGGCAAACTTCCATTTAAGCTTTGCTACTTGGGTAGAGACGTCTTTCACTTTTGTTTTGTTACGGATCCATTCGTTTCTTTTCCTGTCTGATAATTTAAGGTTCAGCATTTGTCTTTCCATGGCTCTTTCTGTCTTTGCTATTTTTTCCATATTCTCTTTTGTAAACGTCCATGTCTGAGAGCCATATATTAAAACAGGGAGTATACATTGATTGAAGACTTTTGTTTTTAGGTATTGCGGGTATTTTCTGTTCTTTAGAATATAAGACAATTTTCCGAATGATGCCCAGGCCAACCTTACTCTTCTCTTTATTTCTTCGGTCTGATTTTCTCTATTTAATCTAGTGATTTGTCCTAGATATATATATTCTTTTACTTGTTCTATTCTTGTTTGTGCCACTGTAATTACTAGTTCTTCTTGTTGATTGGTCATGGTTTTTGTTTTACTGTAATTCATCTTCAGTCCTATCTTTGTCGATTCTCTATCTAGTTCTTCCATCATTCTTTGTAATTCTTCACTTCTTTCTGCTATTAATACAATATCATCAGGATATCGTAAGTGATTCAGATATTGCCCGTTTATGTTTATACCCAAACCATCCCAGTGCAGTTGTTTGAACACATCTTCTAGCGCTTGGTTGAATAGCTTGGGCGAGATGGTATCTCCTTGTCTTACTCCTCGGTTTATTTTAATAGGCTCCCTTTGTTTCATTAGATTGATAGTTGTTGTTGCCTTATCATATATATTTGTAATTAAGTCGGTATATCTGTAGTGTATTCTGCTGTTTTGTAGGGAATTCTTTACTGCCCAGTGTTCCACACTATCAAATGCTTTTTCGAAGTCAATAAATGCCATATATAGCGGGATATGATATTCGTTAGCTTTTTCGATTAATATCTTCATCGTTAAAAGTTGGTCACTTGTACTGAAGCTTTTTCTAAATCCGGCTTGTTCTCTTGCCTGGTATCCATCTAATTTAGTTGTTAATCTGTTTGTTAATATCTTGGTTAATAGTTTGTACATCACATTTAGTAAAGTTATGGGTCTGTAATTCTTTAGATTCTTTTTATCTCCTTTCTTAAATAGTAACAATGTTACTGCTTCGTTCCAAGTGTTGGGTATTTGTTTTGTCATTAATATTTTATTCATAAGTGTGTACAAAACTTCTCTAGTTGTTTTCCCACCATTTTTTAGAATTTCTACAGTTATCCGGTCTTTTCCTGGCGATTTATTATTCTTCATCTCCTTGAGTGCTCTTTTTATCTCATTCTTACTGATTTCTGGTTGTAAGTCGGAATTGACATTTTTTATTTTTATTTGTAATTGCTTAAGGATTTCTTGTGTTGGTTTCTCTTTTGTATTGTAGAGGTTTTTATAATATTCTTGTGTTATTTGTATAATTTCTTCTATATTATTGGTCTCTATGCCTTCTTTGTTCTTTATACTATTAATCTGTTGCTTCCAAGCTGTGGTTTTAAGCACTTCATATTTTTATTCTGTTCAATGGTTTCTTCTATTTTTTCTTCCTGTACTCTCCTTTGACTTTCCTTGATGTTCCTTCTGATACCTTTGCTTACCTCTTTGTAATCTACTGTGTTTCTCTTATCTTGTTCTATTAATGTTTTTCTTTTGCTCATGAGGTTTTTTGTTTCCTGGGATATATAATTTTCCTTTTTTATTCTTGTTTGTGCTACCTCTTTTCCCGCCTTTGCTAATGTATCGGTTAATAGCTGATTTATATCATCGATATTTTTGTTTTCCAAATCTCTAGTGGCCGGTATACTTTCCCTTATTTTTTGTTTATATTCCTCTTTTGCTTTCTTAAGTTTTCCCATATCTAGTTTCGATCTATTTTCCATTTTCTTTTTTGTTTCGAATTGGCTATTAATGCTGAGTTTGGCTCTGACCAGTCTATGATCACTACCGGTTGAGAAACGATTCAGCACTGTAACATCTTTGATGATGGCTTTTTCTGTTGTAAGGATGTAATCTATTTCGTTTTTAGTATTGCCGTTGGGACTTATCCATGTCCATTTTCTTTGCGGTTTTTTGTTAAAAAACGAGTTCATAGCAAAAAGTTGTCTTTCCTCCAAATAGTTCATTAATGTATGTCCTCTATTATTTCTTTCGCCTTATCCATATTGTCCTATTCTGTGTTCGTCTTCGTCTATTCTTACCCTTAATTTGGCATTGAAGTCTCCAATTATTAGCGTCAATTCAGTTTTCTTTTCTTCCACAGCGAATGTTATTTCTTCGTAGAAGTTTTCAATATCTTCAACTTTATATGTGCTTGTTGGTGCGTATACCTGTATAATTTTCAACGACGTTCTTTTTAATTTAAGCATAATGTAGGCTACTCTGTCTGATATACCCTTGGTGGATTGTATGTATCTAACGATTCTCTTGTTTATTATAAAACCAACTCCGTTGTTGGTGTTATCTTCATTACCTTTGTAGTAAAGCATGTTTCCCGAGTTTAATAATATTTTTTGTTCTCCTTTTCTTCTTATCTCTGACAGACCGATGACATCCCATTGTATATGAGTTAGTTCTTCTTCTAATTCGTGGAGTTTAGTGTCTTCATTCATGGATCTGATGTTATATGTACCTACGTTTAGTTTAGTCGAATGTTTGCTTCCCCCAGAATCCTTGAGGCGGACCGGTTTGTCGGTGTGGGACTGTGAGTTGTTATCTCTACCCACCTGGGGTAATATTCCGTTTGTTTTGTGATTCGACATGTTTTTCTTTGAAGAGGGTTTTTTGACATTAAAACGCCACGCTTGTCAGGCGGGTTGGCGAGTTTTCATTCAGCCGCCCATTCTGGGTCAGACGCTGTTGTCAGCCGCTCATTCTGAATCAGACGCTGCGCTGTTTTGATTCCATACAAACCCTAAAATCAAGGGGTTGCCAGGTCCGCCATCCATACCGTACCGAAGGTGTTCTTCTCCGCCATGGCTGCCGTTGTGGACTTCATCCGTAACCCTGGACAAGGGACCCTAAACAGGTACTAGTTTCCCGGGTCAGGAAACCCCTGGAATCTACGGAGGGCAGGAATTGATTCATTTTCTCTGGTAGGACTATCCAAAGGAGTTCCTATCCGCTACCCGTTTAAAAATATAACAGTAACAAAACATAAACATACGCTAAGGAAAGATCAAAATAATTTAACCAGACAGGTACTCGAAAATTAATTAGACTGACAACCAGAAAAAGAAGAGGAGGAAGACCGGAGCAAGCAATTTCGAGAGAATAAAAGAGAAGAGAGTGTGCTGATCCAGTTAATCAACCATCTTTCACTTTTATCTAACGAACTCATATGTTGAAAATATTCAAATTCGTTTTATCTCCTCTCAGATTTTATTTAGTAGGTACGTAAAATGTCATGACTCCGTCACTTTTACCAATACTTCTTCTTCTTCTTCGTGTGCCTTGCTTGTTTTTAAGCCATGGCTGTCGTCGTATTTCATTATATGAAACAACTTCTCGACCATTCAACCAGTCCCTTGTCTAATGTTACGCAGACAGTTCAGTTGTTTTCTTCCAACAAAGCGTTTTCTTTCGAATTTGCCCTAAATTATCAACTGGAGTAAGCGATATTTAGGTCTTCTTATTATATGATCGAAGTATTGAACCTTTCTCATTTTTATGACGTTGATAAATTCTCGCTTTTTGGGCATGGTCTCCAGCACACGTTAGTTGGATATGTGTGCTGTCCACGGGATTCTGAGCATGTGACCGTAACATTACAACTAGACAGAAATACATAATTATGATATGACACTGCGTACCGCACTAATTATACAATAATATCGTAACTCAAAAAAGCTGATTTTTCAGAATCAACGAAAAACTCATTACTCATTTCCTATTGCAGCTAAACAAAAAATTAATGCATAATGTGTTCCTAATTAATATCAAAGGAAGTTTCTTTGTACTCTTAGTTAAATAAAAATACTGTCAGTGAAGTTATTTAAGAATTTTGAGTTAAAACGGTATTGTTCCAAGCAAAATGTTGGAAATGAAATATTATTTTTAGTTATGACTTTATTTATGAAATATTTTGTGTTACTACAATTTGATTTACTAATTTTTTCCGCGGTTTACGTCATTTTTTGGGAAATTTTGCGGACCTTTTGTCGCTCATTGTAAAATTAAAACAGTTAATTCTATTTTTATAAAAAAACATAATGAAACTTGGCCTCTTGGTACTGGCAGAACAGCTTGCAAGTCATATACGGCGAATATTGTTGAATCTATGTTAGCATGTTTGCCTTTTTTCCCCTTTCTGGACAGTTCTTTTTCTTTCAAGTGGTTTTTGTATGTCACAACAATACTGTTTTTCCATCCTCATCAGCATTTTTGAAATTTTCACAAAGATCACATTGATCTTTTTTGGTGTATGGAAGGAGATGTTAAAATCTTTAGTAAAAACGCGGTTAAAAGTAGTTGCAGACGTAAATGATTTGTAGTTTTCTTCTGTACATTTATCTTTGTAGTCTCGATATAAATCAGCTAAAGACTTGTCACACTGGATATATTCCCGTGACGTCTGAGCTCTAAGGTAATGTAATTCGACGCGTCGTATAGAGTTTATAAAATGTTTGATACATTTATAGGTCTCCGGTTCCACAGTATGTTGTTTGCCATATTTCCCGCGTAATTTGCCATGTTTTCTGCGTTTTCCAAGAGCTACTAGTAGAAAAGCTACTCGATAAAGAGCTTCTTGAAGAAGAGCTTCTTGAGGGAGAGCTGCTTGATGGTTTTACTGTTCGACCGCGAAACAAACTATAGGTTTTCCTTGGCACAACAGGAACGAAATGCGGATCTCGGTCGGAATTTAGGTCACTGTTTACCTCAATTTCTTAAAGTACTTTGATGACTCATAAATGGTAAAGATATACCTAGGTGCCGGTTGTAGTTTCGTAAAGTTACTGTTCTCTATCTGGGCACCAGGTTCATTATTTGTACTCACCAGTGGGAATAACGCCGGTGAAAAATTTTCTTGCTCGCCATCCTCAACATTTGTTGCCATAGCAACAAGTAATCGCCCACGATCACTTGTTGCTATGAATCGCATCCTTAAAAATGAATTAAGTAATTATTAACATAGGTAATCGACGAAATGAACAAGAATGTCACGAAGAGTGTGGTAAATTCTAAATTTATAAAATAGTTAGTATTTAGATAAATATAAAGCTTTTTTAATTACACTGCTGCACATTTTAAACGAGTTATTCCTATACGTTGATTGACAAATAGATAATAATTAATAAATGTTTTACAAACAACAAAAAATGGTTTAAAGTTATGATTCAACAATAGTGTAGCATGTCAAAAATAATGAACCGAACCAATAATAATGTCGTTAGTAAAAATATAATTTTAAAACTTGCTTGTGTAAATCAGCAATAGTGTAATAAGTAGAAAAACAACAATGTTATGGTTAGGTTCAAATCAACAAGAATGCAAATCTCAAAATATAGATATGCAAATTACATACCTGATTCAGCAATAACGTGAAAACTCAAAATGATAAGGAAAGCAACACGTATGTTCCCGATCACTTAGGTCTGGATCCCGCGTATGAAAAAAAAGTTTATTAATAGAAAGCTGAAAATTTATTAATAGCTTAAGGGTATCTAGTCAAATAAACTTTGATATATGGGAACACTGGAACAGGGGAAGTTTTAATTGTGGAACAGGTTAAAAATTTGGAACAGTCAGACCACGAAACCGGCACATTTATTTTGTCCGACAGAATAGATTTAAACTCTCCGAACAGAGAATAAACTCTCATGCAAAAAGCAGACTCCTATTTATCACCTGTCATAATTCCTGTCATTTGACATATTCTAAATATTCCACTCATTAAAACGTTCATTTGGTGATAAATATCAGTCTGATTTTTGCACGAGAGTTCAATCTCTGTTCGGAGAGTTTAAGTCTGTTCTGTCGGACAAAATACATGTGCCGTTTTCGTGGTCTGACCCTTCCAAATTTTTAACCTGTTCCACAATTAAAACTTCCCCTGATCCAGTGTTCCCATATATCAAAGTTTGTCCGACTAGACACCCTTAAGCTATTAACAAATTTTCAGCTTGCTATTAGTCAACTTTTTTTTCATACGCGGGATCCAGACCTAACTGTTGGTCACAACTAAAAATGGCGCAATATTGTGAGGGCCATAACGAAAGTCGGTCAGTCATGAATAACGTCTTATGACGCCATCTCTTATTAATTTTTTGCACTATTAAAACGACGGTTTTATGTAGGGACATGAATTTTACGTCTGAATATAGTGTTATATCAAATTCGAAATATTTTGAGTTACGACACTATTGTATTATTAGTGCGATATATCAATTAATTCTTTTCAGTCTAACATCTCTCCTGATTAGAAAATGAACGATGAACGTTTCCTTAAGAAGAAGAAAATTTGAATATTTTTGGTATTTTGTATATTTTTTACGATTGAGCAAAAATTCCAAAATTTAATTTTAACTGTTTTTCTTTTATGTCCAAAAAGAAAATCTCGACATTTTTCTGATTTCACTTCGACTGAAGTAATTGGAGGAGACGAGAAAAATTAAAATTTCAATTGCTGTTTCTACTAACAATAAAAATCATAAATTCCAATTAAGGCCAGTTGTATCTCGAGTTTGGAAATTAAAAAAGTTTTCGATGTGACAAGCGCTTCTTAAACATTTTTCAAAACGTAAGTGGCAACAGCTCTACCTGCTATGATTTATTAAATTACTGTTGTCCAATTAGGCAGATGAGGCGAGAACGTCGTCTTTAAATTTGTTCTTATCCTTAAGGGAAGAAATTTGAAAACTTCGATATTGTATTTGTAAGGGAGCGTTATTTGGAAAAAATAAAAAGGTATCAGTATGAATCTGATTTATGCGAAAATTTGCGAGGCATTTTTTGTTTTTGTATTAAAAAAGCTATGTACTACATAATCATTTCCAATATTAGTAAATATACAGAGTAGCAAAATTATGGAATATGTTCATTTTTTCGAGAATGGAAGATTTTGGAGATAAATCCCGAAACAGGTAGATCTTTATTTTAAAATTATTTTTTGGTATATGTGCCATGCTAGTGACGTCATCCGTCTGAGCGTGGTGAAGCAATCGATATTTTTTTAAATGCGAATAGGGGTCGTGTGATAGTTCAGTTAAAAGGTTGTTCAATTGCAATATGCAGTAATATAAACACTAAAATATTTAAATAAAATAAAAATTTTATTTTTAATTCAGTTGGAGATTTTGGAGAGATTTTGGAGATAAATCCCGAAACAGGTAGATCTTTATTTTAAAATTATTTTTTGGCATATGTGCCATGCTAGTGACGTCATCCGTCTGGAGCGTGGTGAAGTAATCGATATTTTTTTAATGCAAAAAGGGGTCGTGTGATAGTTCAGTTAAAAGGTTGTTCAATTACAATATGCAGTAATATAAACACTACAATATTTAAATAAAATAAAAATTTTATTTTTAATTCAGTTGCAATGCGAAGGCAAAACAATCTTACTTTTCAATTAGAATACGGAGCGCAGTCCAGTCCCTTGAATCGCGATTTTCGGCTCTTATTGGAGCCTCATCGGAAAGAACGTAGGCTTGTTCTCCATACTATTTACAAAACTTCATCTTTTTTTACTACAATATTTATTTATACAGAGTGGCAAAAAAAAATAATTTTCCAATTATTTCACACAAAAAGAGAAATGTATGTAATTTATTTAATTCAATATAAATTTTACTACTGTCAGAAAAGAGATTTATGTGAAAATTTGCGAGGCATTTTTTGTTTTGTATTAAAAAACTATGTACTACATTAGTGCAGTCACTGAAGGTTTTTACCTCCGATTTCGTTGAACCTCCATCGATTTTCATGAAAATTGTTGAGTAATTAGAGGATACCTCAAGGAATAAAGGTGACATGATGCCAACTTGCGCTTTTACCCTGGGGGTGGATGCCACCCCTTCTCGGGGGTGAAAATTATTATATTAAAAATAATACCATAAGTTTATAGAGAGACAAATTATAAGCAAAATTTGTTATATAAAGTTATTAAAATAAATCAACACTTTTTGAGTTATTAAAGACCAAACATTTTATTTTTTCGTAAAAAAATGCATGTTTTAAATCGGTTTTTCACGTATAAATCAAAAACTATAAGCTTTTACAAAAAAGTTATTATTACTGAAATTGAAGATAATAAAAAGCTAAATACACTGCTCATATAAAGAACTAAACTAATGTTAGTTCAAAGTGAGTTATTCGCAATTGAATGTGTATTTTTTTCGATGAGTACTCAAATCTAAGTAGGTATTCAAGCTTAGATAACGGGAAAACAATGCAATGTATAAAATATTCCTGCAAAACATTTGTCAAATTACTTCGGAATACCTATCAAATGAGCTTCAGAACAAGGTAATAGCGTCAAAATTAAGCAAGTTATAATAAAAATTAAAAGACCGTTTCGAATTTTTTAGGAAAAAGTGAAAAATAAAATATACGCCATTTCCACAAAAATTAAAATTTATAGAAATCCTTACAAAAACTTCTTTATATTAGGATACGTAATGTTTTCGATCATTTTTACCGGTTTAGAATGAATATTTTTGAAAAAAAGGTAAAATTAAAAAAATCATAATTTTTAAAATTATTGTAATTCTCATATTATTTTGAAAATAACTCCAAAAATAATCAATATACGTAAAAAATTATATAAAACCAAATTTTAGTTTTTTCTGTGCCAAATATTTTACCTCTTTTACTATTTCTGTAGGGTAAAAAATAACCGAGATAGAAACGTTTAAATCTTAAATTTTTCTGTGGGAACCATGCAAACGGGGTCATTTAACCTTTTATTTTTTAAAAAAGTAAGGGGTCTAGAAGACTAGGTTCAACACGCTTAAATATCACTTGGAATTAACTTTCAAACAGTTTTTAGATGAACCTGATATCGTAAACATGAATGAAGTTATTAAAAAAAACAATAACATTTTTTGGAAAATTTTTTAAAAGATAAGTTTTGAAAATATTTTGGGGCATACTTTTTAACGCTATCAACATGTTCGGGGGCTCATTTGATAGATATTTTTAAGTACTTTGACAAATGGTTAATAAGTTTATGTTATAAAATGCATCAATTTCCCGTTATTTCAGCTTGAATACGAGTTTTTTACTCGCCGAAAAAATATACATTGAATTACCTATAACTCACTTTTAGTTAACATTAAAAGGGTTTTCTAGTAAGGGATTTATTTCATTTTTTATTGGCTTCAATTTTGATAATAATAACTTTTTTGTAAAAACTTACACTTTTTTAGTTATTGATGAAAAATTGGTTAAAAACATGCATTTTTCTTAAGAAAAATTAAAATCTTTGATCTTTAATAACTCAAAAAGTTTTGATTCATTTTAATAACTTTATATATCATATTTTGCTTGAAATTTGTCCCTCTATGGAACTGTGGGGTTACTTTTAATAAAATAATTTTCACCCACGAGAAGGGGTGGCATCCACCCCCAGGGTAAAAGCGCAAGTTGGCACCATGTCACCTTTGTTCCTTGAGATATCCTCTAACCACTTACCAATTTTCATGCAAATCGATGGAGGTTCAACGAAATCGGAGGTAATAGCTCCTATCCACCTTCAGTGACTCCACTACATAATCATATCCAATATTAGTAAATATACAGAGTAGCAAACTTATGGAATAAATTCATTTTTTCGAGAATGGGAGATTTTGGAGATAAATCCCGAAACAGGTAGATTTTCATTTTTAAATTATTTTTTGGCATATGTGCCATGCTAGTGACGTCATCCGTCTGAGCGTGGTGAAGTAATCGATATTTTTTTTTAAATTCGAATAGGGGGTCGTGTGATAGTTCAGTTAAAAGGCTATTCAATTGCAATATGCAGTAATATAAACACTACAATATTTATTTATACAGGGTGGCAAAAAAAAATCAAATTATTTCACACAAAAAGCAGAATGTATGTAATCTATTTACTTCAAAATACATTTTATTACTGTCAGAAAATAGAAAAAAATATATATTTTAAAAATAAACATTGCTTTTCGCTTAAATTCAATGTTAAACTGCGACCCCCTGCTGCTTAGCAGTTTGAACATCTGATTTAAGCGAAAAGCAATGTTTATTTTTGAAATATGTAAATATTTTTTTTTGTTTTCGAACAGCCGTAAAATGGATTTTGGATTAAATGAATTACATAAATATTCTTCTATTTGTGTGAATTAACTTGACTTAATTTTTTTTGCCACCCTGTACCTATAAACTATTATTGTAATGTTTTTCCAAATTTACAAACCAATAAATAAATAAAGTTGATAAAATCAGACTGAACATAGATTACTAAATCTTAAAACTTTATAGGCATCAATTGTTATCTGGATTGATTATATTAGGTATGCATGAATTATCTCTCTTTTATAAACATTTTTTGTTAATTTGTTTTTAACGTAAATATCACCATTATTTCTTATGTAATTATTTCCATATCCTATTGTAGTTTTTGATATTAAACTATTTCTGTTAGTCGGAAAATATTTTGTTGCTGAGAGGTTGATTTTACCAGGTTACAATTTAAGGTACATGCGAATGCTTTGGATGTCATTTTTACATAACTCTCAAGCTGTGAAAAAGTTCTTTGAATAAAACACGATGCATCTTTCTGTTAAACTGACTCGTGCAGAATTGGTTTAAGTGTAGTTTATATGAATGTACAAAATTTATTCCTTAATTTTGTTATAAAATGTTGGTCTTAGTTTTATTTTATTCAGGACACTGATCATGCAATCGTCTATTTTTGTTTTTTGTTTTCACCGATTTTGAAAAAATGTTAAAACCTTGAATTCTGCATGTCTGCTGTCCATGCCAGGAACCTTAGTAAACTCAACTCTGTCATTAGACCAGATATTGACAAATGAGGTATCAAATAAAAGCTTATAACCCAATGTTGATATTCTTCTTCTTCTTTAAGTACCGTGCCCAAATTTTTAGGCTTCGGTAGCTTCCGTAACAATTTGCCGATATCGTTCTCGATCTTGTGCGGCATGTAACAATTGATCTGCTGATAAGCCAGTCCATTGACGAAGGCTTCGGAGCCATGAATATTTCTTTCGACCAATTCCTTTTTCCCTCGATCTTTCCATTGAGTATTAACTGCAGCATCCTGTATCTGCTACCTCTCATTATATGCCCCAGATATTCAAGTTTTCTCTTTTTTATCATCTTCATTAAGTCACCTTCGCCTTGACCTACTCTGTTTAAGACTTCTCTGTTTGAAATACGTTGAACCCAAGATATTCTGAGCATTCTACGATACGACCACATCTCAAAGGCTTCTAATTTGTTCATCTTGTTAACCTTCATGATCCAGGTTTCACATCCATATAGTAATACAGGATACACATAACATTTTAGGAACTTGATTCTTAGTTGTAAGTTCAGCTGAGAGTTGGTCAGAATAGATCTAAGTTTCATAAATGCTCCTCTTGGAATTTCTATACGAGTTTTAATTTCTTCATCCGGATTTAGTGTCTCGTTTATCTAACATCCCAAGTATTTAAAATGGTTAACTTTTGTTATTAATTCATCATTGACAATTAGTTGCATAGGGCCGACGTCTTGTTTACTAACCACAAGTAACTTTGTCTTTGTTGCATTTATGTTAAGTCCGTCATTGGAGCATTCTCTAATGACTCGATCTATAAGGAATTGAAGATCTTCGATATTTTCAGCCATGATCGCGGTGTCGTCTGCATATCTGATGTTGTTAATAGTTTCTCCCCCGATTCGAACTCTACATTGCCCTTCCAAGGCTTCATTAAAAATTATTTCTGAGTATACGTTAAACAAAGTTGGGGATAACACACAACCCTGTCTGACACCTCTTTGAATGCAAATTTTGTCTGTTTCTTTGCCGTCTACCAGAATATAAGCTTCTTGATTCCAATATAGATTTTGTAGAAGTCTCAGATCTTTATCATCTATTCCAATCATTTCTAGATATTCAAACAACCTATCATGTTGGACTCTATCAAACGCCTTCTCAAAATCTACAAAGCAGACGTATATTGGTTTCTGTACTTCCCATGATCGTTGATGTAATGTTAACATTGAGAACAAAGCTTCCCTTGTTCCCAATCCTTCTCTGAAACCGAATTGTTTGTTTCCCATTGTCTCTTCACATTTCTGCTTGATTCTATTAAGAATTATCTTAAGAAGTAGCTTGAGAGAGTGGCTCATGAGACTAATTAGTCTAAAGTCTTTACATGATGATGTATTAGGTTTTTTTGGGAGCGAAATGTTGATATTACAGGAGGAAATTGTGATCTACGACTTCTGGTTTAAGAGTTGTAATCGGAAAAAATTTTTAAAATTGCCGAAATATTAGAAGCGATATACTATTCAACGCGCCTCAGCAAGACGAGAACAAATGTATACTTCGCGGTCTGTCAGCGAATATATGTCAGGAATGTCAGGCATGTTTACATATCTGGGATTTCTTAAAATCCCTGTTCTTGGTGTGTTTCATGCTCGTTTATCTTTTTCTTCTTTAAGTGCCTTGTACTCTCAGAACATTGGCAATCAGTCGCATGATTTTTACTTTGTCCACTACTAACCTAAATAGTGTCGTGGTGCTCACTCCATACCACTGGCGGGGGTTCCTAGGCCAGGAAGTTTTTCTGCGTCCCGGTCGCGCTTTCCCTCTATATTCTCTTGGATGGTTATATGTAGCATTTCTTATTTCGGATTTCTTATCACTTGGGCAAAGTACCCTAGTTTTCTTCTTTTTATGATATTCATTACTTCTTTTTTGTTTAGCCGCTGTATTACCGCTTGATTTGTTACTCTGTTTTTGAATTTAAAATTTGTAAATCCATATTTGAATATTCTCAATCCTCTTGCCCATTATTTCCGTAAGGGTTCATGCTTCCATTGCATAAAATAAAATGCTGAACACGTAGCAGCGAAATATGCGTAATTTTTGGGATAAATTTTAGCTCTCTTTTGGTTAGTACCTTTTACACTTTCCTAAATTATGTTCTCGCTTGCATCGTTCTGCGTTTAGAAGAGTACAGGGGAAAAACAAGGAATGTAAAATTTTATACATATTGAGATAAACAGCAATAAAGGTTTAATTCTTATGGGATCTAAAAACTAATTAGGAAATAGCAGAATCCTAGCCATTATTATTCTATAACATTAATATAATATGAATCTATTATGAATCTAGTTCTACTTCGCGAGGAATACATTCAAGCGGTGCGATACCGACAAAGATCCCTTTGACTCGGACGCGCCAGACCGACAGATTTCGGAAGTTGAACGAAGTTAGGCAAAGTTACACAAGGTGGCCGTCTACACTCTCGTACTTGTTGAACCTCGATCGACTTCGGCGACAGTGTGGACCGCGTTTTAACCTGTTAATTTAATAATGCATCAAAAAACTACTAACATTTCTTATTTTGTTCAGTGGCGTGCGGACAATCCTGGTCCTTCGCCTGGATACAAATTCTTAAAAAATTTACATAGACTGATCTTTCTGTTTGTTGTCCTAAATGGATAGCCTAGTGGATAGTACTCAGCTTTTTCTACCACATGGCGAGAAAATCCGAAATTATTGAAAAAGTGACATTCCTAGTTTTTCCCCTGTACTCTTAAATTTGATCTCCTTTGATAAGACCGATTTTTCATTAATCGAGCAGCCTAAATAATTGTATGCTTGTACTCTCTGCACCATGTCTCCATTTATTCTAATAGCTGCCATTGGGTCTTTTTATGTATATTTTCAGAACTATTTGTTGGCTACGGTCCGCCATTGAATGCAGTAGTGCATCCAAATCATTCTTATCCGTTGATAGCAGAACTGTGTTACCAGCGTATCTCAGATTATTGATTACTATTCCATTGTAAATTTAACCCTCTGGTATATTTTCTAATGCTTTTCTAAATACAAATTAAATAGGACAATATTTAGACCTTAGAATAGAAAATTAAATCTGCATACAAATTAAATAAAAGCGGGGAGAGCTAGCACACAACCTAACTCCTTTCAGAATTGGAATTTCTTCAGATGTGATTGTTAATTTTGATGTCAAATATTTGATTCCAGTACAAATTGGCTATTATTATTATTGACTTGTTTATCGTGACACTTAAATATATTTTATGGATGCAGTTTTGTAATCTTTGTTTTGTTTTTGGTTTTAATTTTGGATAGGCCAGGACAGATTAAAAACTGCATTTATAAAATACAACCATGCAAATGCAACAATTTTTACGTAGGAGATACTGCAAGTGTCAGGATAAACTGAAACATATATCCAGAACAGAGACTTCAATAAATCTCAGATATGCAAATATGTCAAAGACAATAAACATATAGTATAATGGAAAGATGAATTAATAATTATTATTAAAGATAATTTCATTGACATGAAAAAGAAGAAAGTCATCCGTCATCAGAAAATCGAGTCCAAGCGTGTAAATTTTTGAATAGAAAAGGTAATTTATTTTGGCAGAATTTTTAAAAAATATTTTTTTGAGAACAAGTTCAGATTGAAAGTCGAAACATCAAACATTAGTTGTTTAAAAATATAATTTTCACTACAATCAATAACTGTGGCTTAACCCCATGTAAACGTGAAATTTAAATTAGACATACCAAAAGAAACTACACTCACCGGCACAAAATTCCGCCACCCAAAATTTTTGATTAAGTTTGACAATTTATAATTTTATTATTTGTACTCCGATTTTCAAGATTCTTACATCAGTATGTAGGTACATGTTTTCATGTCGCTTGTGATTATTCAGGTGACAAAATTTTTTTTGCTTAGGGGGTGAATTAAAGCGTTGTATTTTCTCCCAATTTTAAAAAATTTTGTGGAAAATTGGAGGGCGGCTATTATTAAATATTGCTTTTTTATTATCCTGGAGGTATCCCTAAGATTCCGTTATTGGAATTATCCGAATATCTCTTTTCTTTTAAATGCTGTAAATAAAAACACTGCTTTGCCTAATAACGGGTATATCCACCTATCGCAGCAACGACAGCTCGCAATCGGTTTGGCATCGAATAAAGATGTGTTATCCTTGCCTGGGGAATAGACCGATATTCCTCTATCAGGGCCATAACTGTACCAAATTTTCTGGAGGCCTATTAGACGACGAATAGCTATTTGTAATTCATCCCCTGAATGCTCAAGAGGATTGAGATCTGGGCTGCGGCGGGCTATTCTAAACTTATTAAGACAACCTCTATTTAAGATATTTATGTTTAAAAGTCAATCAGTGATTTTATTTACAAAAAATTGTGCAGCTCTTACAAGAAAAAATTTATTCGGATAATTCATAAATCCAAATATTAGGAATATCTCCAGGATGATACAAAAGGGGTACCTATGTATGTAAGAAAATCAGCTCAGCAATTGTTCTACAGAATTTTTTTAAATTAGGAGAAGATAAAACGCTTCCATTCACCCCCGTATAATGCCATCCAAGCAAAAATGTTTTGTTACCGAGATAATAATAAACATAAACCAAAACATTTTCCTATAAACTACTGCAAGAAATCTTGAAAATTGGAGTGCAAATATTAAAGTTACAAATTGTCAAACTTAATCAAAAATTTTGGATGGCGGAATTTTGTGCCGGTGAGTGTAAAAAATTTTGAAAAATAAAAAAAAAGCAAAAAATATACCATACAGGGGAAATATAATTATTATATCATTTGTAGATACATTTTTTTTAAAAAATTCAGAACATTACTACTACTCTTTACTACTTTTTACTACTCTTTACTACTACTCTTTACAAATAATTTAGAAAATAATAGCGATGCCACCTCTGTTTGGGTGCTCATTTCGAAATCAAATTTTCTCTAAAACTCAATATTCGAGGGAAGTGCAAAAATGGATTTTATGGTGGAGATTGCAGAACACATTTGTCATATACGAATATGAGCAACGGCATGCAGACTTTTTTAATGGAAACACTTAATATTTTACATTCTGTTTTCCGAATCATGAGCGAAAAAACGGGAAAACTTCCATTGATGTCAATAATTATTTAGTATTTGGAAAACTATAAAATACATACATCAAAAACACAGGTGAAAATTATATAAGTATTATACAAGATTGGGACAAAGAATACACCATCGTTTGATAGATTATATAATTTGTTTGAACACACTTAGTGCATTTTAAGCAGTTATAAAAAATATTTTTTCTACGAGCGTGCAAAAATGTTTACTTTCGCGCACGCATTTTAGTTTAGAAAGTTTCAATTTTCCGCACGCGTGTTACTTTTCCGCACGCGTGTTAATTTAGATATGTTAATATGCCTTTAAAATAATTATAATATATGCAATAAACTAATATTTAGATATTATTTACTAATTTATTTCAAGTCTATCTTATTGTGTTCCTGTTTTAATGAAATTAACGCGACAATTCGATGAAATAAAATTATTATGACATAATATTCGAAAATCAAATCGGTAGACAATAACAGTCGTTTTGAATCATCGTCATGGAAACCAAGATCGTCGTCATGCTAACTAAAATATTGAAAGTTTGGTTTTGACAACCTTGTCAAACAATTAATTTTTGTATGTATTTTCATATTAATTAAATTAATTGATTAAGATTTGGTAATTTTTTAAAGACTATTAGAAAAAATATTGTTCCTAACTCTTGCAGAAAGTCTCTTTTCCGCACTCGACTGCTTGCCGAACTCTCGATTCGCGTCGTTCGGCAAGCTGCAGTCGCGTGCGAAAAAGAATGACTTTCTGCACTTGTTAGGAAAATAACTATAGTATAATTTCTTGTCTGGTTTATTCGTTAAAATTTTGGCCAAGGGGGCTTGCACACTCACTTTAGCTTTTGTTTGCCTTATCTGGACCTCGATTTTTGACCCTTCGCTTCGTTATCGAACGTATTCTGTTTATCTATACTATATCTGTTTAGTATACGCTCTGAGCTTCGCTGGTGTCGCTCCTGGCGGATTACTGATTCAACTTCGGTAATTTTTAAATTTATTATTTAGTTGTTATCGCTTAATATTGACGTTCTATTGATAAAATATGAATTTCTTACTTCGGATACTTTCACAATTATCGTGAAGATGGCGCTAAGATACATATTACGGAACATTAAAAAACTTAAATTCAGTATTTAAAACGTAAGTATATTTAAGGTAAAAATATATACCACAGCTTTGACCAACTAATATTTTTTATAATTAATGATTTTAATTTTAATTTTAAATTAATCACTTTGATATTTATGTCAAATTTCCGGTAAACGTTTACAGACTTGCCACTACTGGCACTCGCGAATTTGTAAATATCCCCTCTACTTACGAGCTCACAGCGTATATGAAGCGAATACGTTCGATAACGAAGCGAAGGGTCAAAAATCGAGGTCCTGTCATTAATCTGCTTACATAATCTGATTTTTAGCCTACAACAAAGCATTTAATAAAATCAGACACAACTACCTCATACAACCAATCGAACGAAAGAATTTAGATAAAAAGAACATTAGAATCATTATTACTGAACATTACTCTTATCAAAGAGCTGTATCGAAGAAGAGGAAAGAGCTTTCCTCTGATTAAAGAAAGAAATAACTGATTAAGATAACCTGCTGAATGATCATCTAGAGACTCCCTCTGCATTAACTTTTTGGTTTGCATTTGGTTGGGAGACTTCGAGCCCTCTAGAGTATTTCTGCATTCTTTAATGTTTTTGTATGTGGCGTTCCGTTTTCTAACACAAACCTTTCAAGTTTCTCGATTACCTGTGAGTAGTCTCCATTTAGAATTTCCTTGATGACTGCTTCTAGATATCTAGACATCCCATATATCTGAGCCGTTGTTCCATAAAAATCCTCCGTTTAAAAGATATCTTATTTCGTGATTAATCGATTTTCTAAATTCACCATTATGCTTAATGGCCAACTTTTTTCCGAATCATTTTTCTTTCTAGAACCCTTAATATTTCTGTATATTTCCTTTATATATCAGTCATCTTACTTCAGCAGCATCTGGTTATTGGACTAATTGTTGCTATGAATGTTTTCAATTTAGTATTCTGAGTGAGCTTCTTATTTTTTAGAAAGCTGGTATAAAGTTCCAGTAAGTACTGTTTCCTGCTAGAATTTGTTCGTTGTTTACCACGCTGCTATCATTTGTTTCATTAACTGAGAGTCCTTGGTAGAATATTCTACCATTTCTAATTAATATTCTTTAATATTTTTATTAGTTAAAAAATATTCTCTAATATTTAAATCATTTTCCTACAGTTGTTACATTGTATGGAGTCGGATTTCTTTACAGAATATATTCCGTAGTTTCCATTATTTCCCCATTCTTTCTTCTTCTCACGGTCTTATTATTTGGTTGTTTATTTTTCATTGCAGCTATTCCCCACCTTTTTTTTCTCAGCTCGATTGGTATTTCGTCTGGGCCTTTGTCTTTTTTCTTTTATATTTGTTATTAATTCTAAAATTTCCTTCTATAAAGAAGTTTTAGTTTCGTTTATAACATAAATTGTTGTTTCTTCAGTGTATATAGTTGCTGTCTTCAGCCTTAAATTTTCTTTGCCTTCTCTTCTTAAAAAACTCTTCTTACTCCTTCTCTCCCTTATTTTGATATCAATATTACCTACGGGTTTTTTCTTGTTGTGTAATATTTTAGTAATTTTACAATATCTTTATTGTTTACTTTTAACTCTTGTATAAGTGCATCGATTAATCTTTTTTATCTGTACGGTGTTTTTCTGAATATTTCTTTTTTCTATAGACTTTTAAGTATTTTAACTCTTTATATTTTATTTTTTAAGTAGTATCAAAATGTGGCCTATTATTTACATATTTCTTAATTATTGGGAATGAGTTTTGTCCTATTATTGTTAAATAACATTTAGTTTTTGAGTTCTGAACACACACATACATATATTTCAGGTTATTTCATTAATGGAGACTATGCCCAATAGTAATCTATAGAAATAAAAATTACAGCGATTATTTTTTTTTAGACAACTTCCCATGTTTAAGTATTACGT
Organism: Diabrotica virgifera virgifera; assembly: GCF_917563875.1. Classification (NCBI taxonomy): domain Eukaryota; kingdom Metazoa; phylum Arthropoda; class Insecta; order Coleoptera; family Chrysomelidae; genus Diabrotica; species Diabrotica virgifera. Next base: position 92,280,069 of record NC_065447.1, on the reverse strand, counting down.
CAGATATCCTTGGTTGCTACGCAAAAAGAACATCAAAAAACAGGTTTAGGAAATATTCAGATGAAGATATCAATAAAATATTAGTTAAAATTATTTAAAAAGATAGTTTTATTCATACAATGACCTCACCGAATTACTCTCGAGCTAATAAAAATTATCGATTTCGTTTGCCCTCGTGACACTTTGACATAAATTCGCTCCCCTTCTGGTTGTGAAATTAAAACTGTCAAAGTGTCACTCGGGATACAAATCGATAATTTTAGAGCTCTCGTGTAATTACTACAGATTATTGCGTATACATACATTACTTTTAATAATAATATTTTACTATCTGTTTAAAGTCACTCTGTTTTACACAGTTTAACACAAAAAAACTTTTCATCGTGCGGTGAGGTACAAAATAATATTTCATTTCCTTCTTTTTTCAAGATGTTGGAGAGTTCTAAATTAAACCTTTATACAATGGCTACTTATGTAAAGGTATTAAGCTTAATATAAATATTGACATTTTCCTGCTTTCTTTCATTAAGCATGTTTTAATCAAATATTCATGTCTTGTAGCACAAAAGAAGTAATAAAAATCTCTCATTAATTATGTTTGACTGGTTCTTTATCGTTGGGATTATATTCAATATAAAAAGAATCTAATAAAAAATATATTTGTTTAAGTTGATAATATTAACACAGTATGACACTAATAACAAAATTTTTATTTTGCTTTTCTTACTAAAAATGAAACGTATTATGAACAGCATTTTAAAAAATGTAAAAAATGTGTGCATCATCTATTATCCTGTAAAGTACCTACACTTTAATATAAGCCTTCTTACGTGTCCTTGCAGTGAAATATTTTTTCTTCATGTACCACATCCTTTTAGAACGTTGGTTAACATCATTGCTATCTTAATTTTATTCACTGCCTACCTAAATAGCATGCTTGTACCAATACCATACCAGTCTCGCAAGTTATTCAACAATGAGGTTCTTCTTCGTCCTGCACTGCGTTTGCCTGCGATTTTTCCTTTCATAATAGTTTGTAGCAAACTATATTTGGGACCTTTCGTCATTCATTCATTTGAAAGAAGAGGGTTATAACTAGGAATTTTCACTTTTTCAGTAGAAGGGTTTTAAGATTCATATTAGTTTATTTCATTTATTTTGTGCAGTGTTTATTGTAGGGCAGTCAATGAGGGTATTTGGCTCCGAATTCCATCCTACTACATCGATTTAATTGATATTTTCACAGTAAGTAGGAAAGAGCTCAAGAAACAAAGTCTACCCTATGCCGATGTGCGCTTTTATCTTGGGGGTGGTTCTTACCCCTTCTCGTGGTTGGAAAATGTTTTGGTTAAAATAGCCACGGAAAACGCTAGAGAACCTAATTATACGCAAAAACTGTTCCATAATTATTTTCTGAAAACTCAATACTTTTTGAGTTATTCGTGGTTGAAAATTGGCCATTTTCATTGAAAAATGACACCTTTTGGGACGGATTTTTGCGAATACCTTAAAAACTATGCATCTAACAAAAAAACTATATAAAATTTTTCTGTAGGTTATAAAAAACAAAGAGATTCGTTCCTTCATAAATCTTTTACTTAAAATACAAAGAGGGATATGGTAGGTAAGAAGAGTTTGTTTTTTTGCTGCATGCTCAAATCTGTGTACTCAACTTGAAAAAACAGAGAAACTGTCGATTTTAGGTGTATAATTATACTAATAACTTTTCTAGTACCTGAAAAGACCTTTAAAATGAGCAATACTGATTGTCGATTACGTTCAAACTAACGAGATATTCTGAAAAAAGTTGATGACTAATGTATTTTAAAAAGAAATGAGAAGTGTATTTAACCCCTCATCTATAAGAATATTAATACATTGTTTTCCTTCTACAATATTTATTTTAATATGGTGTTATTTCTATGTTAAAAAAGTTGGACTGGATTAAAATGAATCGTTTTTGATAAAAATAAGATCAAATGATAGAGCGCATTTTAAAATTTTTTTAAAAAATCTTCCTTTTCCTCCATGTAACTCGAAGTAGATAAGAGATACCAAAAAAAGATACCACACAAAAATGTAGGGCTTTTTCAGATAAAAATTTCCTTTTTATTTTTCATTACTGTATCTCTTTATCATTTTCAAGTTACATGGAGAAAAAGGAAGAGTTTTAGTAAAACTTTTTCAAAAACCATTCATTTTAAACCCGTCCAATTTTTTTAACATAGAAATAACACTATAATAAAAGGTATTGGGGAAGGAAAACGATTCATTTATATTTTGATGGATGGGCGTTAAAATTATTTCTCATTTTTTCTTAAAATACATTTGTTATCAATTTTGTTTGCAGCATATCTCGCTCAGTTTAAATGAAATTTAGCTTTAATACAGCTAAAGAAAATTTTTCTTTTATGATACCAGTATCACTTGGAGCAACTCAGCTATTGCATCTCTTCATGAAATTATAACTTCGGATTTACTGACGAATAAGACCTGATCTGACTCAAATTTACTCTCTTTTAACGTAGATAAAACAGTAGAATTATCCTATAAAGGAGCTCTTCAACTTTTGCCTCTTAATAACGGCCAGATCAGTACCGTTGATCATTAAAATTTCTTGGTATTTTTTTAGACAACAACCTCAGATGGTCCCTTTTTATCGATTCTTTAAGTAAGAAACTCGCCTTAAGTTGCTATGCAATAAGATCTATCTCAAGGGAACTCAATTTAGCATCTTCTAAAATAACATATTTTTCGTTGTTTGAGTCTCATCTTCGATATGGTCTTCCTTTTTGGAGTTTTAGTACAGCTGCTCAATTTGATGTTATTTTTAAATTGCAAAAAAGAGCAATCAGATATCTGTTTGGCCTCAGAAGATCTACACCTTGCAAAAGTTACTTCAGAGATCACGGAGTTTTAACACTTCCATCTTTATATATTCTTGAAACGGTTTGTTTAACTCGTAAACACCTTCATGTCTTTCCAGTAAGGCCCAATCATTTTTACTCCACCAGAAATTCAATATTTGATATTTATTTACCGATCCTATCCACTGAGTTAATAAAGAAATCTATATTATATTCCGCATAAAAACTTTATAACCATCTCCCGTTACAATTTACATCAGCAACAGCTTTCCCAAAGTTCCGTAAAATGACAAAAGCCTATCTATCTAAAAGACCATATTATTCAATAGAAGAATTTCTTAATGAATAACTAAGAAAATGCGATTTCACATGCAGTAGCTTCAACTTGTCAGTTCCTAATGTTGTATTTTATTTGTTGTAAGTATATTCAATTTGCAATTTATATAAATTTTGATATAAATTGTTTTTATCTTTGCTTTTATATCGTATGTACTCTAAATTGACGATTTATCTAATTGTAGTAAATTGTAGTTGTTATTTGTTATGGATATTATTTTTCTTTTGACTTTATATTGTTATTAAAAATTTTCCGTGGCAACAAAGCATATTATTTTCCTATGGATGCTATATAGTGTGCAACTTCTCTCACTACTTACATACATTCAAAACGAACAATTCCTCAGGCAGTGAGAAAAGTCGGCCATTGCAGTGAGAAATATTTTTTCTCACGGGTTCACCGCCGGTTTACATACATATGATCGCCATTTCCATGGTAACATGCACAATACAAACACAATTATTTTTGTCAAGCAAAATGTGTTCAAACTTGTCAAAACTTATCAAAAATTACCTTTTAAGAAATGTGGTCTATTATAAAAATAGGTGGTGACTATAAAAAAATGTGGTCTATTATAAATGAAATTTCAGGTTGCAAAAGTAAACAAAACAATCAACTTGAAAATATTCCGTTGATTAATACACAAGGAACTCAAATAACTAATAATTAAAGACCGGATTATATGTTTCTGTTTTGACTGAAATATGTGCATATATATGTCTGAAATATAAGTAAAATATGTTGAAAATATTCCCTAAAAGTTTAAAATATGTTCCAAATATGTGAAATATGTGAACAACATTTTAAAGTAACAAGAAAATATGCATTAAAAAATGTATAAAAGTTTTATTAAATAACGGTAAGTACTGTAGGTACATATAGTTACAAAATTAACCTAAATATACCAATGTATACCTATCTAGTACCTACTACTATTACTTACGTTTCTACGTTTTATTCCTTCTTATAAAAACAATTCACAATCAAATATTTTTCACAATCAAATATTTTTCAATATTTTCAATAGTAAAATTATGTCGCCTATCCGTTAGTAGTAATTTGTATGTTGACAATCTTTGTTCAACATCAACTGATGTGATTAGTGCAAATTTTATAACATTAACAATCTCCGCATTTAAATTGGTATTAACATCAAAATCGCCACCAATAATTTGGTTTGCTTCCTGTTATAATAATTTCAGTAAAGTTTCAATAAATTTTTTATTTATTGATTGTCCAATTTTTCCAGAAACTTCTTCAGCGTTTTCCTTAAATTTCTGAGTTAAATTAAGAGACTATTGTAGTGGAAACGATTCAGTTTCAAGATTGAGGATGGTTTTATAAACAAATTCATAATTCGATTTAATAAAACAAAGCTCATTGTGCAGTGATCTGTTTTCTAAAATTGATTTGCATTTTGAAATCGCACCAATATTTGTTTCTTCAAAACATAAAATTGGTTCTTTTATAGGGAGAAAATGTTCCGCATAAAAACAGGCAGCTTTTAAATATTTTCCCCAACTTGTGATTATAGGCTCCGGTTGCAAAGGAGTATTTGGTAATTTTTCTTGATATATCTGAATCCTTAAAGGCGATTTTAAAAACATTTTCTTCACGTTGCTAATTAAATTATTAAATGTAGGAAATTAATTTCGAATTTCTTCCGCCACTCTGTGTAAACCCTGCGCCAAACTTTTAGTTGTTGGCCAGCTTTGACCATGTATGAAGCAGCATCGGAAACCATAAGCAAGATTTTGTTAGTTGGAACAATGTCGGGAAGGAAAAAGTTCATGAAAGCATCATTTATAAACCTAACCATTATTACATGGTTAAAATATGCCAAAATATGTTAAAAATATGCCAAAATATGTCAAACGGTCGAAAATATGTTCAAACCATCAAAATATGTTAAAAAACCGAAAATATTCTAAATATGTAAAATTAAATTAGTGTCAAACGCCTTTAATTATCATAATTCGTCCACATCCTGAAGCGTTTGATTGTATCTTTGATAGTTATCGATATGCAAAAAACATATAATCCAGTCTTTACTAATAATATTGAGAAATCAAATATGTTTAACAATTATTTTACAAGTATTGGGCAAAAAATGGCTGATAGTATTACAAAAACTACATTACCACCGGGTTTTGAAAGAGACTTAGAATTACAATCATCAATTTTTTTGGAACCTGTAAATATAAATGAAATTATTTGACTAATATCTAATTTAAAAAATAATAGTGCGCCAGGACCAGACGGAATTACTTCGAAATTAGTTAAAAATATTCATGTGCACATTGCTTCTCCATTAGTTCATATCATTAATCTCTGTTATAGAACAGGTAAAATCCCAACACAATGGAAAGAATCACTTGTAACACCTGTTTTCAAAGCCGGTAATCAAAAACAAGTCGACAATTACCGTCCTATATCAGTCATTAATAGTTTTTCGAAAATTTTTTAACAATCTCTCAAAAAGAGACTAATTACATTCTTTGATAAATATAAAATTATAACCGAAAGGCAATTTGGATTTGTGAAAAAAGCTAACACAGAGAAAGCTATAATCGATCTTGTTGATCAAACAGTACAATGTCTAGAAGAATCAAATAAATGTCTAGCAATTTTTCTGGATCTCGCTAAAGCTTTTGATACTATATCACATGAGATTGTTCTAAACAAATTATATAAAAATGGGGTAAGAGGTATAGCTTTAAATCTTATTAGTAATTATTTATCTCAAAGAACACAAAAAGTCAAAATAGGTAATTGTATTAGCTCAACTAAAGAGATTACTGTTGGGGTACCCCAAGGAACAGTACTAGGTCCGATTCTATTTATACTGTACATTAATAGTATAACCGAAATTCATGGGTTTTCAGGGCGAATTTTATGCTATGCTGATGACACAGTCTTAGTATTTAAAGATTCAACATGGGACCGCGTATGTAAAACAGCTGAATCTGGCATAAGTAAGATACAGTTATGGCTTAACCACAATCTGCTCAGTCTGAATATAAAAAAAAACTAAATTTATTACTTTTTCTCCCACTATGTCTGATCAGCCAACTAATATTAGTTTAAAAATTCATAGTTTAGATTGCAACAGTGTGCAGGCATGTCCATGTCCCTCTTTAGAAAAAACTAAATCTATTAAATATTTAGGAGTTATAATTGATCAGCATCTGAGATGGCGTGAGCATGTGGCACACGTTGCAAAAAGAATTAGATCCTTAATGCCTAAATTTTACTTATTAAGAGACATTCTCTCAAAAAAAAAACCTTGAGTATCCTATATAACTCTTGGATTGAATCTATAATACGATATTGTATTGTTGTTTGGGGTGGTACATTTAGTAATACCTTACATATTTTACAGACAGCTCAAAATACACTTCTTAAAATAATATTTAAAAAAAGTAAACTTTTTTCCACATCACTTTTATATAAAGAGCTAAAACAAATGAGTGTCCGATCTATTTATATACAGCAATCATTAATTTGGGTATTTTCCAATTCAAGTAAGTTAAAAATAAATCAACATCAAAAGTATACAAGGACAACTCAACAACTTTTGGTTAAAGTACCATTTTTCAGCAAGACAATTACAAAACGATCACTATTTTATTATGGTCCAACTCTACTTAATTTATTGCCAAAAAATATAAAAACAATAATAAATTATAAACAGTTTAAAAGAACCATAAAAAATATGATATTAACTAAAACAATTGAATTTGACATTTTCTAAAAATTAATTTTCTAGACAAACTGTCTTCTAATAAATATAGTTGCGCCATGCCGATTAGGTCTTCTCTCCTCTCACTTTCAATTGTATTTTGTCAATCATAGAGTATGTAAATTATACCAGCCACAAGTACTTACTGTTTAAAATTGTACAATTGGATTGTACACCTTCAGGGATTAAGGTTACAATACAGGTATTAAGTTGCCTAGTGTGCTTTTTCCCTGAAGTGGGTGCATTATATTAAATATAATATTATTGTTAATTACAATGTACAAAATTCTTCGTTGGAAATAAAATTGAATTGAATTGAATTGAAAGACTGTTCAACTTTGAATTATAATTTTAAATAAATAAAGTATATAAATATTAAGAATATTAAATACCTATGTGTATTTACATATTTTATTTCAATTTAGGCATATAATATAACTAAAAGCACCTAAATTATTAATTTTGAAGTTTGAACTCTTGACAAAAACACATCCATAGAAAAAGTACAGTGTACAACACGAGAGAAATATGTCTTTTTTCTCTCTTGTTGTACAATATACTATTTCGTATTCTATTCTATACGAAACCTTCAACTGATTGTTAAAAAATATAGGTACCTAAATATTGATCATTCATTATAGTTGTCGCTTACTTGTTCCCTATAAGTTTTAAAAACCCTTTCAGGGTTAGTTCATTAGTTACTTTCTTGGTAAACATGCAAAGTGAAACAGAACATCTAATTATCATAACGCATTTCGTAGCCTTTGACGGAGCTTCCTACCTCAAACAGAATCAGTAAATATTTATAAAAGCCAGCGGAATATCGTTTGCCAAGATTTAATCAATGTAATGATGTTTAGCTGAATGGTTGAATAATCATGTTTATTTGATTTGCTGAATACTTTTATTTACAGCGTATAACAGTTAATTCAGTTCAGTCGGGTTAGACGAATAACAGGCCTAACCTTGCATTAGGAGCTGCCCCAAATTTTATTTTTCTAATCATTAGGGAGGATCAATATTAGTATAAATTTAAAATCTCGACTGAATTCCACCGTTGCGTTAGCCGCCATCTTGATTTTAAACGAGAACTGTTTTTGCTCAATATCTCCGCCATTTTCAATTTTTTGACAAAAAGTGTAGAAACTGAAATTGTTGAAATAGCGATTTTCTATAATTTCATTTATTCAATTTTTTTCGTGCGGTCGATATTTTCCGAGTTATGAGGGGAAAATAGTGAGAGTTTAAGCATAATTATTGAATTATTGAATTATCTCGTTTATTATTAGTTTTACAACAATTATATACCCATACAAAAATGAAGAGAATTAAATTCTACATAATTCTGATCTGTTTAATTTTTTTGATAAAATTAATATTTAAGGTAGTACGTATGCGGTAATGGCGCGAGCGTAAGTCCGGATTGATTTTATAGCAATTGTTTTTGTTCAATATCTACGCCATTTTCAACTAAAATTGTTCAAAATATAATTTCCTACAATTTTTTTTAACAATTTTTTTCATGCAGTTGATATTTTCCGAGTTACATGGGAAAATAGTACATAGGGTATAGGTACATAGGGAAAAGTGGTGGGGGAAGCATAATTATTGAATTGAATTTTGTTTCCGAGCTGCCCCAAATTTTATAATTCTATCCTTTAGGAGAGGCCAATAGTAGTGTAAATTTAAAATCTCGACTGAATTCCGCGGTTGAATTAGCCGCCATATTGATTTTAAATGAGAATTGTTGTTGCTTAATATCTCCGCCATTTTCAACTTTTCAACATAAATGGTGGGAAAGAAAATTGTTGAAAATGCAATCTCCTACAATTTCTTTGGCACGATTTTTTTATACGATCAATATTCTCCGAGTTAAGGGGGAAATAATGGAAGCGGAGGGGAAGCATAATTATTGAATTGTCTCATTTATTATTAACTTTACGACATAATTGTACATAAACAAAAATAAAGAGAATTATATTTTATACAATTTTTGAAATTTCCAATGAAACATCAACCAAACTAAGTATATAAAAGACATAAAAAGACATTATATGCATTAAGTTCACTTAATTTTATTAACTAGTGGGTTTTATTGGTTAAATTTTTATGTCGATATTTTATGTTTTATGTCAGCTAATATATCGTGATGTTTCAAGAATTTTTTTTTTAATTTTTGACCCAGTTGGAGGGAATTTTCCCATTTCCCCCTTGTAGACCCGCCAATAGTTCTCCCGAAAAATTGTAGTAAATCGTAATTGCAACAATTTCAGTTCTTACACTTTTTGCCGAAAAGTTGAAAATGGCGGAGATATTGAACAAAAACCATTGCTACAAAATCAATCAGGTCTTACGCTCGCACCTTTACCACGTACGTACTACCTTAAATATTGATTTTATCAAAAAAATGTATGGCATCAAAATTGTACAGAAGTTAATTCTCTTCATTTTTGTATAGATATATATTTGTTGTAAAACTAATAATAAACGAGATAATTTAATAATTCAATAATTATGCTACAACTGTCACTATTTTCCCCTCATAACTCGGAAAATATCGACCGCACGAAAAAAATTATAATAAATGAAACTATAGAAAATCGCATTTTCAACAATTTCAGTTTGTACACTTTTTGTCAAAAAATTGAAAATGGCGGAGATATTGAGCAAAAACCGTTCTCGTTTAAAATCAAGATGGCGGCTAACGCAACGGCGGAATTCAGTCGAGATTTTAAATTTATACTAATATTGACCCTCCCTAAAGATCAGAAGAATAAAATTTGGGGCAGCTCCTAATGCAAGGTCAAATGCTATCCCGACTGGGCTAATTTAAAAATAATTAATTTGTTGAGAAAAACTTTTTCTGTCTCTAACGTGGTTATTTGAGCACGCTATAACTTAAATTATATAGACCTAAGTGCTTTAACACTAAAATATAAATCTTAAAGTTTATGTGCAACAATTTATAATTGTAGTTTGTAATTATTTATACGCCGTCAAAATAACTGTCAAAGTTGATGTTGATATTTTGATCTGCTCCTGAAAAGAAAAAAGTTTAGTTGGCCGTAAAAATGACTGGCGCATACAATTTTCCAGCTACAAAAGAGCTGATATGAATATTACGTGGCGCGAAAATGTATTTTCATTTTGATGGAAAATAAAATTCTAGTTTTATTTTGCAAGATTTGTCCATAATATTTGCTGAATTTGAAGTAGAACGTGCCACAAAAGAGCTTCGAAATGCAAACTGTATAAAAGTTACTGTTTTGTGGCTCGCTTTACTTCAGATTTAGCAAAAATCTTTCAAAATAAAGCTAGAATTTTATTTTCCATCAAAATTAAAATACATTTTCGCGCCACGTTATATTCATATTAGCTCTTTTTATCTGGAATATTGTATGCGCCACTCATTTTTACGGCGTTTAGCGGTTGTTATTCTTGTATATTCTACTAGCACTTCTGCCTCATGCCTTATCCATCTTAAATATTTGAGACTTAAAGGATCACCTAAACACATGAGAGAATCTAGTTTTAAGGAATTTTCTAAAATAACAAAGAGGAAAAAAGGGCGAAAATCTTTATTTTACAGGAAAATCTGTGGGTCGAAATCCAATTGATCGTTTGTTGCTAGGTAAGGACTTCATCTTAAAGAAAAATTTGAGTCTCGTGTTTTTAAGGAAAAGCGGAGGTGTTTCTAATACCCTGTCCCACTCACAATAAATTTTGAAAAATCCTTTTAACTAATAATTCGATGCCTCAGAAGCCAATCGGTGTAAGTCAATAAGTGTTTAAAATGAGATACTAAGATGTTTCTGACAATAGTTGCAGAAATATAAGTAGGTATTAAAAACAAATAAACTGTCTTTATTTGTCATAATATGGGTAACATATTCATAAATACAAACAAGGAAATAATAATATTATTATATATAATAATAAGTGTTATATCTCATAAGTCATATTAGAGATTCTATCTTTTAAGGAATTTTGCATATTTTACTAAGTATAAGTGGTACCCCGTCAAAATAGCCCCGTCAAAAAAGCTCCGACAAAATAGCCCCGACATAATATCCCGCACACAAAATAGCTCCGACAAAATAGCCTGCAGACAAAATCGCCGCGGAATAATAGCCCGCCGACAAAATAGCCCCGACAAAATAGCCCCGACAAAATAGCCCCGACAAAATAGCCCCGAAAAAAAAGCTCCCTTCAGAATTCATCATGAAATAATTCCTTAAAAATACATTTTTTCGGAAATGGTAATTATCCTCTATTCAGATGTTTATCTTAACCACATTAAATAAAAATTGTCTTTTCAGAGAACTCGAGTCCTGTCTTTCCTGCCTCTTGGAAGTTTGAACAATAAAGTTAAGCAAAAATCAATGATAATTTATGATATAAACATTTTTTTCTGTTTTCGGGCAACAGTAAAATGCATTTTAAATTAAATAAATTAAATACATTCTTCCTTTTTGTCAAATAATTTAAATAAAAAAAAAGTTTTTGGACACCTTGTATAAATAATTATGTAATTGTTTATAAGAGGCTGTTTTAGCCGGGGCTATTTTAGCCGGGGCTGTTTTGACCGGGGCTATTTTGTGTGCGGGCTATTTTGTCGGGGCTATTTTGTGTGCGGGCTATTTTGTCGAGGCTATTTTGTGTTGAGGCTATTTTGACGGGGCTTTTTTGACGGGGCTGTTTTGACCGGGCTATTTTGACGGGTCACGGTATAAGTACATCAAAAAGGATCAAAATTAAGACGGAAGTCAACAAAAATTTTCACCGGAAGTGAAATATTTTTATGATCGGCAGTTAATTAGCACATATTTTTAGATACATTTCTGCATGCTGATCATGAAACTGTTGTTAAAATAAGCGTATCTTTTGTCGCTTGCAAGGACTAGCTTTTTTATTAATAATAATAGTCTCCATTTTATACTGCTAACGCGGCTTTGGGATTATAGTACGGTAGTGTGCTATATCTAGGGCCTACGGTATACAAAGAAAGTAACAGGGCCAGTGCTACGCTTCAACCGCATACTATTGCCCCTGATTTTACCCAAGGTACTAATTTTTTTCAAACTGAGTCGACCTGGGGCATGTACATAAATATTTATAGAAATATCTAGAGATGTTCTCTATCATGTTATATCCTACCACTTGAACTATTAACCTAACTTTTTTATTAATTATCTCAAAACTTGAAGTGGATATTTTGGTTTGATAATTTTTGACGTACATATTTAAGTGCTAAATCGAGATCCGTCATTAGATTTGTTTTGGAAGTTTTTTCAAGCTAAGACTGGATAGATAGAGAGACGGACGGATAGACAAATATAACCTATGTGATCGAAATTTTTATTTTCGTTCCTACAGATTCCTTAGTATTTTTTCGATCCAATTTAACATACTTTCTAAACCTATAATTTAATCGACTAATAGTGCCCACTATTTTTTTGGTTAATAAATACCAATAAGATGGTTAAAATCATTTCAGTCTGACCAAACAATAAGATCAATGAGAAATTTTTTTGTAGCCTAAATTATTACTAAAAGCTTGAGACTAAGGGCAAACTAAAGTCTGGTTCTCTTAATTTATGGTACAAATATTATAGTCCAGTTCCCATCTGTTTTGAGATGGACGTTGAGAGGTGACTCAAATTTTTTTGCAGAAATTGCTTAAAAATAACTCAAATAATAATATTTAAGTTATCCTCCCTCTCAAAAAGGTCCGGAACATTGTTTAAATAATTAAAATGTCAAAAAATTAAGGAAAAATTCGATTTTTTTCTTGGTTTTTTGATTATAACTTTCAAAGTATTCATTTTCCAGAAAAGATGTACTGACATAAAAGTTGCGTAATTAAATTTCCTACAATAAAGAATTAGTTAAAAGTTGAAAAAATAGTCACCCTTGTTGCAAAATAGCAATAATTGCGAAAAAAAAACATACAAAAACAAGTATTTGCATTTTACGTTTTTCAACCATTTATACTACACTTATGACCTTCATATTTCACCCAGAAAAACTTTATGATACAGTAAAACAATACTGTAAATTTCATTAAGATCGGTTTAATAGATTTTGCAAAATAAATTTTGAAATCCAGCTTTCGCAAAAACAATTCATTTTTTCAAAATGTTACAGGACTGAAAATAAAGCAGATAGCAAGTTGAAATTTTTTTTGCGTATAGAAGTGTACTGTACCTTTCATTTGCAATTTGCAAAATTAAAATCGATTAACTACCACGGCGTCAGGAATTTTTTTAAATAAACATTAATTATTGGTGCTACGCGCAGGACAGCGGTGTTCGATTCACATGAAGTTGATTTCCACCAAAATTTCTTCCACTCTTCATCTAATATATTATTTTCGTACTCTATATTTTGTAGTATTTTAATATTTTATTTCCACAAAAATCAAACTAATTTTATTATTGTTTGTGAAATATTGTTTAAACAATTGTATATGTTTAAAAATAATAAACTTTTATTCTCAAGTTAAAATATATGAACAAAGAAAGTTTTTGCTAAAAAAAGTGTTATTTCAAAGGATAGAGTATGGTTTTTTATTTTGCAATAAACAAATTTATTTATTTATATCGCAATGTGATAAAAATTAAAATGTATCAATAATGTCATTGGAATGCCCAATCAGAGCAAACTATCCGGTGTACTGCGCGCAACACCAATAATTAATGTTTATTTTAAAAAAATTCCTGACGCCGTGTTGGTTACTCGATTTTAGTTTTACAAATTGCAGATGAAAGGTACGGTACACTTCTATAAGCAAAAAAAAATTCAACTTGCTATCTGCTTTATTTTCAGTTCTGTAACAGTTTGAAAAAATTAATTTTTTTTGCGAAAGCTGGATTGCAAAATTTATTTTGCAAAATCTATTGAACCGATCTTAATGAAATTTACAGTCTTGTTTAACTGTATCATATAGTTTTTCTGGGTGAAATTTGAAGGTTCTAAGTTTAGAATAAATGGTCGAAAAACGTAAAATGCGAATACTTGTTTTGGTATAGTTTTTTCCAAATTATTGCTATTTTGTAACAAGGGTGACTATTTTTTAAATTTTCAACTAACTCTATATTGTAGGAAATTTAATTACACAACTTTTATGTCAATACAACTTTTCCCGGAAATGAATACTCTCAACGTTATAATCAAAAAACGAAGAAAAAAATTGAATTTTTCCTTCATTTTTTGATATTTTGATTATTTAAACAATGTTCCGGACCTTTTTGAGAGGGAGGATAACTCAAATATTATTATTTGAGTTATTTTCAAGCAATTTCTGCAAAAAAATTTGAGGCACCTCTCAACGTCCAAATGTACTAATATTTTTACAGATGCGCCCTGGTCTATTAACCTGTACTCTGACTTCCACTACACTTTGCTTTTCATTTAATTAACTCAAAAGATTTCTTCCCTTCGATTCTTCTAGCATGTAGTAAAGGATCTGGAAGGCCATAACATCGACGTGTTGAAAAAGTCGTTGTTCATGACTCTTGATAAGTTTTTCAATGGTCTTGTTGGCAGTATCCATTTATAGGTCCTTATGGAGGCCACTGTTCCTATAGTACCAAAAGAGTATTTTGTTATAGATTGGCAGAATTAAATGTCTTCTCAATAGCAAATATATGTTTTATACTTGATGCTCAGCTGTTTTCTTTTCCTTTTATTATGTGCTCTTCAACGTAGACTAGCGTCTAATGTAATATCCAAATAATTTGCGCTATCAGCACAATATGATATCTGCGTATTTTTTACAATATCAGGACTGCATTTATATTTCTTGTTTGCCAGCATTAAGTCCAATTATTAGATCTATTAACAGAGGTTTGAAGGCTTCGTGTTTGCTTCTTCATATGCTACCTAAATGTCTGGGACAAACAATTTACTCGTAGCAATGAACAAACTAACGATAGACAGATTCAGAATACATTCAATTGAAATTTGGAAGTGTACCCAATGAGAGAAATAGAAAAAAAAAGTAGAGAAAAAAATCATATTCTTTCATTGGGTTCACCCAAAACAATTATGAGATAAATACAGTTTCCTTCTCATTTAACTGGTTAAGAGAATTAGGTCGTGAGACAATTTGAATTATAATCTTCGCATTATTTTAAAAATGTCATTCTGAGTATTAATTTTATTGTAATAGTATACACTTTTTCTGTAAATAACAGATTAATATTTAAATAATTTTTTTTACACCCCTACTACATACATAATTTTAACGGGCATGGTCTATGAATATAATATATTCATATCATGATATTATAATTTTATGTCAAAGTTCCTATTACCTCCATCCATTCTTTCCATATTCTAAAGACGAGCTACTTTTAAAGTATGCGAAAGTAATAAAACATTACAACAAAAAATCTGGTCATCAATAACCTTCTACCTATCCAAACACTCCGTAGTGGCATTTTTATAGAAATTTCTGGAATATTTCGCACCTTAATTCCAGCAACTACCCCAAGTTACCGACATTCCTCCTTCGATAGTTTATCGAGTTATGCGCCTTCTCCGGCTAGGTCCAAGTAGCTTTTTCCAGAAAATAACCTCTAGATAGGTATTAAACCCTTAACAATGTTCCTTGCTAGACCTGCCGAATTAAGGTCTTTCTTGTTTAGGGGTTACGACTATAATAATTTTGTTTTTAGTATAAACAACTATTAATTTTTATAAAAATTAAATTGCATACACTATAATTTTACTTGATTGATATTGAAGTTTATTTCAAATTTTTCTGTCTCAGTTTTTTTTTAATCTTGAGTACAACCACACTTTTAAAGTCACTACTAAATTAGTTTTTCTTCTTCGTCTTTTTTTAATTAGTAGTAGACTTGGACCTTAATATGATCTATTGTGTGTGACTTATTGACCCTGTAGACGGATTACTGAAGAACATGAGAATTATCAAAAGTCTAATAAGTTTATTTATAATAAGATTCGAAATCATTTATCCTCTGAGCTTTTTAAGTTGGAAAAATAAAGCATAACAGAGTGGCAAAATACTCGACAAGGGAAAACTAAATTGCACTTCACGTCCTGTCATTCACCGTGATAATAATTTTAGCGAACTATTTCCTTTAATGTCCACCAAATAAAGTATAAACTAAAAGAAACGAAAAGATGGTTCAGATTTGATTACAGTACAGAGCCTCTACTATGTGCTTATACGTATTTCAGAATAACCGTTTCCTCATCGGAGCACCTGGGTAGAGGCACTGAACTGAAATCAAATCCTTTCATCCTTTCCGGGTAATTACCAAAATAATTGCCAAAGATGCTACTAGAACCATCTATGAATTAACCATCTTTTCATTTCTTTTAGTTTATACTTTATTCACTTTTGGTAGATACTAAAGGAAATAGTTCAATAAAATTATTATCACGGTGAATGACAGGACGTGAAATGCCATTTAGGTTTCCCTTGTCGAGTGTTTCGCCACTCTGTTATGCTTTATTTTTCCAACTTAAAAAGCTCAAAAAATAAATAATTTCGAATTTTGTTTCCTGAACTATTAGATTTTTGATTCAATCAGTCAAGAAGAGCTAAGGATATATCCTTGTTTTTCTTCTTTTTCATGTGCCTCATCCCTTAAGGACATTGGCGATAGTCATTAGCCCATTAGACTCTGTCTGCAGCTGTTCTGAAGAGTTATATTGTAGCTTTTCCCCTCAACTGCTTTAAATTTTTTAACCACGACGTGCATTGTTTCCCCGGTCTTCTTTTTCCTTTCTCTTTCTAGTCCAAGTAATGAAGCTTAAAATAGGACAAAACCTCGCAAGTTTAACAAAATGGATCGATTTGCTTGAAAACTTGAGAATAAGTAGTGGATAGTTTAAGGATCAAAATCTATATCATGTCAAAAGGCACTTTTACCATAGGGGTGGTTGCCACCCCATCTGATGGTGGAAATTTTTATTAAATTTTGGACCGCAAGAGTTGGTAAAAACATTCATTATAAGCAAAAAACGTGTTATACATTTTTTTGATAACATTAATAGTTTTCTATTTTTTTGCTATCGAAAGTGTTATTTTTATATCGAAAAAAATCTTGTTTTTAATCAATTTTCTGCTAATAACTCCAAAAGTTTTCGTTTTATCAAAACAACTTTACTTAACAACAATGTACCTTTTGAAAAAATAAACAAAACTGTTTTTTTTTTATTTTCTTTAGGACCAATAGTAATCGAGCTATACTTTATTATATGTTGGCTCTTCTTCGTCAAATTCTAAATATTTTAGATTCAAAGTCAAAGAACGGAAAAACTGTTCATTTTTCGGGAATAACTTGTGGAAACTAATTTAAAGTATTTAAAAATATGTATCTCCCTCCAGAAATAAAAAAAATCTCTGGCTAAAAAATTAAGTGACTTATAATGAAAAGAATGTCAGTCCCTATTTTTTCAGCAAAAAAGTGATCGTTAACAACCTCCTAATCACCACCCTAATTAAAATTTGTCATTGACCTGATTTGATTTTCTTGATTTATATATTGTTAATAGGTTCTAAGAGTTTGATCGACTTAGAGTGATTAGTTTAAAAAAAATGGAGTTAAAAGCGAATAACGAGGTCTTGTAGTTTGGTATAAAATGCTCTCTTCTTCAGAATAGAAAGATTAGCATCAGAAATACGAGAAAATATTTAGATATGAAATTGTAGCCTATTTAATTCTTAAAAACTCGGTTTGCAAAAATTTTTTTATGTTAAAAATTAAGTGAGTTATTGACAATTAAGACTTGTAATATCATGCAAGAACCTTCTTTACCAACCCTTTCAATGCCACCTCTTTTTGTGATTAAGAATTTTAAAACGATTTAATATCAATAGACTTATAGATCTTATAAAATCCTGCAACACTCTTTTTTAACGAACTTTCTGAGGTAAAAAGTGAAAAAGTTAGGATTAAAAAATCAATATATTTTTTTGAAAAAAAAAAGGAGAAATCTAATTGGAAGCATAATAATATAAGTTAGCGATGTTTTTAGTCATTGGTCTTATTTATTCTTCTTTATTTATGTATTATTAATACATTCTAGAAGCTTGACTAGCTTAGAATGATTAATTTTTAAAAAACTGGCGTTTAAAGCGAATAACGAATGTTTGCAATTTGGTAAAAAATGCCATTTTCTTCAGAATAGGATGATTAGCATCAGAGATACGAAAAAATGTTTCAATATGAAATTGTAGGTAATTTAATTCCCAAGAACGTGGTTTGATAAAATTTGTTCTACGGCAAAAATTGAGTGAATCGTAAATGAGTATACCATCGAAAAACATTGATTTTTTAGATATAAAACTAACACTTTCGATAGCGAATAAATCAAAAATTATTGATTTTATCAAAAAAATCTATAGACATTTTTTGCTTATAATGAATGTTTTTATTAAAGTTTGCTATCAAAATATAATAAAACATTTCCACCCACGAGATGGGGTGGCAACCACCCACATGGTAAAAGCGCTTGTCGGCATCATATATATTTTGATCCATGGACTATCCACTACTTATTCTCAAATTTTTAAGCCAATTGATCTATTCTGTAAAAATTGCTAGGTGAAAAGCATTGGTTCCTGGACTATTCCCTTGTATAACTAATCGCATCAACTCACAGTTTTTATTCAAGCAGCTTATTTTTTTTCCTTCTTAAAATTAGTCTAAAATCAAACACTACATATTTCATAAAGTGAAGTTAAAATTAATTTTCAAAAATAAAAGAATATATTTTTTTTCTCTGATTCTGGCATTGGTTTAGAACTAGAACTTTTAGCCACGTAATTGTATAACTTATCAGTAACTCAGGTGTAATGTGTAGTGTGTTTGTTGAGTAAGTGTCTTGTTACTTTGCAAAGTCGACGTCATTGTCTTTGCAAAGAGACGCTAATTGTATCCGAACGTCTGCAGTCCCTCCGGTGAGTAAAAAGAATATATTGAATTTTTAAATCTTGCATTGAATAGCTTAATATTAAAATTGGATTTTGAAATGAAATCTTTGCACTTTGAATAAGAGTGGTTTTCGAATAAATGAACCACATCTAGGTAGATGACGTCGTATCCATTCGATATCGGAACCGCTAAGGGCCACGCAAAAAGCGCATAGCACAGCACGGAATATTACATCAAGCAGGCCGAGGCAGTGACAAATGATATGTAGAGACCTGCCTGCCGCCTGCTACGACTTCAGCGAAGAGAAATGGTTTTAATAATCGCCAGAACAATGAGTTGGTATTTCTGCACTGGTAACAAAGTTATATGTACAGCCAGCTAGATTGAAATTGCTGTGGTAACATAAATCCTGTAAATTTTTACTGAATTTTCCGTCAAATAACAGCCTAGGTGATGTTTATGAAGTAATTACTTTGACAATATTAATAAAAACGGTGGTGTTTAGCGAATTTCACAAAATTGTACATATCGATCCTACCACATATTAGTCATGGACGTGGCAACATATTTAATCTCTTAATGACTATGAATGAACCTACCCCAATTAAAACGACATTCGTGATGCTGATATCATTTAAAATATTAAAAAAGTGTAAGTGACAATCTTCAGCCTGTTTGCATCCACTCCTGGACAAAGGCCTCCCCATGAGGTTCCAGTCTTCTCTGCTTTGAGCAATATAAGGAATCACGGAATAAGTAGGATGCCGTTAGATATCTTTCATCTACACCTAAATGAAGCACTAAAATTTTTGATGCGCCTCCTCCGCACCAAAATGGAACATAGAGAACAACTGATTTTCGCGGAGTGACCTAACTGATTTTTTAGCACTATACTGTGCTTATACTATTGCTCTTATTACCTTATACAGTATTGTAGCCAAAATTACAGCCAAAATTCTGTAACTTCTATAAATTATTTATATTTTCGAGTTATATTCCACTTATGATCTGTAAGAGAAGAAGATGTCGATTTGTAGGTAAGATTGTAAGAGTATGAAATGGTTAACCGAAGATTTGTTTTAATTTTATGTAAGTGACAGGATGCCAGAACGATTTTGTTGGTATTATTATTATTATTATGTCCAAAATTGCTAGTTTTATAACTTCGAGAGTTCCCGCGATGTTGTGATAAAATCGACAAAATCGCGGGTTACTGTCAACAAACGTGCTGCCAGCCATTTTGATCAGATTAAAGCATTCTTTGTTTATGATGAATTCATATCCAAAGTACTTTTTCATCATTTAAATGTTTTTCCGTATTGTTTTATAGGTTTAACAGAAAACAGAATTCAATTTTTTTGCATGGATCTCATCGTCATTTGTAACAGGAACAAAACAAAGAGAACGCTATAGGAAAATCACATAAATAAAAAGATGCCATTCTGAACTGTAGACATTGGCAAAGTGGTAAAACATATTCATTCTTCTCCTATTCGCTATCCGTTTTGGGTATTGGCTCTTAATGCAACGGTTTGTATTTTATAAGTTTTAAGTTTATTAATATGACGGGTTATAGACAGCAATTTGTTCAACGATCACAGAATATAAAAGCCTCCAAAATTGAGAGACTACTTATAGTCTAAGTGGAGCTAGTGAACCCTCCGACTAACGGTCGTCCTGTAAGGCTAGAAATTTTTCTAGTGATAATTCATAGCACACCTAGGCTAAAAACCATGACCTGGCAGGCATCAGCGGTGCACGTGTATTTACCAGGTGAATCGAAAAGTGCAAATTTAGGGGGTAAAATAAGCTTTCTCCTGTAAGGTTTAAATTTAAGTATGTGTTTGAGTAAGTCATTTAGATGAAATGTATACAATGACAGGCGATTCTGAAGAGCATAAGACTTTGCCAGGCGAAAGTAAAGATTAGCGGTTTTTCCTAAAATTATCTTTTTTTGCATCGAACAAAGTTTTTTTAAGTTTTTTGAATCATTCCAAACAGAAAAGGTCTTTAGTGATTTTTCTCTTAAGTTAATATTTTTTGTTATAAGTATAAGCGTAGTAAAACAAAACAATTTATAAAAAATAACAATAAAAAAATTAATAAAAAACAAATTAGCAATATAAAAAAATGCAAAAAAAATACAAAAAAAAAATAAAAATTTACAAAAAAAAATGAATAACCAAAACAAAGTATTATTTAGATAATAATTGTAGATAATAATGTTAGTTTGTTATGTATTTAGAGTTAGAAATACAGAAAAAATTCCTCTGATTGAAAAATCAAATTTGTTTGTTTTTAAAATAACAAAATGTCTGGCTAATTGGCTCGACCAAAGCCATCAAATTCACTCAAAAAAAAAAGTATAAGCGATTGAAAATTTTGAAAATTGCGAAATTGGCCATTTTTAACCCTAAATCGGACATTTATCTAAAAATTTCAAAGTTGCCAAGGTAGGTAGATATTCTTTAAACATTGATTGATGAAATTCCAAAAAGTTTTTTGCAATACGATATCGGAAACCCCTTTGTTTTTTTAATTGCTAATCAAGCGGGCGCGACACTGTAGTATAAGTGAGGACGTTCGAGTTTGCATAAATTCATTATCTCGAGAATGGGAAAATTTCAAGAGAAATCCTCAGACAGGTCGATTTTTATTTTTGAATTAGGACTTTTTGGCAAATATATAATACTAGTGACGTCATCCATCTGAGCGTGATGACGTAATCGATGATTTTTTTAAATGAGAGTAGCGGTTGTGTGATAGGTCATTTGAAAGGGTATTTAATTCTCTGTGATTGTGGGTCACATATTTCATCATACCACCTTCTCACACTTGCCTGACCATCGTGCACCCTAAAGATCATCTGATTCCATAACCGGTTCCATAGAATTCTTTCTCTGAACTAGTGCAAACGACAGTATAAGGCGGTATACTGTCTATAAACCAACCATCCCTCTATACTCTTCAAACCACTGATTTGCTATAGCTCGTGTAATACTGAATATATCTCATAGAGAGCCAAAAGTCTTAATTGACGATCGTATCGCTCTGTAGTCCCTCTGTGTAGTCCCCCACGTTTAGTAAGTGTCCTCGGCCTCCAGTTTTACACTGGTATAAAGATCTGTTGGTATTTCTAAAAACTTCTTATGTCGATATTCAACCCCTCTCAGAGTTATTTAGCTAAGACACCCGACGAATTCTACGCACCCTGCGTATTGTGAGCAATCAAAATCTACTTTTCAATCAGCTAAACAAAATTTTAAATTTAACCCCCTAACTGACACTGTAAATTCATAAAAACTTAACTTGATGCTTATTTATCATTAAACAACTCGCGTAGCCACCACAAAAACGTCACAGATAAACGTGAAAATGTATCACGTGTTGTTCATGGCAAGATAAGTCGATATACAAAAATATAATGAATTCTGATAACTACTATACGTAGCTGTTTACCTTTTTTGTTACTCAGTATATTCAACGATCTCTACAATTCATTTAAAAGAGTCTCAAAAAATTAAATAGGCGTTATGTTAAAAATTGTTCGCACATATTACATGATAAATTATTTAAATCTAATTAGAATGTAGGTACATAAAAACGAATTTTTTCTGACGTTGCGGTTATACATAAATTTTGAAATATATAAATTTAGCTTTAAATGAGACGCAAAAATACCATTCAGATCTGGGATTATATTCATTAGCAAAATTCCATCCGTCATCAAAAACCCACCGTTCACATCTCTTTTGAATCAAGCCCTCATTTAAATTTCGAAATCTGGAAAATTCCTCAGCCTCGTATAATTCCATTAAATCTATATGAATGCCTTTTCATGATCCTGCCTTTCATAAACAGTCCGGTATCAAGGTATACACAACATTTTGAAACTTGAGTCACGTTTTCAGCGTTTTCAAGTAAAATAGATTCAGGATTTTAATTATTTTCATTCATCTGAATAGACTTTCGTAAATTATTTCAATAGGCCTGCGAGCCATGACTGGAATTTTAATTTAATCACAGAAGTCATTTTTAAATGTTTCAATGTTTCATCTCGCAAATATTTGTAGAAACTTCCACAAAGAAAATATTAAAATACCTAGGTAAAAATAAGTATTCTTTTTCTCATAGGCATCTTTCAGTGCGTCACAGTTTATCCATTTCTTTCTAATGCATTAAATTGTATGTGACAGAAAAAAAAGGCACGTCTGTGATTACAGACATTTATAACATTTATTCTAGTTGTCGATAAATGGCGCTATAATCGAAAAAAATATTTACGAATTAAATAATATATCTACGAATATAATCTGTACAATTTATAAGACTATTATACAAATCAAAGAAAATACCATTTTATAAATGCAATAACACAATTGGAAAGGAATTTTTTCCTTGTGTGTGTGTGTGTTCACAAAGAGGGGATGGCATTAGATAAACTTTTTGCCACAGATATTTGAAAGTTGAAGATTGAAGATGTCATATTAAATTTTTATTTTAGAATCTTTAAGAAATTGTATGATAATATCATTAATAGTTTTGGTATTGAAGCTTAGTAGATGTGAAATATTCAGCGGTAAACTTACATTCCGCTCCTGAAGTCTAGCAATTAGTGCTTTCGTATGGTTTTTATTAAGTTCACAATTAAAGATTATATGATTTAAATCTGCAGTAGAGTAGTTATCACATGAACAGAGAGAGTTGATACGCATTCCTATTTTAGCTAAATGTGCAGGAAAATTTCCATGGTTTAATCTTAAGCGACTTAGGGATGTGGAATAAAACCGAGTAACGTGATAATCAAATATATGTGGGATATTTTGCGGAAGTTGTGGGTATATGTAAGTGTATGGATTCCTCGAAGTTTGTACAAACTTAAGCCAAATAGTTTCCCATTTCTTTCTTAATTTTTTATGCAATTCTGGAATGTAATCGCTGGAGATTGTTAAATCTACTATTTCATTTAAAGTTGCCGAATTCTTTGCCATTTCATCCACTATCTCATTTTCTTTGATTCCAGCATGTCCTTTTACCCAGATAAAGACCAAGTCACTACTA
Source organism: Diabrotica virgifera virgifera (assembly GCF_917563875.1). Classification (NCBI taxonomy): domain Eukaryota; kingdom Metazoa; phylum Arthropoda; class Insecta; order Coleoptera; family Chrysomelidae; genus Diabrotica; species Diabrotica virgifera. The sequence goes on along the minus strand of NC_065447.1, from coordinate 92,256,147 downwards.
TTATTTTTAAATCGAGCGATTGTCTTTCTAATATGGCATAACAACTCATTGTTGTGTTTTTTGGTTATTGGTTGTGATATTGCCTCAAGAGCAGATAAAGAATCTGATAGTATAACCGTGTCTCCAAAGTTCTGTTCAACCGCGTAAGTTAGGGCTCTTTCAATAGCATAAAGTTCGGCAGTGAAGATAGATGTACATTTAGGCAGTCTAAAAGAATTACCACTTTTTATATTAGAAACATAATAAGCGCTACCTACACTATTACATGTTTTTGAACCATCTGTATAGATGTATTTATAATTAGAAAATTCAGATAAGATTAATTTTATAATTTTATTGTTTTGGCATGGTAAGTTTCTATATGTAGGTTTTATGATCTTTGGAAAGATTGCGATTTCCTCAATAGAAAGGTTATATATGGGTAATATTTGTTTAGTGTTAATGCTAAAGTTGTTAGTTTCTAGATAAGCATCTGTAAGAGGGGGAGAAGTTTTAATTCTCCAATAAGAATTTGTTAAGTTATATTCAGTGAGACTGTTAATTTTACTTAATAATTTATGTGAATCTAAAGTCCTGGTCTTTAATAGAAACTTATTAGACAAGAATTCTCTTCTAAGGTTTAGAGGAGGTTCCTGCACTTCTGCTAGAATTGCAGCACATGGCGTTGACTTAAACGCACTAATACATATACGTATTGCCTTATACTGAATATGATCGATTTTTGATAAATTAGATTTTGACGATGAACCATATAAAAAGCATCCATAATCAATGATTGACCGAATATACGATTTATAGAACATTAATGCTATCTTTGGGTCGGCACCCCATCTAGCTTTACATATGCAACGAAGCATGTTTAAACCTTTCTCGCATTTGTTGATAATGTGATTCACATGGAGTGTCCAGGTTAGTTTTTTGTCCAAAACCACGCCCAGATACTTATGGTGAGAGGATACATTAATATCAACATTACTTAAATTTATACTGGCAGGGGAACTTAACCTATGTCTAGTGAAAAAGGTGATGCTAGATTTTTCAGGGGATAACGTGAAATTAAAAGCCATAGACCATCTTTTTACACATTGCATTATCAGTTCCAAATCGCATAAACACTCATTATATGATTTACGGCTGCTGTATATACAGAAATCGTCTGCATACTGAATAATTTTAATTGTATTATTTGTTTCATTTAACATGTCATGCAATTCTGCAGTATAGATATTAAAAAGTACTGGACTTAGGACTGAACCTTGCGAAATTCCGACTGATAATAATCGAGGGCCGTAAATGTGATTTTCTGAATCTCGAATGAAAACTTCTCTGTCCCTATACAAATCTGTGATTCTTTGTGCGAATTTATAATTTAGACCGTATTTTATGAGCTGAACAGTTAAAATATCAATATCCAGAGTATCATAAGCCCCTTTAATATCTAAAAACAAGCATGCCGTTATAAGATTAACGGAAAGTGCATTCTGAATGTCGGAAACTAATTGAGCTAATGCTTCAGAGGTGCCTTTGCCTCTGCGATATCCAAACTGATTAATAGGTAATAAACAATTACTTTCAAAATGCAATTCAATTCTTAATTTGATAATTCTCTCAAATGTTTTTGTAATGCATGATATTAATGAAATTGGTCTGTAAGAGTTAGGTAGACTTAAATTTTTGTTGGGTTTAGCAAGTAAGCAAATTACAGTTTTTTTTAAACTTTGGTCATATAATCCTTGCAACCACCAACTATTAAAAATATTTAAAAGAATTCCTTTAGCAATTTCAGGCAAGTATTCAATCATTTTATATGTAATGCTATCAAATCCCGGTGCTGTACTTTTAGATTGTTTGATTGCTAATCGTAATTCCTCCAAACTGATAGGCATATAAAATGATTCATTGCATGCTACATTACTATTGAATTTACTGAAGTCGATTTTATTTGATGCAAATTTGGGAATAAAAAACTCAAAAAAATCGTCCACCATATCAGCTGATATACTGCCCGATCCCGTTGAGTCTTTGTTTGATATTTTTTTTATAAATTGCCAAATTTTAGTAGGGTGCGTGTTTTTATTAATATTGCTTATGAAAGATATCCAGCTCTCTCGAGCTTTTTTAGAAAATAGTAATTTAGTTTGACTAGCTACATTTTGATATTGACAATAGTTTGTATAGTTTGAGACACGTTTATACTGGTTCAGGGCTTCTTTTCTGCGACGAAACATATCATAGCATTCGGTATCCCACCATATTGGACGTTGAGTTACTTGTTGTCTTGCTCTTTTTAGGGGAATAGTTGCGGATGCTGCATCTGAGACCTTTTCCATAAAAATAGAGAAGCTTAGTAGATTGGAGTTTAGATTTTGGTTTGTCCTAATTAACGAATTTTCCAGTATAGTGGAGTATGCAGACCAATCAGCTAATTTATCATTCCATTTAGATGCTGGATTTTTATTTATTATAACTCTATCCCTAATAATTTCAAATTTGATTAAGCAATGATCTGAACCTAACGCATCTGGTACGACATCCCATACACAACAATCACTAGCCAAACCAGCAGAGCAAAATGTAATGTCTACCGCCGAAGGTAGCTCTTCTGGACGAGAAATTCTAGTTGGTTTACCATTATTGAGAACAACATAGTTATTGTCATCTAAGGCTTCTACTAATTGATTACCACAAGCTTTATTAATATGAGATCCCCAAAGTGTATGATGGCTGTTAAAATCGCCACAGAAGATAACAGGAGAATTAAATTGCCGAAAGATATTTGACCAATCTGATTTAGAAACATTTAATTTAGGTGGTTTATACACCGATACTAGTATGATATTTAAGGACGGAAATTTAACTGCGCAAAGTTCTAAATCTTTTTTATATGCAAAAGTAATAGGAAAATTTATAAATTTAATGTCTTGGCGAACTGCAATGGCAACACCGCCAAAGCCATTTGCACGATCCTGTCGGATAATCTTATACCCTTTTAGTTTAAAAGAATGGTTTGGTTTTTTGAAGGTTTCTGATAAAGCTATAATATCTACAGGATTATCGTGTAAAAAATTTAATAAACTTGGATGGTTTTTAGAGAAAGAACGAATATTCCATTGGATAACTTTAATGTTTTTACTATTGGGTGTACTTATCTTATTAGTGGATTGAATCATCAGAACAAGATTCAATATCGATTTCTGGAATTAGATTTGAAGGACTTAATATAGAGGAGATCATATTTCTAATATTTTCTTCTAAATTGTAATTTGTTTCGGATGAATCTGAATTAACTACTTGTTTAACTACGGTTATTATCTGACTTGTTAGTTTTTCCTTATATTGGATAAAGTCATCTCTGTGAGGATTTGGTATGATGGGATTATGTGAAGATTTTGTTTTTTTTGATTGAAAATGGGAAAAAGTAGGCAGAGACGGAGAAATAGGTGGAGACTCCGGAGCAGATGGCTTACGTTTTTTCACTTGTCTTTTGGGTGAAGTATTTCGAACAATGGGTTTACGTAGCAAAAAGCTAGAATTTGGAGTTTGGGACGTACTGGGGAGTGGCAGAGAGGGAAAATTAGTGGAATTATTAAGAACTGAAAATCTATTATTTGTAGAAATCTTGGCATAAGATGGATTATCATGCAATCTTTCAGCTTCTTTAAATGTAATATTTTCCCTGGCCATGAGTTGTTTGATATTTTTTTGTTTCTTATATACTGGACAATCTCTGGATGTAGAGCAGTGTTCATTATTTTCGCAATAAATGCAGAATTTTTCGCAAGAAGAGTCTGACGTATGATTTAGGCTAGAACAGTTTCGACAGTGAGAAGATTTGGTTTTACATTGCTTGGCAGAATGCCCATATCGCAAGCAATTAAAACATTGAACAACGGGGAATATATATGGTTCTACAGAGAAATTGCATAAATTAATTGTTATATTTTGAGGAAGTTCATTTCCTACAAATTGAACAATAACCATTTGTCTGTTTACATATGAAATATTACCGTCTTTATCTGTTACCTTTCGTTTCATGCGTTGGACTTGAACCACCTCTTTATGAGATATTATGGCATTTTTTAAATATTCCTCAGAAAAGTATGTATCAATATTCCTCAACACACCCTTCTTGTGTGTAAAAAATTTGGGTATATACGCTACTAAGTTATTATTAGACATAATTTTATTATTAACTAGATAATTAGCTTTTTCATAAGACTTAAAAATAACTTTAACGCGATTAAGACCAATCGATTTGATATCAAGAACATCGGATTTTATATAATTGTCAGTCAACAAAACGTGACCAATCCGGATTGGGAAAATTCTTCCCAAATGCTTATCAGTACTCTCAATATATACAAAATATGGACCTTTATCCTCAGTTCTATATCTATTATTTA